>NW_024719895.1:2500-318543 GCF_018991925.1 Homarus americanus | reverse complement strand
GGGCCGCCACCACCACCACTACCACACGCCACAAAACAGGTTTAGCAGCAAGCAGGCATTTGTGTGAGAGGGACCTGTTTACCTGGGGAGTAGCACCTGGGTGATCTACCACCTGGTCTAGTGGGAGGGGGACTTGAGGAGGGAGTATGTGGAGGAAGACCTGGTAAGGGGATTGCTGGGGGGATTAACGAGGGGAGAGGGACCTGACTGAGGATAAGGAGAGGCGAGATGGAGAGAAGCAAGTCGGGAAGTTCCTGAAGGGAGGGGCAGTGTGTGTGTGTGTGTGTGTGTGTGTGTGTGTGTGTGTGTGTGTGTGTGTGTGTGTGTGTGTGTGTGTGAGAGAGCTCACTTAAGATGCGAATCTGGTCGTTTCTATAAAGGAGACGACTTAACTTGGAGGAGAAGAACCAAAGGAAGAGGCCTGGTACACTCGCTACATCCCTGATAAGAATATAAATGGGAATACATAATATATTGTATCAGACCTCACAGCCTTACACAGCCTCCTCCCCTTTCACCCCAAGCGCAGCTCAGATCCCCACAGGCCAACACAGCCCCCACAGACCAACACAGCCCCACAGGCCAACACAGCACCCACAGGTCACAACAGCCCCCACAGATCAACACAGCCTCCACAGGTCACAACAGCCCCCACAGATCAACACAGCCTCCACAGGTCACAACAGCCCCCACCTTTCACAACAGCCCCCACAGGTCACAACAGCCCCCACATCACACCTACAAGTCCGGCCAACTGGTCCAAACACATCTCATTAGACACCAACAGGTTCTATAGCACCTGTTGTACCCTCCCGTCTCACCTGTCCAGCTAACAGGTACCCAGCTCATCCCTCTCAACACCTCACAGGTAAAAAGGTAATCCCAATTAGCTCAACATTACTAAGATTCAAGGCTACCCGAGGCGGTGTGGTGGTGGTCAACACTCGGAATAATTGTGATGCCTTGACGATCATTGTGTTGATACTAGAAAAAAAACACTAAAATTATCTGAATATTTTATGATACGCGTACATAATAATAACGGACCACCTGAAGATTAGACACCCCTAGATTATTTTACCTGAAGATTTTCCATCCTAACGTTAACACAAAAATTACTTAACCTAACCTAACCTAACTTAACCTAACCTAACCTAGCTTAACCTTACCCCCCCCCCCCAGGTATCGTTAGGATGGTTCATCTTCAGGTGAAATAAGTTGTAGCGTCTAATCTTCAGATGATTCATAAAGATCACAGGGGTGAGAGGTCAAGGAAGAAGTGAGAGGTTAAGGTAGGAGGGAGAGGTTAAGGTAGGAGTGAGAGGTTAAGGTAGGAGTGAGAGGTTAAGGTAGGAGTGAAAGGTCAAGGTAGGAGTGAGAGGTCAGTGCAGGCGCCAGGTACTGTACAAGACACTATGGCTCGTGTCGTCTCAGAATGGTTGGTATGCCTGGTTGCCAAGTGAGTCAATATTTCCTAATAATATATGTGGCTCGTCTTCATTGCATTTACATGTGAAAAGAAGTCATAAAACTCCCTCAGAGAGCAATGATCGAATTTCTCGTTCGTTTTGTCAGATTGTATGAAACGGAAAGTGTTCGAGAACTTTCTGTGGCGAGTGTAACATCAAATGAAAAACAAAACAAGGGAAGCAGAGGGAGAAGCTTCCATTGGCAGTCATAGGCTCAGAGTCAGGCAGGGACGCGTGCTGGGAGTGTGCTTTACCCACGAACAGGAACTGGTTTAACACATTAGACATGTTGAACAAGCTTGAAATAAAAAAATAAATTCAATATAACATCAATTCTAATTGACCCAAGTCTGCGTGAGCTTATACCACCGTCCTCAAGGGGTTATAACTTAAATCATCGATATTAACTCACAGAAAAGGGACAAAATTAATTAAGGGATATATAAAAATCCAATAAGCAGCAAAAATGTCGAGAAAAATATAGCAGAAAAACCGAACGAGTAAAATATAACAGAGACAATACAATAAATAATAATTAAAAGTAACAATAAAATTAAAGATGGAAATAACTAGAAGAGGAAAAAAATATTGAAAAAAAACAACAACAAAATGCACATTAGTTAAACTGTCAAAGGACAAAACGTAGAAGGTTGATATAAAAAAATAGACGATAAACTATGGAATAATGATGATAATGTAATAAATAGACGATAAACTATGTAATAATGATAGAAAAACAGGACTAAAGGAAGAGGAGAGCTCACGGTAATGAAATAAGAATAAGGACATATTGTTGTACTTACCAGAGTTTGTTCGTACTTCCTGCCACAGTATGTATCTGTGTCGGGATCATCATCTTCCTCAGATTCCCCTGGTGGTATCTCCCATCTGACAGACATGTTGGTGGTGGTGTGGTGTGGTTGTGGTGCTGTGGTGGTGTGTGGTGTGTTAGTTTTGACGTGGTGGGGTGGTGTTGTTGTGCTGCTGTGGTGGTGGAGCTGTGGTTGATGTGTGTGTGGTAGTACTGTGTTTTATCTAAGAGAAGGAGGTGTGCTGGGACTATGGTTATGTTGTATGTCACTGTGTTGTCTTGTCTGTGGTGAGTGACGGTGGGGTAGAGGGAGGCGGCCAGCAGACGATGAGTGAAGGTGTTGGATGGTGACGAGGGTGACCTTTCACAGATACACCTATGGGAGGCAACACCAGGAGCGTCAGCACTCGGGAAAAACGTTGCCCGCCAGCAGGCTGTCTTCTGGCGTGACGCTATGGCGAGAGGGGGCTTACAGGTAGATTTTTATAGCAGGTAGGTGAACAGAGGATGACGGTGACGAAGAGCTGGCTGCAGGGCCTCCCAGCATCCACAAACAATAATGTAACAGTCAGATTATGTTGCGGTGTGGTCAATCTCCCAGAACTTGGTGCTAATGACACCAAGACCAGAGGTGAGTCGAACCCGTGTCTCAAAGTGAAGCCGGAGAGGCTGTGGGGTTTTCGTATTCCCCAAGGTAAACTGGATGTTTCAGTACACTCACTTTCCTTAAGGAGAGAGAGAGAGGGTCTCTAGGGGGTGTGGTGTGCGCCAACGCCTCCAGTGGTAGTCCAGGGCGAGTCACTCACCCAGTCCCTCCTTCACTGTCACCTTCACCAATATATTAAAGGTCACTCACTGTTACCACTCGCTGACGTCATTAGCGTCGTCGTCACTCAAGAATATCATCCACAATATCAAGAGGGATTACAGTGATCACGTCTGTCAAACCAAAACAACAATAATCACTTGAGGCCAACACCACTACTTTACCCTGGTCTACCGTCTCGGGGTCTCACTACTCGCCTTTTAAACTGTAAACAGACACGGTACTCAGGAGACGATGCTGACCAGATTGAGGGTCGCTTATCTTCTATCTGGTTATCATGAGACAGACCGCTCAGATATCACAAGAGAGAGACGGTGTTGGTTATCTGCAAGAGACGTTCAGGATAATACTGTCCGCCTCACTCTGCCACACCTGACCTTAATGAATAGTAAAGTCATCCTCGGGAAGGGTTGATGGGCATCACCGACCCAAGGATATCACCTGAAAAGAGGAAATACCACCTTTAGTTGTATTATCACAGCAATAGTCAATTTAATTCATTTATATATATTAAAAACTTCAGTTGTTTGCCTCAAGCACAGAAATATTATTGTTATTATTATTATTATAGACTATGAAAGACGTATAAGAGGAAGAGAAGGCACCAGTCGCCTCATAATTTCATAACACCCGTAGCCAAGAGGACTCGGCCCTGCCACAGCCAGATGGGGTGAGAGTGGGGTGGTCAGAACCAGTGTACCCGGGCTAGACGTGATCCTCGTATCAACACCTGGCTAGAAACCTGTTTTTCAAAGGTTTGTATATGGAGCTTTATCTCCTGAAGATTAGACACCCCACCTTATTTTACCTGATGATTAACCATCTTAACGTTAAAATATTTTAACTTTGTCCCCCCCATCTCAGGTAGGGTTAGGGTGGTTTACCTTCAGGTGATCCGTTTAACTTTCCTCGTAGCTGGAGATGGAAAAGAATTCTCTGACAGACTCAATATATCAAACGAATGAAAATAATAACCAAAAATTGCACCAGCATTTCACACTGACTACAACCTTATATAAATACAGTTCACTCACACAGCACCAGTCAGGGTATAGAATGATAGTACGGAATCTTTATAAAAAAAAGAGTTCACAGTTTTTCGGTCACCATGAAGGGAGACATACTTAAAAATGCATCTTTTCTTTAACGGGGAGATAAGTGAGGTCAGGAGTACACGCTGTACGTCTACCTCTACCTACGAGAGATACATGTTGGAGTACCTGACGCCCTGGGTTAACACGTTTTAATGTTGGGGTTTGTTTAAAACATTACATGAACAGAATTACTTTTGGAGACTATGAGAGATGACGACCCAGCAGTGTGGCGTGGGTAAAGGCTTCACATGAGAGGTATACTAGTCCTCAGGGGCCCCAACATAACCCTATCATTAGAAGTGGGGCACATTACGACAGGGGCCAATTAGGAATGGGCCTATCACACTAGCTATTGGGCAGAGAATACTACTGAGGGAGGAGGAACCTTGGTATTAAAGAAGGGTCAGTCACCCCCCACCCGCCGACCCTCTCCTATCACGGCGAGGCTGTTCCACCTGACACTAAACCACACCTCCAGGTCTAATGAGCCCAGTCCTCATACTCTTGAGATCTGATATTCTCTAGTCCTATTGAACCTATAGTATCCTAGCCATTAATAATTTGGACTAATGAATATTGAGGGTCATTAGGACTGGGGGGTCATTAGGGAGGTTTGTAGGCTCAACAAGACAGGTGTTCATTGTACCACTCACCTTAACAACATGGACAGAGGTATCACGAGGTATCACAACTAAAATATCCAGGCTTCCGGTACTTCAAGGTGTGGGTTTGAATCCTACTCGAGGGATCACAGTCGTTTCGGTGAACATTATACTACCACGCTGGTGTACGATCAAACCATGCAGGTGTTACAAGCGCCAATCAAGCCAAGCAGGTGTTACACGCGCCAATCAAGCCAAACAGGTGTTACACGCGCCAATCAAGCCAAACAGGTGTTACACGCGCCAATCAAGCCAAACAGGTGTTACACGCGCCAATCAAGCCAAACAGGTGTTCACGTGTCCTACATTCATTCTAAAGTCGCAGCTCCAACTTTTCTTCGTATGACTAACTGACAGACTGACTGACTGACAGTGCCATAGCAACAGCCTCAGTGATCTCTATTTATATGCACTGGTATCACTCAGGCCAGCCGTCACTCCCCGATACACCACTCACCACATTAGGATCACTCGATATCAGAACACTACCATGATTGGGCACACAGGAGCTTGGTCTAAATTCTTAAAAGATACGTAACAAGATTAAAATCCCAACTCATTCACCTGACGATTAATTATCATAACGTTACCTAAGGGCGTTAAGTTAGTTAAGCTTGGTTCGATTAGGTGAGTTTAGGTATCTAACAGGATCACTAAAGCCACAAAACAAACATATGTAAAAGTTTCCATTAAAAGGCAAAAGTGGGTAATAATTGAACCACATCTCTTAAACTATGTCGTAAAGATAACACTAAGACTATCGTAACAAGGTAGCTTCTCTTATCTCCAGTTATGAAGATTATCTAGCCCCAACGTTCTCTTGATATTATTCAGATTCCGTGCACTACTGGTGGAGGTGTATAGCCTGCCTCCCTCTGTGTAGTATATGTAAGTCGATCTGTAACTCACATGTTTATCTGGTTCGGGTGGCTTGTTTCTATATGTTTTATGGTATGTGGCTTTGTTATGTGTTATCGTGTGTCTGAATCACATATATGTATCACGTCTTATTCTATCTGTCTTGTACCTCTTAGGCGTAACTAAATTATGTGTCCCGTTTTTTTTTTTGGTTCTCCGTCATGTGTGTTAGTGTGGGAGCTGCCCCAGGTGAGGTAACAAGGCCACGACCGACCACACACACACACACACACACACACACACACACACACACACACACACAGTCTTCAAATGATGAAATATAAACAACATCAGATTGGGACCTTTTCAACCACTTAAGCTCTACTAGATCTGGTGTTTAACAAGTATACAGTAACGTGAGAGGTGAGCTTAACATAATTTTATTACAGGTTAAATTTCCAGAGAACAATAAAATGGATAAACGAGGGAAATGGTAGTTAATCAAATAAAGATTAAATTCTCTAACTGGAATATCAGCTACAATTTGATTGGGCCACACATTACAGTTCATTCCTAGTCTATAGCATCTCCCACCAAGTACAGTATAAGATGAGGGATCAAGGGAGAAATATTTATGTAGTTCAGTACTTTAGAAGGTGATTATCCCAAGTAATGTTAGTCACAGTACATGTCTAGTGTAGTGTAGCCAGTGGCCACGATCCTCTTACTTCCTCCTCTTGTTTCTTCCTTCATCCCTTAAAACCTAATCCACTTTCGTTTTTCTTCTAATTCCTCTTCCTCCCTCCTACTTCATAGTCCACGCCAGCTCGCTCATAAAATACAACTTATTTGCAGATGATAGTAATCACTATGCTAGCAACTCTGATCTCCATTCCTTGATGATAACTATGATCACAGAATTAACTTAAGTCAGGACCTGGGTAATACGTAATAAACTGACCTTAAACCTTGAGAAAACCCACTACACGATCTTTCACAGAAGGAAAAACTTATCCCCAGACTTGGACCCCCTGTACCTTGGTAGTCCCCAAACGTAAACAAAATACTAAATTCCTCGGAGTTATTGTTGATGAGAAACTTAACTGGAGAAACCACATACAAGCCATTCACAGTAAAGTCAATAAACAGTGCAGTATCATGTATCACACTCGACAGTCACTCACTCTCGCAGCAATGAAAGAAATATATCGTGATCTTGTTTACCAACACCTGATTCACTGTCACACACTATGGGGGGCCTCTGGCTCTTCAAAAACACAATCTCTGGTTACGGCACAAATGAGAGTTGCACAGACAATGACCTACTTGAAAAAAAAAAGATCACACAATCGAGAAATTTGCTATATTGAAAATTTTAAAATTCGAAGATATTAACACTAACTGCTGTGCCCTCTTTGTTTACAAATCTATCAATCACTTGCTTGACAATAATTATTTCCAGTTCCGGAATAATCAGAGATACAACATAAGACACCCAGAGCTACTAAGACCACCCCCCATGCGCTCCTCTCAGTCCCAGACCTCCATAAACTATCACTGTGTGAAGGTGTAGAACAACTTACCCCCACCCACCCGAGCAAAGACTACGCTCCCTTCCTTTAAATCATCTCTTAAAAAATATCTATTGTCGAAGTAATAATATTTCTTGTAACACTTACTATATTTACAGTACCTGTTTTTATTGTACCATCAAAACCGTTTTATCAGAAATTATCACGTAAATAGATAAGTAATTACCATTGCAATAAACATATTTGCCAACTAGACATAATCCTGACAGCTGTGTCCTCTTGTTCAACCTTATTACTGTTGTTATTACCACCATGCTATTGTACTATTCCAGATGTTACTAAATGTTACATAATACTTCCTTGAGATAAATGTACAGTATATATCAGGTGCAGCTCAGGTTCTCAACTGGCTCAGCCATGTTAATATTGGTATTATTATCCACTCTGTATCTGTGTTCTTGTGGCTAAATAAACTGTTTCAACTCAATTCAATTCCTCCATCCCACGGTTCTATCCCTCCTCACCATCCATTCCGTCTCCCTCTTTCCCTTCTTACTCTCTCTCTCTCCCTCCCCCCTCCTTCTCGCACCCCACTATCACTAAACTGTCCCAGGGGAGAAGATAACTAATTATGCCCATTATATGTAGTTATCATTGTTATCGTATACTAAGGTGCAGGAGATAACAGTCTCTCCCTCTCTCAGTCGCCTCTCCAACCTGGTGGAGAGCAAGATGGCCGCCATGTTTACAGTACACGGTCTAGGGTGGCCAGACGTCCGGCTTTTGATCACTCTGTCCGGCGCTACCTCGAGCCGGATGTTAATTTGTCCTCCTTTTTGTTGTCTGACTAAAAATAATTATATAAATTACCTTAGGTATTCTTAAAATAGCGGGAACTGAAGGCCATAATAACCGTTAACGTATTTTTACTATATGTAGTTGCCGTTGTCAACACTGCTGATGGGCCACAGCAAACTCGTATTCAAGAACAGTCATGGGATGTATGACGCCATTTACGATGACCTTCTTGCTCTGATCTTGTTTCAGGAATACCACCCTTTTGAAGCTCTGGAGAGATCTCGAAGTTTCGATATTTTGAGTACAGCACTAGCTAATAATTCCCACCAGTAAACTTGTTTCGAGAATCCTCCAAAGCTTCGAAAAGTGCAGAGTTCCATGTGTTAAAGGCGATATTGCTGAAAAAAGACCAGGGCAAGGTCATCGTAAATGGCGCCGTACACCCCATAACTGATCGTGAATATTATGAGCAGTGTACGAGTCAAGTTGTCAACACCAGGTCCGAGATGGTCAGTCTGCCCAAGGCCGCAGTGGAGAGTGATTGACTTTTTTGTTCTTACTTCAATTTGGTTAGCATATGCGGTTTGAGCAGGAGTAAAAATTAATATATACAGTGCGTTTCCCCCAAAAAATTTAATCAAAGAAAAATTATCATAAAATAGCATTCAGCAAATTATAGTGATACAAATCAACAATTCTTCTAAGTATATTTTGTACAACTTTTTATATATTTTCAACTCATCATTAAAAATGCTTAATTTAGGTTAAAAAATAGGTGTCGCAAAAAAATAGACAAAAATTTCCCTCTTTTTGGAAATTTGGAAATGGCCACCCCAGGTACACCTGTTGTAAATATATTATTATTACTATTATTAGACGGGAAAAGTAACATCTGGTTTCTCCTTTATAAACAGGTGCCGTCAAGGTAGTCAGCTGAGGTTAGTCTTCCCTCATAATACACATAATCCAAATGTAATCATAAGGGAAATGTGATTACAGTTATCTTAGTAATATTTGAACATATAGGAGGGTGTGTCGGGTCCAGGAAGAAGACCTGACACGCTGTTTATCATAAGTCCGGTAGTATAATATATATCGGTATACCCCAGCTTTGGTATGCTAAGAGTACCGTACATTACTGTAGTTAATCATGAATCTACAGTAAGCCTATGGTCCGTATACTGTCATTCTGTGAGAGAGAGAGAGGAGTTTCTACTCAGGGCGGCGCTGACTAAGGAACGCCAGACGTACTTTCCATCAATTATTTTAATCTGAATTTTATCATATGAGGTTATCAGGTATGTCGCCACAAACACTTGTTCTTAGAGAATCAAGTTAAGATAACACACATACCAGAAATGACATGTAACTGTTCTTTTTTTACGGGGATTACCCGACCAGGGCATAGGTCACTGACCCACATCCGGGCCTGGGAGCGAAAATATAATAATAATAATAATAATAATAATAATAATAATAATAATAATAATAATAATAATAATAATAATAAAGAAATACAAAAATGAAAAAAAAGATCAAAAGTGAGAAACAATATACTATATGTATGTTGTGTTATCAATAGTAAGAGAAACAATTGAGACCCTGCAATTGTGTGTAAATGAGGCAGAAAGTCAGATCATCAACCTGGGACTTGGTCACATATGGCAGCAGGGTCTACCATGAGACAACACATTATGCCTCCAATATCTTCCTCGGCGGTAGTACCTCCCTGTTTGGTAGCTGCCTACTACCTACTATCTACTACACCTGTAACTATGTGATGTCCACCTGTAACTATGTGATGTACACCTGTAACTATGTGATGTACATCTGTAACTATGTGATGTACACCTGTAACTATGCCATGTACACCTGTAACTATGTGATGTACATCTGTAACTATGTGATGTACACCTGTAACTATGTGATGTACACCTGTAACTATGTGATGTACATCTGTAACTATGTGATGTACACCTGTAACTATGTGGTGCACATCTGTAACTATGATGTACACCTGTAACTATGTGATGTACACCTGTAACTATGTGTGTACATCTGTAACATCTGTAACTATGTAACTATGTGATGTACACCTGTAACTATGTGATGTACACCTGTAACTATGTGATGTACATCTGTAACTATGTGACGTACACCTGTAACTATGTGATGTACACCTGTAACTATGCGATGTACACCTGTAACTACGCGATGTACACCTGTAACTATGTGATGTACACCTGTAACTATGGTATGCACACCTGTAACTATGGTATGCACACCTGTAACTATGGTATGCACACCTGTAAGTATATCATGTACAGTACATCTGTAATTATGTCATGTACACCTGCAATTATTATGTCCACCAGTTATTACCTAATAAAGAATTGACAGCTGGACATTAAATAGCTACATTTCTCCCGTCCCACCACCAACCCTCTCCACCAACCACCACCCTCTCCACCACCAACCCCCTCCACAACCAACCCTCTCCACCACCAACCCTCTCCACCACCAACCACCACCAGCCCTCTCCGCCACCAACCCCTCCACCACCACCCTCTCCACCACCAACCCCCTCCACCACCAACCCTCCCCACCACCAACCCTCTCCACCACCAACCCTCTCCACCACTCCTTATATTTCTCCATCTTCCTTTCCCACTTCCCTCCTTCTCCCATCTTCCAACCTTCTCACCGTCTATCTTCCTTCCATTCTCACTCCCCCTCTTCCCTTCCCATACTTATTCTCCTTCTCACCCTTCATTTCTCCTTTCTTACTTTCCTCCCCATATTCCATTTCCCCATTATTCTTCCCCTCTTCCATTCCCCATCCCTACTCCTTCTCCCCCTTCCCCCTTCCCTCCCATCTCCCATTATACTCTTCACTTCGACCCGCCCTCCCAGCTTGGGTTACCATTACACAAACAATAAAAAAACAAAAGTGTCAGCTGTTGTTATGTCTGTTAGTCTCCTCTACAATGCTGTTAGATCACACACACACACACACACACACACACACACCTCCCCCAAGTAACCATTGCAAAATTGTTGATCAACTCCCAACACGTGACACAAAGTAACAATCTCAACTCGAAAAGAAGAGCAAAATTTAAACACCTGTGAGAAAGATTTAGGAGTAATGATAAGTAGGAATCTTAAGCCAAGTAAACTGTGTTTTTGCTCGTAACAAGGCTAATAAAGTACTTGGGTTCATACAAAGGAGTGTTAGTTACAAGACTAGGGAGGTCATCCTAAAACTATATCTTGCTCTTGTGAGACCACACCTGGATTACGCAGTTCAGTTCTGGTCACCGTATTACAGAATGGATATAGAATCCTTGGAAAGAATTCAGAGGAGAATGACAAGACTAATCCCGGGCATTAGGAACCTTGAGTACAGAGACAGGTTAAAGCATATTAATTTACACTCCCTCGAGAGACGGAGAGTGAGGGGCGACCTGATAGAGGTGTATAGATGGAAGTCAGGGCTAAACAAAGGTACTCAAACTATCCAACCAGGAGCGAACTCGTAACAATAGTTTTAAATTAGACAAATTTAGATTTAGGCGCGAATTAGGCAAACATTGGTTAGGAAATAGAGTAGTGGATGAGTGGAACAAGTTACCAAACATCATCATTAACTCGAACACGCTGGATAACTCCAAATACAGTTTGGACCGGACCGGACTTAACCTAACCTAACCCTTGTTGTGGGAAAACTATCGCCAAACAATGTGGAATTGACTATACCCAGTGTCATTATACCTAATACTGTATACATGTGTGTCTTATCTCTGCCCGTTGTATATATTCAGTGTCTGGCTCCTGTACAGTCGTGAACACAAGTCCTGTCGCCCCTTCTGCTGCTCCATGAACCCTGAGATTCAGACTCATGAATCCGAAGCATTTATGGGCAGAATAATGCACCAGTGTCTACTGCTTCGGGTTCATGAGTCTAAATCACTTGGTTCGCGGAACAGCACAAGGGGCGACAGGATTTCTGTTCACGACTGTACTTTACCCCCCCAAAATTATTGTTATTACACCTTCCCCCCACACACACACACTAGACCAGTGGTTCTCAACCTGGGAGCCACGGCCCCCAAGGGAGCCACGGCGAGCTCTTATAAATTGTACGTTTCCAAATAATGTTGGGAATCTGAATTAAACAAAACTTGTATTACTTATTTTGACTTGGCAGAAGAAAATTTTCATTCTTTTTTTGTCATTTTGTTTAATCATAACGACAATACAATTTTAATATTTACATACTATGGTGCTAATTTTTTTTTTTTTACGGACTATTTAAGATTTCATAGGTCCAGTCCCTGTCTGTGTGACAGGCGCTGGACCGAGCTGCTGAACTGACTTGTTCAGTACGTGTCCGTGTGTCATCCCTTTGCAAGTGGTGATAGGACCGAATGATCTCAGTCTGGCCTGGGATACCATCACGAAAACAGTGGAGTGTATTGTCTCTGAACCATATATTGTGTTTGAGCTTGACTCAAGCATAATATACTCCGTAATTGGTGTTACTTATTTTGTTTCATAATTCATGTGGTCGCTGCTTTACGTGGGTGAAATATTTGTACACTTCCTTTCTTAATTATTTCCTTATTTATTGGTGCCATTGTTGTTCACAAGGTTGGAAAAAATCATGATTAAAAAAAATGAAAAAATTCGATTTATTTGATTTAAATCGGATTTTTTTATTTAATTCGATTTTTTATTTTTTTACTAATTGCATTAAAATAGTTTTTTAAACCATAAAAACAGTATTTTTCAACCAAAGCTTATTCAGGATAATAAACAGAAAATTGGTATTAAGATATTTATGCAATAGATGTACCAATGGAATTTAACACAATAATATTCTTTTTGTAAAATAAAAGAAAACTGGTAACATATCTCACATTTAAGTGCACAAAGCCAAACGTGTTTCAAATATTAATAACTTAACTTCTTCAAGTCAACAGAATAATGTTCTCATTTTGTAAAAAAATAACACTGGTAACAAGTTTATTTTCTTACATTTGTAGGATTATAGTGTATTAAGAATTACCGGTAATAACTTCAAGTCAACACAATATTCTCATTCTGTAAACAACAAAAATAGTTCAAAACATTTAAATTAGCTTAGTTGAACATTGAAATGCTTATGTACTGTGACAAGCTTAGATGCCTTTTCCTGTCCTAGGCGATTTCTTACCTTTGAGTGTACAAATCCATATGTGGAAAAAATTCTCTCGACCCCTGCTGATGATGCAACAGCTGTAAATAATTGCCTAGGAACATCCATTACATTTTCTGTCATATCATTGGCCAAATACTGCCACCAAGCAAGGGGTGAGAGAGATTTTACAACATCTTTACCAAAATAGACCTCTTTAAATGGTGCACTTCTTCCATGGAAGGACATTAATGTTGAAAGGAAATGTGGAAGAGACTCGCACACATACTGTTCTGCAATGTCTCGCTGCTCAGGAGTCAGATGTCTGCCCTGACACCTTGGATCTATCACATTAGCTAGAAAATGGGCAGGTGTCAATGCTACTTTGATTCTTTTTTTCAAAATTATCCATATCCTTCTTATCTGTTAAATACTCCTTAATATCAGTTTTCAGTTTTACCCAGATTTCTACAGCATCACTTAATAGGGTTATGTTCTCTCTGGACACAGTCCAATGCCACAGCAATAGGCTTACGTCTCTCTAAATAGTCTTCTGCAGTTCTTTTTAATGCCTTATCATTAACTTTCCTTTCAATTTTCTTATCAATGTCTTCACTATTTTCTTTGCACACTTTGACAAGGGTCTCCCAGTTCTTTAAATAAGATTCAATAGAATCTGTCACTGTGTTCCATCGTGTGTGTGATGGCATTACTAGCATTGTTCCTCCTGCTCTTCTATACAAAGATCCTGGGATGTGATGATTTCTGAAGTACTTAATGATTTCAGTAATGTGCTCCTTAATGTTCTTGATTTGCAGGTCTTGTGAAAGCAAATTTAACAGGTGTGCAGAGCAACCATATGTTATAATGAATTTATCTTGTCCGAATTCACTTCTCATTTTTGCCATATTAGTAGCATTATCTGTCACACAGCTTCTTACTGTGCATCCAAATTTGTCTTCACACTTTTTTGTCGCACATTCAGCTAATTTCAACAGGTATTCAGCTGTGTGTCTTGATTCTGTGTCTTTCGAGTCAATAAGATAATACGGTTGTCGGCTGTTATTAACCTGCTGCATTGCATATACTTTTCAATCATGTGAAATAAAAAGAGAAAACAGTTATTAGTAAAAAAATCATTTTGATTTGAATCATGATTTTTTTACTCTGGTTTAAATCGATTTAAATCATAACAACCCTTTTTTGTTCATACTCATTCTTTACTTATATAATCCTACCATTTCTAGTGCTAAATTGGTATGACTCACTATTCTTCTCATTCTTCCAAGTTGGGCAGTGCTTGTCAAAGGAGGCGTGTTCTTGCTTACAGGAAGTACACTTCAGCTTTACCTGTGTGCATGTTTGTGTATGGCTGTATGTGTGCTTTATGTGTGAGTGCATGGGCGTGTTATGTATGTGAATGTGTGTGTGCCATTCTAACTCTTGTCCTATTTATCATTCTTTAGTCTTTATCACTTGTCTGTTTGTCTGTTCTGGGAGAAAAATGAAGGAGGCCACGAGGATATTGAAAATTCCTCAAGGGGGGAAATGGAGTGAAAAAGGTTGAGAACCACTGCCCTAGACACTACCATGTATTTGGCCGCAGGTGTTTACAGGTAATAAAGCGAACACCTTTCTTGGAACAACAGGTGAGGCGTCGCAGGCAGGTTAATTAAGCTCAACCTTTGTGACCTTACCTCTCAACACTCACTCTTTAACGCCAAACTCTTTCAATCTTAACAACTCCCCCCCCCCTCCCCTCCCCCGTGCTAAAACTGTTAGCACGGGCAGTTAATGGCGTCTAGTGGAGTAAGAGGGGTGATTGAGGAGGGGGGGGGAGGAGGGGTTACCAGGGAGGGGGGGGGGGCGCTCTAACACAGGTAAGTGTTTATTAAGTCAATTAATCTAAGCTCAGGTAAAGGCCATAGGACACATGTATTCAATATTCACTCTTATGTTTTTACTAATTTACTTATCTAATAATACGTAAATATTAATGTAAGTTTTCATCTGGTACAATTAACTTTTTATTTTCCTAATGTTTGTCCCACTCCTTGACAGAGCAATGATGACCACTTCTTCTTTCGGGGATAATAATATATATGTCTGGGTCGTGGGCGCCAGGGTAGGAGGAGAGGCGTTCACGGTAAAGACACAGATGGTAATGGTGTGGGCAGGAAATACTCGGTCCTCACCCACACCACACCATCACCACGAACCACACCACCACCACTCACCCACACCATCACCACCACTACCCACACCATCACCACGAACCACACCATCACCACTACCACCACTACCCACACCACCACCACTACCCACACCATACACACCACCACTACCCACACCATACCCACACCACCACCACTACCCACACCACCACCACTACCACACCCACCACTACCCACACCACCACCACTACCCACACCACCACCTACACCACCACCACTACCCACACCATCAACACAGACCTACACCACCACCACTACCCACACCATCACCACGAACCACACCACCACCACTACCCACACCACCACCACTACCCACACCACCACCACTACCCACACCACCACCACTACCCACACCATCACCACGAACCACACCACCACCAGACCGGGAACAAATTACTGTATGTTCATTAGTATATATGGGGCTACATATCTGAGAACCAGTAAACAAGACAGGTTCAGACAAGGAGCAACTGCGCTTTAAATGATCCAGAACACGTGTCAAGATTAATCAGCTGATCAGTATAAACAGAGGTGTGGCCACTTGGTGTCCAGCCGATATACAGTATGTACTCAAGAGTGAGCAAGTCACTACCAGATGTTCTGAGTAAGCAAGCAAGGACTTCATGGCGTCCAGCTGATCATTGTAAACAAACAAGTGTGGTCACGTGATGTACAACAAATCAATGTAAACAAATTAGGATAGCCACGTGACGTCGAGCTGCTCAATGTAAACAAAGATGGTTGGCCACGTGAAGCCTCGGTGATAATATTATGTGTAAACACGGAGGTGGCTGCCCGGGAGACGTTCACTACAACGAGGGAGTGGGGTGATATTTCCAGTTTCTCTTAGTCTTCATATCCCAAGGTCCAGACTCCAGCATACAAACCAATGCTCTTCTTCTCACTACCCTACAAGTCTTCGAGATACACCAGACAGCCTGGGGTGAAGGTTAGTTCTGAGAAGGTCGAGATGTGGGTGAGGAAACCGGGTCTCCCCCAGATAGAGGGCACAGGAACGCAGAGACTTCCTCAATCTTACGGTAAGCTAACAAACACCACCCAGTAACCCAAGTTCTTTCCTGGTACTGAGATAACCTTATTATTTCCAACACTAAGGTATCCTAACAACCCATATTTATCAAGGTGAGGATTCCCATTTCTAAGGCAGCCCAGTTTACCTCTTTTTACCTATCAATCCAGGATCCCCGTGAGAGGATTTCTTTACGTCTATTCTCGTTATCAAGAGGAATTTTATGATGTATTGTAGGGCATTGGTAAGTTTCCATATCACCAGCCTCAGTCCGAATTCTCATTGATTCTCACGTTAATTTTCACCTTCAATAGATACGACTGAAGTTTTCATGCAACTTGGATGCTTCTCTAATCGTCTTCACTTAAATATATCACAGGTTATGGAGGTCAAGACTAACGGTGCTCTCACATCTTCAGTTCGGGAATAATTCAACGTACGGACTTTAGATAATTCGGGTTTAAAATTAGTCCTCATTAGTTACATAATTCCTTATCTATACTAATAATCCAACATTTACCACAACACCAATCTTGAGGAAAACCGCTTCCATGGTTAACCCACCAATATAGTTAATCCTATAATATACAGCTAACTATACCAATGATTCCCCTCCAACATATACAGTACTACGATACGAATCATTGTAAATCAGCTCCCACACATTACCCCCAACTCTGTACATACTTCCATTTATATGCACCTAAGATTTATATCTCAAGCAGCTCCTCCGACATTGAACCTTCTGAGAAACCGTGCCCATTAATATACCATAAATATGCCTGATTGCACATCTGTTACGACTCCCTTTAAGAAACCAACACTATCGCCTAGGCTTGAGCGCTGTATGGCTGACCAGGGGACCTCTTGATGCATAAATTCTTAGTGAATGAAACAAAAACTGGTTGGGTTAGCATGACGCAGGAGTGAGGGTAGAAGCGGAGGGGTGACATTAACAAGAAATAAAAGCTGTTCAACGAAGAGTAAAAACAAATGAAAATAAGAATAGAAGAAAATAACGGTAATAAGTTGAATATGAGAAGAAATAAAGAGAAGGAGAGTGGAGAGAGGACAGGTTTATGAGCTGCGAGGATTGACCTAAAACACACTGCTGCCTCACACTATGACTGCTTGCTTTCCTAGCTCGTCACTCACACAGTCACTCCGTAATATCACGATACAATAAATGTTCTTGTCTACATCTACCGGAAACAAATATATTCTAATAAATAAATGATAATTCAAAGGAGACATAATCACACTATCTTACAAGGCTGCAGTGACTCACACTCACTCACACACACACACACCACAAGACGCCCTAGTTATTTATATTCATTTACTGTACTTATTTTTAACATTTAACTAATATAGTTTCTAAGGAATATTACGACAGGTGAACGAAGATTTGATATCATTCTAAACAAACAACAGTTACATACTTTAACATATATACAATAGTAAGTGATGAAGAACCTAACTACCCATTTGCCCGGGATGTGAAGTTAATGCTGAGCCACGCTAACAACTACACAACACTATGTCAACAAACTTTATGCTTCGGTAGATTATTAAAAGAGTGAAGACAGTGAAGACTCAAGTAAAGGTCTCTGCTGTATAATTAGCTGGTTAGTTACTTTACATTTTATTCACGACATGTACAAGATTACCGAGGACAATAATAAACGTATTTTTAGCAATTTTAGTAATATAATTGTATTATGAAATATCTGTACTGTATTGTAGTTACATATTATACAGTATTGGTATTATGATAACGAAACTTAGTGAATATTATCATTATTCCTTTATCTTCAAACCAAACAGTAATAAAACTTATTACAACATATTACAACCTATTACTATCATTAACTTTCTAAACACTAAAGAATCAACTAACACATGTATCGTGTTAACTCGTATTTATAATTACTACTTTAACTTTACTTACTTTACATGTGGCGCCCTTAAAGTCAACCATTCAAATAAAACCAAGTACAATTTTATTCCGTCTAGTCTTCCAAGAGCATAACTGCGCTTATACGGTCTCGAGACGCGTGTTTCAAGTTTGTATCACTGGTCTTCATTCTACTATCTATATATTCTTTGTCGCTTAAATGCTATCACTGTGCTTCAACAACTAAGGTCTTACATCGCGGAGCAAGTTTAGTAATTACTATATGTGACTAGACCATCAATGATAAAATATTGTGAGTGATAAAACTCTGAGAAAGACGATAAATTTATTATTGTCAACTGAGGACTCATTCATTTACCAGTGGTGTCGCAGGAACCAAATAGATTACATGGTGCTAAGCTTCCGGTACCCAGAATTCCTAGTAAACAGCATGACTCACACACATACACAGTACCAGTTCGCGGGTTTTCAAAGGTTCACATGTTAAATAAGACTCATAACTGGAAACCACAAGACATCCCCTAACTGGCTGCCGTCACAACATACATATCACGTCACATCCCTTTAACTAACCGGACACATACACCAACTATACGTAAAACATCAAACTCCTTCTCAAGTTTAAGTGGTTAATTTAGGTAACGATTTATACAATAATTCGTTAAGATAAATTTCCCATCGGCATGATTTTACGAAAACTGATCCAACTGACTCACTTGATTTACGAGACAGATTTAGTACCTAATAAAATGGATTGATATCTTTACTGCAGTTATTACAATTGGGCGAAATCTCTGACCTACAATTATTTAGGTAGATAGAGTATATATATGGATGCCCCTGCCTGGCTCCATGGGATTGTGTTATTATAACTGTGGACCAATTCGTAACTCCACACAACAAACGTTACTAGCTCTTATACAGAACCAGTTAGGAAAGGCTGCAGGTGTGTGTGTCTGTTAATCTTGAGTACTGTACATAACCAACTTACCTATGAATGTACTGTACGATCTTTTATGTGTTCTTGTGATTTTTTGTGATTTCTTACGACAAAGTGAATTCTCTACACTATATGATGGGTTTTGATTGAAGTAATTTAACTGTCAGGGTTATTATTAGGTATCGTTCACTAGATCTCAGTTTTAGATGCTTCAACTACCAAGTTTATTAAGAATCGTTAACTCGGTCTTTGTTTCTTACTGTAGACAAGATTTAAAGGTTCAGAATATGTTCATGTAACGTCCTTTGTTTTTCGGCTAACCCCTCATAACTTTCTGGACCTGTTTCACTCTGCTCAGATTAACACCGATTCATATTTCACCAAGACAGGGATGGCGTTGATATTGCACAAAATCGGTTCATTAAATAGCCGCTGGGAACAGATTTTGTGAATCTATGCATGAATCTGATTAAAGTTCACCAAAAGGACGTTGCGGGTTTTATAATATTGGTCAAATACAAATGTCGCGATTGAATAAAATCTGAATCATCAAAATTCAACGAAAGAATACTCTCGGGTTACAGAGGAAGTTTATAAGGAACACCAAGTTACATTTATTTTACTATGCTCGATTCTTAGTTTGCTACAGGTAAAACTTGGCTCAGTCCAATTTCCTGAACCAGATTTTGAATACAATATAAACCAAATAATTTCTATTATAAAACGCCGCTAACCACTTTTAATACGTTGCATATACTTTAACTATATTTTAAACTGAACCTTAAATGTTTCATGGCACTGGACAGATCAATGTTGTTTTTACTGTGTCACGCCGTTAACCGCCCGTATCAGTCCCGTGTGTTATCGTCCCAAAAGTGAATGAAGATCCGACCTATCGCCTTCCTCCTAGGGTCAAAAGAAACTGTTGAGCATAAGAAGCCAATACTGTGATGACATAAGCAACATGTGTCTGGAACCAGTAAACAGCGCGGCACCTGGGGTCAATATTAACAGTGGATGGTGTTTGTCAGGATGGATAGCAGTGTTCGGCGTAACAGCAGTTTGCCGCTTGTTTGGCGCCAACTCCAACAGACGGAGGTAAGGTAGGCAGGCGTGGAGGGTGAGCCGGCAGTGAGGCTACGAATGCTATACAAGTCAGGTCGGTAGCGGAAGCCCAACACCCTGCTTGATTTTGAATTTAGCATATGCCCTGACTGATAGCAGGATGAGAGAGAGATGGACCCTGGCGGCTGAGTGTGAAGTGATATACAGTAGATACCACGAGCAAAAGTGACCAGTGACGGCAGGCTTGGTGGCGATTGAGAGCCAGGGAGAAGATTAGTGACCAGCAGCTGGGTGGCGATGGAAGGGACGGTTGGAAAAGTGAGAGAAGAGACAGTGGTGATTGATAGTGACAGTGGGCAGAGCGGTGACAGAAAGAACAGTGGTGATTGATAGTGACAGTGGGCAGAGCGGTGACAGAAAGAACAGTGGTGATTGATAGTGACAGTGGGCAGAGCGGTGACAGAAAGAACAGTGGTGATTGATAGTGACAGTGGGCAGAGCGGTGACAGAAAGAACAGTGGTGATTGAAGTTAACGGTTAGAGGAACGGACGGATTCGGTGAAGAGAACAGTTGATGATTTGAAAGTGAAGGACTCTGTCATACCATGTACTGTACAGTCGGGGTCAAACGTCTTGAACACCTGACAGTATTTGGCATGTAAGTACCCGAAGATCTTAGGTATTAAGGAGAGTTTCATCCCATTTTGTGGTTCATGCATAATATGTGATGGCAAGTAGTGTTGTTAGTGTATCCCAGTCATATATGTGTAACTCAGATATTGCTAAGTGTTCAAGACTTTTGACCCCGACTGTACATATGTTGTTATTGTTTTGTTGAAATTTTTGTTAATTTAAATTCAGTTACAAACGTGAACGTTGCTCCTGTTACTGACCTGCCACTACATAAGGCAAACCTAACACACAATCATATCCCTGACAGTGTTGACCAATCAGGTGGCTGCAGTATTCTCACCACCATAATGGACACAGTAAACAGTGCTATTCATCGTTCTTCAGACTGTCCTGACGTGTGTAAACGTTGGACCCAGTGAGTGTTAGCATGTACTCTTCAAGGTTCAGTCAAAGGAAAGTTGTTACACCCCCATAGCGTTATTTTCTGAAACACACGACGAAGAATTTTGGTAAAGTTCCCCCGTTTAGATTTAACCTCCAAGCTTCGCTGTCACTTTACCTCAATTCTTCGTCATGGGTTCCGGAACATAACGTTATGGGGTTGTAACACAACTTTTCTCTGACTGTACATTAACCAATAAAATTCCACTAAGAGGATTTACACACAAGATAATTTGACAACATAATTTTCCAGCAAACCAAATTCTACCAAACATTCTTTTTAACTAAACAAAATTCCCATATTTTCTTTTCAATACACCAAATCTAACCACAGAATTTCCCAGTAAATTAAATCTTACTACACGCGTTTTAGTTAATAGATCAAATCCTGTCAAATAGTTCTCCAAGGGACCAAAACAAATAACGAAATATATTCTCCTGAACAAAACCTCATCTGGGTGGTGACCTACACAAGAAGTGCAGTGGAGTAAATAGCAGCGTGCGAGATGTGCAAGACACTATATACCCACAGCAAAGGTGAAGAAGTTCGGCAAGAGTCAGAGTAGCTGGAGGGAGTTGCTGCCTTTATTGATGACAAGAGGAACTTCCCTCTGGTGTGAGAAATGTTACGTTGTATGGCAGTGAAACATAGCAGTTGAAGAGAATAACATAAGTAGAGCAGAAATGAAAATGGTGAGTTGGATGTGTAATGTGACACTGAAAGACAGGAGGTACTTTTCAGAACTATGAAAGCGGCTGGACGTTGAGAGTATTGAAGTCCTGCATGGAGACAGGTTAAGACATGTGGAGAGATGGAGGAGACCATTTGGGTCAAAAGAAACATGAACCTAAGTGTGGAGGGGAGGAACAGACCAAGAATGGCATGAGGAGACGTTTTAAGAAAATATGTAAATGAATACACTCAGCGTAAGGATAGGTCACCTAGGACTTATTTACACACAATGCACAGCTTAATGGCGTCACTGTTGTAAACCCACGCCATCTAGTGAGCTTCAAGTGCCCGCGTCTGCTCCCGGGACCAGTCTATCATCAATTATGGTTATTTGTGCAATACACGGGTGCACCAGCAATGCTCAAATCCCAAGCAGAAGGCATATCAAGTATTACAGCTTTCCAAGAAGTAAGAACGTGATAAATGCCTGCAAGCGCTCTGATAAAAAATAAACACAAAATTTGCCCATGTGTGTCCTCTACACTTCAAAGAAAGCGACTACAGACTTGAGTAAAGAAAGTGCAGTTAAAAGTTTCACCAAGAAAAAGTAGACCACTGTATCCATGGGCTGTACCAACCCTACAGCTTACAACGGCAAAATCAGCTGCAGGTATGTATTGCATTATCAGCGTTTAAGCATTCTAGTCCTTGCTATATATAACCCGGAAATATTATGATGTCTGATATGCACTAGGGTAGCCGAGAGCTTGTTAGAAGAGTTCATATTTCTTTTGTATCTTCTTAATTCTGCAAAGTCAGTCAGTATCAGGTCATCCAGAAGACCGTGAGACATTGTTCTTGCCACGTCTGACAAAAACAACAATAATATTACCTCTAAAATAAGAAACACAAGAGTCACATCACTTAATTCACCGGTGACGGCCGTGATGCTTAACGCCTAGAGAAACGGTCGATTTTCTCAAGTATACATTGTAAGGCAATATCCAGTCGTCCAGAGAACCCTGAGGCATTTGTCTTCCCATGAAAATCTTTAGATTGCTAATAAGCTAAAAAATTGAGCTGCTTCGTCCATGTCATCAGCGAACTGCTCGGGTGTCTCCTTGTAATATTTTGTTTGTTTTGCACTTATTTTTGGGAGGACTATAAAAACATAAGACATTCATATTGTTACATTTGGCCACAGAAAAGCCGTAGCCTTAAGAGTATCATTAAAAAATGAAAGTCAAACGTCAACCAAGGCAAGGCCGTCACCATCTGTGACTGCCCCAACTCACCACGAGAGCCAACCAGCCAGCCGTTATAAGGTGAACTTGAAAATTGACCTGTGGGGCCCTGTGTGTTTACAGTGCCTGTCAAGCGGCATGCCCCAATTCGTCACCATCCCCTGAAGGGTGACCAGATCCCTGCCTACACCAAGTGCCAAGAAGATAACTCCGCCCGTAGAACTGACGTCACTACGCCCATATGGTGAACTAGCCGAAAAAGTGCCGAATGAATCTTTGACAAACAGACTCTGATAATTAATATTAGATGTACAGTCAGTTTAGCGTTGGGTGTGTTGTAGTGTGGGCGACATCTGTGTGGTCTGGCGACGACCGCACTGGGCGCGGTAAGGTTGGTGGAGGGTTTCTCTGTGGTCGTACGCGTGTATAGTGACCCCCCCCCCCCCTCGGTATAAATTTAACTTTGAAGATATCTCTCTCCATTCCCCCTTAATAATACCGGAAACAGAAATGGGTCCCCAGTAACAGAGGGATGAGATCAAGTAAAGAACAAAGTGAACCATATTTAATTAAACCACAATACCTACACACGAGTAAATAAAGGAAGTAAAACAGCCTATTTTATACAAGCGTGACGTCACTGACCAGGGCGGAGCTAAGTTTGAGACATTACCGCGGTCTGCCTTTAATGTCTGTAGTCCTTGGGTCAAACGGGCTGACGAGACAGCCATGTGATGAGTTATTATGACAGGTTTCAGTGATTCTGGTGATCCTTACAACTTTAAATATGAACCGAGTTACAGTACCAAGCTAAATCCCAATTTTTGTGTAGTCAAGTCCGTAATAACATTGTAATAGAAGATTTTATTATAACTGACACGCATCTATTATATCATGTAAACCATATATCTTCCAACAAATTTCTTAGGAATGAAAATTACTCCTGTACTTGAGAAATGGCTGTCAAGAAGTAAGTGTCTACAGACCGGCTCTTGATTAATGTTTACTGGAGAGCCGCGAGGGACATATATTGTGTGCAGAATAAACGGCCTTAGCACCGATCCATCCCGCAGTGACTTACAACAAGGCTTTACATAGACAACGAACCTAATAAAAGATCGTTGAATTAAGTTATTGTTTGGCTGATTTGTATTGGCCGTCTTCTTGAAACGGGGTCCGAACAAAAGCCCTAAGTTAAAGGGCAAAATAGGTTAGGTTCGGTTAGGTTCATAAACTGTAACTAATAATGAATAAAGATAATTATATAAAAATTCTTAATATTATTTGTGGTGGCGGCGGCTCTGGTCCCTGTAAGAGTTGGTGTTCAATGTATCACGTGAACGATAATGCACATACAGTACAAGGTTGTTCTCCTTGTCATCATTTATGGTCGTCTTCCACCACTTACTCGATATCTCAGGGTAGTGTCGCATATTTACAACAACAACCTGGTAATCCTAAGGGTCTGACGCACCGGAAATGAGTTCGACATGACAACTGAATCATAGCAACATATCAAACTTAGAAACAGTTCAGTCACAGTTTACCCAGATACATGACAACTGAATCATAGCAACATATAAAACTTAGAAACGGTTCAGTCACAGTTTACCCAGATACATGACAACTGAATCATAGCAACATATAAAACTTAGAAACAGTTCAGTCACAGTTTACCCAGATACATGACAACTGAATCATAGCAACATATAAAACTTAGAAACAGTTCAGTCACAGTTTACCCAGATACATGACAACTGAATCATAGCAACATATAAAACTTAGGAACGGTTCAGTCACAGTTTACCCAGATACATGACAACTGAATCATAGCAACATATAAAACTTAGAAACAGTTCAGTCACAGTTTACCCAGATACATGACAACTGAATCATAGCAACATATAAAACTTAGGAACGGTTCAGTCACAGTTTACCCAGATACATGACAACTGAATCATAGCAACATATAAAACTTAGAAACGGTTCAGTCACAGTTTACCCAGATACATGACAACTGAATCATAGCAACATATAAAACTTAGAAACAGTTCAGTCACAGTTTACCCAGATACATGACAACTGAATCATAGCAACATATAAAACTTAGAAACGGTTCAGTCACAGTTTACCCAGATACATGACAACTGAATCAGTTCAGTCACAGTTTACCCAGATACATGACAACATGAACTTAGAAACAGTTCAGTCACAGTTTACCCAGATACATGACAACTGAACTCATAGCAACATATAAAACTTAGGAACGGTTCAGTCACAGTTTACCCAGATACATGACAACTGTATCATAGCAACATATAAAACTTAGAAACAGTTCAGTCACAGTTTACCCAGATACATGACAACTGAATCATAGCAACATATCAAACTTAGAAACAGTTCAGTCACAGTTTACCCAGATACAAAAAAATCAAAACTAAATCGCCTTTATAAAATACTTCTCGTCCTATAGCAGGCATAACACACACTACCCAGCATAACATTAAGCAGAACAATCCACATCAGCAGTCGGCTTGAACTGGTTTACCAAGACCAAACATTATACAGCCAACCAGTCATAACTCATACAGTTGAGGACTAGTGTAATTATTATTATCGTATACATGCTTATAGTCCTTAGGTGTTGAAGCGTAGTAATTGTTCCATATGCATTTCCACAGCTATAGACAACAAACTTAACTGGAAGGCCCATGTAAATAGCACAGTCAAGGCAGCCTCGTACCGTCTCTACATGCTACGACGACTTAGGTCACTTGGGACACCCACGCCAGAGCTGAGGACCATCTACAACGCCTTTATTCTCCCCAAACTAACGTATGCGTCACCAGCCTGGTCGTCTTCTCTCAACTCCACCCAACAACGTCGGCTAGAGAAGGTACAGAAAAGGGCCTGCAGAATCATGCTCGGTGCAGAATACTCCGGCTACACCACCGCTCTCTCCACCCTGGAAATGCCATCCCTCAGTGACCTCCACCAAGCACTGGAAAGGTTTGGCAGCCAACTAATGCACCACCCTCGTCATCGCCCTCTCCTGCCACCTGCAGCCCCCCACCCACCTCGCACAGTCCGCCACTACAACAAAATACAGCCCATAAGAGCCCGCACCGATAGATATAAGAACAGCACCATCCCATCTATTGTTAATATAATAAACAACTCCTGATTTATGTACTGTACAGCCCTGTAAATGTATTCAACTCATATTATATCATTATGTCTAAATCAAATGTAAGTCTGTATATTTTCAGCCACCGGCTGCAACTCTATTAATAAACAGTTTATTATTATTATTATTATTATTATAGCTTAGAACTTAGATGATAAGAGCTGAAATTTGATAGCGAGGTGCGGATGGTTCAGGCTTAGGCCGGCCTTAGGGGATGGTCGCTCACCAGCACATACCACGTACCTTCAAGAGAGCTCAGCCATGTTAATATTATGATTTTTATCGACTCTGTATCTGTGTTCTTCCAGTTTTAAAGACACGTTCGGGATTCTGGTAATTATCTCTTGTTTTCAATTATGTGATTTAAAATAATCCACGCATGTAGCCGGAAATAACTCGTAACGTGTTCTCCTAATTGTTTGTTGGTACGTCATTTTAACTGAAGCCTTCCATCTAGGCCTTTGTCACCTAGGAAAATTTGTGACTGGACCTTCACAAAACCTGAGTAACTCTCCCTTACAACATTACCGCGAGCGAGCAACTTTCTAAGAATAATAATATAACTTAACAAAAATACCCACAATATCGGAAAAAAAAACTGCTGCACAGATAAACTTAACTATGAGTAACTTGTAGCATTAACCATACAGATAAAGTCAACAATGGCTGACATGCTACAGTACATTCTAAGAGTCGCGAGCATCAACACTGTGGACCCCCCCCCATCAGTGTAGGGGCTTTATTTCTGAAGACGCACAAGAACATAAATTGTTT
This sequence comes from Homarus americanus, assembly GCF_018991925.1. Taxonomy (NCBI): domain Eukaryota; kingdom Metazoa; phylum Arthropoda; class Malacostraca; order Decapoda; family Nephropidae; genus Homarus; species Homarus americanus. The sequence continues at coordinate 291,175 of NW_024719895.1, read as the reverse complement.
GAAACACGCAAGAAAGATTATCTTAAAGGTGACCTGACAACAGTAACACACTTTGTAAGAGACTTTCGCCTACTGCAACAAATATACCTGATCACGTTACTGAGAACACACCGGAAAACCCTGAATGGATAAAACCCTAAATTTCCTTATAGCAGGGCACAATGAGGTCCAGTGACGGTAACCAAATATCAATTAATTTATATTTTACACTACTCAATCATTATCTCATACAAATGTGTATTTAATTATAACATTATACATTTTATGGGTCGGCCAATTCAACTCAATACTATAGATGGAATTTTCCTAATACTCAAGGAAATGCTTTTTATTGCAAGAACGGTTATGGGGTGTACGGCGCCATTTACGATGACCTTCTTGCCCAGGTCTTTTTTCAGCAATATCGCCTTTAACACATGGAACTCTGCATTTTTCGAAGTTTTGGAGGATTCTCGAAACAAGTTTCCTGGTGGGAATTATTAGCTAGTGCTGTACTCAAAATATCGAAACTTCGAGATCTCTCCAGAGCTTCAAAAGGGTGGTATTCCTGAAACAAGATCAGGGCAAGAAGGTCATCGTAAATGGCGTCGTACACCCCACGACTGTTCTTGCAATTGGCCTTTTTTTTTTAACGCCACGACCTCCAGTATCAAGGCGGTAATTTGAAATAAATGAAAAACAGAAAAGTGGGAAATATTTTTACCAAAGTAGTAATTCAAACTTCAGGAACAGAATTTCTATACCAAATCAGACATTTCCTGTGCTTCAGTAGAAAACACAAGAAGAAGTTCCCCACAACTGTAACTTCCTTCACCGTAGGAGTCGTACTCTCATTTCCTAAGTCAAATATGCATCTTCGTCCCCACATCGTTGTTAACCTGTATCGTTCAAAAGCCTAATTAACTCTACCTGGGGAACAAACTGTGAGCATCTTGACTAATCTTATCAAGAGAATCAAATTATTTAGAACATGACTTGAAGAACAATACATCACCCTAATTATGTTATAAACGCTTCTGGACATATTGTTGAGATTATGGCTTCAGTTAGTTAATTTTCAATAACATTCTCCCGATCTCTCACATGCTGATTTGTATGCAATGAAAACAGTCAGTAAGATAGTGTTTAACATTTGCAACACGCAATCTGATGCAGCCGGCACTGTACCCCGACTCAGGCAGACATTGGCTCACAATGTGTTGGAGAGAATATTAATAATGTGGAGGTAGGGAGGCAGCTGTACACCACACTGAAGAGCTGCTGGGAGACTGTCAACGGTGGCGCGGTGAGAGGAATCCACGATGAGAACCGTATAAAAAGTTTGGGTATGCATGGAGGTCACCGTGTTCTGCTGACCCAAAGTGCTGTAAAGCGTTCATGACCAGAGTACAGAGGAGGTATTGTAAAGTGGGCCAGGGTGATGGTGAAGGGGCATGATAGGCTGCGGTGGCTATGAATGTAAAGGAATGAGAGAGAGAGAGTGAAGGCAATAAAGGAATGTGAGGGAGGCCGGGACAGCGAGGTAAGAAGGGGTTACACTACAATCACAAACAAGACATTACAACATAAATGCAAATTCTGGTGCAACTTCTTTGATGAGTAAGCGGTATTCCATCCATGAACTAACAAGGAGTTTGAAAATTCATTGTAGTAGTTGATAGCAATTGGAAGACAAAAGAAATAAAGAAACAAGTGAGGGCAGTTGGGCAGGGCGGGAGTGGTACTATATAATATAAGAGGTGAGAAGGTCCTCCTAGTCGGGCAGTCATGACTAGGCTACTCGTGGTCAACACCTCAGGCACCCCACGTCACCACATGGGGAAAACCTTCGTACATGCTGAAATTCGCCTGAAGTTAGTTTTGTGTCAACGAAATGGGATTTTTAATGGAAAAATATCGTAAGTCTATTTCTGTTTCCGATATCTGTTTTTTTTTTCATACACGCTTCGTAATGTTCTGTTTCCACTGAAGTTTTCTCGATAAAACAGTACAGTAATATATTGCATGCGCCGATGACAAACACAGCTTCACGCGTCACTCTCTCACAGCCCTGCTTAAAAATATTTCCTCACCCCTCATACTTATATAAATATTGTTACCACCCCCTCTCCACACACCCATTCAACATCACTATCAGAATATTCATTGTTCAAGTTCAATCTACATCTTGTGGTTGAAACTCACACTTAAAAACTTACACATCACTGCTCCAACTTGAAAACATTTTCCTAGAAACGTCAGTGAACGTGAATACAACAATGTCCCAAAAAAAACACCATCACTAAACCACACTGGATGATCTTCCACTTAACCAAAGCACACACCTCCCCCTGTCTGCCCTGTTAAAATATTTCCAACATCGGTATCTGCCTCACTTGCTTAGCTTGTTCACGTAACGTACCAATCATTATTTCATCTGACCATAATTAATACTTAGTTCTTGTTTGCCTATCAAGTACACAAGAAACACTTTACATACGGCATCCGATTATTAAAGGTTTTCCTTAGATGTTGACCCACATGTTTTTTTCAGTACTCTAATAGTGATGTTGGTCAAACTAGAGCTTGATAGTGTTCAGATAATAATTAACGATAATAGAGCTAACCTCACATCAAAGACACACTGGTCTAACTTTAATTATATGAAGTGGATATTGAGCTTTACCTAACTTGACCTCTCCTGTGTGTGTGTGAATCAGGTGACCCGGCTCAATGAAGTACATTTGCCCTCATAACGCACCAAGTACCCACTACGACTCCACGATGAACAAAATATAAACGTTCCTATACTTGAAGCTTTACCTAATATCTCATATATAATAATTAATGACTAAAACCAAAATACTTTACCAGTTTTTACAGTCCAGCTAAAAGTATATCATTAACATTTTTATCTAGTTCAAACGTCTGAAAGTAATTACTTATTCCAACTCGTTACTGTCATAAGGAACAATAAAAATCAAGGTATATTCACCCAGGGTAATCTTACGAGCATAATTATCTCGTCACGTTGTCTCGTGATGGCAGATATTGTGCTTATTACATTCTCTCGCTCGAGGTTAGGTTAGGTTAGGTTGCTGGAGAATCATTCAATTCTCGGTCATCGCGAGAGTGACGATAGTAGTTGTATAATTAAGCACGGCCTAATTCTTTATATATTTCCTTTTTATGTCATTAATAATAAAAGTTGGGAGACACTGCAACAGTACCTATTTAGTAAGCAACGATGAGAATGTCAAACTCCAGTTTATATTACGGATATATAACTGAACTTCGTATTTACATTAATAATCACAACATGGTGACAAGTAATAACAACACTACACTTACAGAGTATGGTGGTGACGCCACCATCGCCGGCATCAGCTGTTAACACGTGATCACCAGTCAACCAACACAGGTGTGGGAACCAGCAAACGTTTCTCTCGGGGTAAACAAACTGAGGCGACTCCTGTCGTCCACACGAGGAAACTTTTCCTTCTGGAGTTTTCTGCACTTCACTTCTTTTTCGTTTACAGAGAGTGGCCACTAACTATGGGTCACAAGCCCCTGCACATGCGACAACTTCACCAAGATCACTTTTGCGGGTTATTATGTGGGTTGGTGTGCAGGTATGGTGGTAAGAGCGTGCACCTAGTACAGAGAGTGCACCGCGGCTGCACTGCACACACAGACTGGTCCTCACTAACGGCACAACACACGCCGGGTACTGCCCGCCAGATGCGCGAGAAGTTTCCCACCCTCAGTACCTTTTAAACCGCAGCCGCTTCATGATCACCATCTAGAGTTAGGCGGCAGGTGACATATTCCCGACCGTACTGCTGTTTACATGGGAGGCTACGTTTTCTGTTCAGTCAGGTGGGTTGGAGAGGAAAATGTGCACCTGGCCATTGAAATCACTCCTCAAGGGTAGTTAATCGCTTGCATTTCAAGAGTCTTAAAAGGGTAATAAGTCTCAGGTTGTTGATTGGTTGTATTAGTGGTTGTTCCCGGATCATTTAGCTTCTCGCTTCACCATAATAATCATGGGAACCGTACCGTCCGTGACATGGGACAAGTTTAGCTCCTGCACTTCAGTTTGGTTATACAAAAAGACTAAGATAGCACCGGGAGTCTCAGGAAGAACTGGACAATGGGACAGAGGTAGAGTGACTGTTTACGATTGACGATAACTCAACACCGACTATGTTAAGGCTGTTGTCACGTCACCTTTTGGCACTACTGTTTGGTGTTGTTGAGGTCGTTTGGTAGTTCCGTACCTCTTTTTTAGTGGAGCTGCTACACTCATTAAGCCAACCTTTTGTACCTCTTAATGAGCGTCTTATCTGCCAGGCGTCTGTCAGTAAGTATTCCTGGCAACCAAACACAGGAAACAACAAGACATGCGACTGCGTAAGACTGAAACCGTACTCTACCCACAAACCGTCCGTCTTGTCCTCACGCTCAAAGATTCTAATGCTGTTTTTGGTGTATGACTGTGAGTGAGAACACAGCCAGTTACTGCAGGGACTCACTGCAGTTTAGACGCCATCTTTGCCGTCAATCACGTGTCGTAGCTTAAGTGAGCACGTCATCAGGCCTCTCACGTCTCAAGTAAGGGCAATATGTCGACAGAGGCGTCATGAAGTGTAGACTCTTTGCCATGTAATTCATACCCATCAAGTTTGATTTAAGACTTGGCTTCCGTGTACTACTACTACTATTACTGTTCGGTTAACGAGACATTTAATTTTAAATAACTTCTTACAAATGTCACAAGAAAATGATTATGTAACTGAAAGCGGTTCTCCGAGGCACCTGGGCCCGGGCAAGTCATCAATGAGGGGCCCTTCCAATCAGTTTATGTGTTGCATTTGAACTAAGCAGAAGAGCTCGGGGCCCTGAAAGCTCTAGGCCTGGGACGTCTCTGAACTCGGTCTTGCAATCAGCTCTAAACTGGAAACTCAGTCTTATCTCGATTCGCGATCTCTGGCTCATGTTACTAGACGGATACATTTTCTACACACGAACGAACTTACTCAAAGGCTAATACATTAAACAACAGATGAAGAACAAAATAGAGAAATATCGGTTCGTGTGGTTAGGTTAGGTTAGGATAGGTTAGGTTAGGATAGGTTAGGATAGGTTAGGTTAGGTTAGGTTAGGTTAGGTTAGGTGAAATAATCTGGGATGCCTAAGCTTCACGTGATCCGAATGAATTATAAAACTTAGAACAACTTCCTCCCTCACAGGTGGGCAGATAACGCCACAGTATCACCTGCCCTAATCAACACCACCATATTTGGCCCTGGGTGTGTGTTAATGAGTGACGTTACAAGCATTTCCTATGGTTGTTGTTGTCAGGTGTGTGTGTGTTGTCAGGTGTGTGTATTTTTAGGTGAGTACTTTTTCAGGTGTATGCATTTTCAGGTATACGTGTTGTCAGGTGTGTTGTCAGGTGTGTGTGTGTGTGTGTGTGTGTGTGTGTGTGTGTGTGTGTGTGTGTACATATTTGACGTGCAATGTGCTTCTAAGAGCCAACTATTCCAAAAACAAAACACCTCCCCCACACGCCCTTCACACACCCCCTTCACCCTTCGCCTCCCTCCCCCCTTACCCCTCGCCTCCCCATCCCTTCACCCCCCTCGCCTCCCCTCCCCTTCACCCCTCGCCTCCCCCTCCCTTCACCCCCTCGCCTCCCTCCCCTCACCCCCCTGCCTCCCTTCACCCCCCCCACACACGGGCACTACCTCCCCTGCACCTCACACTACAACCACTTTTATCGTGGGAAATAGTAGCACTAATTAAATCTTATTCTTTTTACTCAGATCTCAGACGGTAATATAATCCCTCCCTCTGCATTAATTACCTCTGTAATTTAATAAAATGAAATTAATTATCGACTCGTTAACAAGTTTTCGATGGAGATGTTGTTATTATTATTATTTATTATTATTATTTATTATTATTATTATTATTATTATTATTATTATTATTATCATTATTATTATTTAATTTTATTTATTCAGAAACACCAGTAGAGGTACAAGTGCAAGTATAGTGTGTGTGTGTTACTGTCAATGGCTCGCCCTGACTTGAGGGGTAGGCGGCTATTTTAGCTTACGTCAGGAGGATGAAAAACACTGGTGCTGACGGAGGCAAGTGAAGGGTTGTTATACTCCTCTTACCCTCTACAGCACACCCGACCAAGTAGTGCACTCACACCACGACACTGGCCAACCTGCCACACGCATACACGAGAGAGAGAGAGAGAGAGGGTACACTCTCTGCACTCAACGTAAGATAGAGAAAGCTTTGTGAGAAAAGAAAAACAAGTCAATTAAGCTGATGGTGTATTTACAAATATCTGTAGTCAATTACCACACCTATATTATACCGTGTACCTGTACTTTATACCTGAACCTTTACAATATGTCGTCAGTACAGCAACACATGTGACCACCAGTACAGCAACACATGTGACTCTCAGCAAGGGAACGCTGACAGTTAGGCAAATATGTTTTTGTGTCCCAGAGCTGACATTTGACAGGATATGACGTCACTCCTCCCTGGTGTTGCGTCCTGTTGGTCACCTGTCTTGAGTGTGTGTGTGTGTGTGTGTGTGTTTTGATTCGTGTATATGAAAGTAAGTGTATAATAATAATAATAATAATAATAATAATAATAATAATAATAATTAACGGTTTATTGAAGAATGCATCAGCCATTCACTGAAAATATACAAAATCCAAAAGCGGTACAGTACAGTATATAGCATGAAAGTAACGTGGGAGAGAGAGTCATCTAACAAGGAATTTCAGGTGGTGATTTTTACAATGGTGGAATGGGCTGTTCTTATAGCGATCAGTACGAGGCCGTGTGGGCTGGCTGCGGTTATGTTGTCTAACAGCAATTCGCAGGTGATAGCAAGTGGAAATGGTGTAGCAACTTTGTCCCAAACTGAGATGAGGTCACCATGATGATTAGAGAGAGTTGAGAGGGCCATTGTAGCGAGCTGGTCTTGATATGTATAGTGTAGGAGAGATGGAGAATAGTCTTGTACGCCCTTTTCTGCACTCAAATAGAAGTCCTCGTTGTGTAACCATTAAGAAATGTAATGGCTTCTTGAAGAAACCATCGGCATGGGACCAGGTTTGTTCCACTCTACGATTTTTTTGCGATTTTTCCACCAAGTTTGATGAAAAACGATTGTGCCGTTTCGGCTGCCCAGAGCAGACACACACACACACACACACACACACACACACACACACACACACACACACACACACACACACACACACACACACACACCTAGTCCTATAGTATATTAGATAGTATTGATCTTGTTGTCGTAGAAGGTGATATTAAGACTACAATAAAAAAATTCTCAGTCTTTATTTCCCTAATTATGAGTCATTCAATAAGTAATGAGACAATTGAATATAACTACAGAAGTAATGATTTATTATTAATGATCACATACCAATCTTTCCACCTAATCTCCCCCTACAGTGATGCACTTGGCCCATCTTTCTTTGAGTGTGTACAACAACATACAACAGCGTCCTAATTACCCCGAGTGTTGTAAGTCAGGGTCCCTTGTACATACATGCGGTGTAGTGCCCAGATGTACGATGCTTACCTGAGTGACTTAGACAGGTGTTCTCTACAGGTGTGCACTACAGCTGTTGGATAGGGGTTATGATACACCACAGGTAGCTGATACTGACTGATAGATAGCGCAGTGCTAAACTCCCCCGAGTGAGATAAAGAGTCCTGTATTTCCTACACAAACACGGGCGACGCATGGAGGAGGAGAGTAGTCAGTTTGTCCAGCGATGTGCAGGCCTCCTTACCGGCTTCAGCGAACTACAACACCCGATGGAGACCTTTGTTGCTACTCACTTACTCGTGGTTCATCTCAAGTTGATTACTCCCATATGAGCCAAGCCTCCCCACCGCCGTCCAACACTCGCTGACGTAGCTCCCTGGGACCTCCGTGGATATTCCGGAGTCTTCGGCATCAACAATACACTAAAAGGTATGTCCCTTAATATGTCAACATTTTTAGCCTCCTCCACCCCCACCATACTTATTCTCTCACGGCACATCCCTCCCTGACCAGATATCCCTCCTCATAGAGACGAGCCGCACTTGCCATTATTAGGGACCTGCCACGCTTTGTCATAAACAGATGAAATGTACAGGGAATCCTCCCTATAGTCACGTATTGTTACTTCACCACGTGCAACTTGCTAACAAAGCCATTGGCCTCTCAGGCACTCTCGCCCACCTGTCATCTGAGCCTAAGAGGACAAGCGTACACTCTGAGTTTCCCTGTAGGCCGCTGTAATACTGTACTTCTGCGCTTCACCTGACATAGGATGTAAGGGGATGCATTATAAATTAGCTCCTTATGCTGCATAGGACAAATCTGAGACGGAAATAAAGTGAGTAAAAAGTAAAATTAGACTGAAATAAATTAATGAACATTATTTATAAAAAAAATAGGAATATGTAGATGTAATTATGTGGGTAAAACATAACAAAAACTAGTTATTGAACGTGGATAAATGAAGAGTCAAAAGGAGAGGAACTCATGAATAAAGACAAAACAAAGTGCGGGTTGTGGCAGCTGGGCGGATATATGGCTCACCCCTTGTCCTAAGACTAGCTGGTTCACTCCAAGGCATCCCCAGTCCACTCAGCTGTGAATAAGTAAAGGCGGTCGAGTACACTGTCGGCCACATTAACTTCTTGTGCACTGGAGACCATTGGGCTGTGTTAAGATGCGCTGGTATTTAAGTAAACAAGTAACCGATATCTCTAGGTCCTACCCCTATGGTGGGCATTTTTCCAAAGTTCATTATAAAGGGGTCTTCAGTAACATCTGTCTTATCATGGTTGTTACATGATCATGTAATTATCGCGTCCGGCTACTTCTGTTCGTCCCGCCCTCTCCTCACAATACGTGTTCCTTGACGTCATCACCGTCTTTCCTCGATAAGACTTCGTGTGTCATCTGGTGGTCGGCCAGTGGTTGAGTGGCTGTGAAATACCGTTTATAATAACAGAATAAGTGAAGGTTTAGCCCCCACACCAGCCCTAATGCTGCCTTGGAGGGCTAGGTTAACGTTACGGTGGTTAATCTGAAGGAGAAAGAAGCTGAAATGCTAATATCCAGGTGATTCTAAATAACAAATTGTAAGACACCTTTATGTGCCACAAACTCCTAAAACACAACTACCCTTGAGGACAACACTTCCCTGGCACCTGTAGGAGAAGGAACTGGGTGTCGTAATAGACCAATCACTGGGTGGTGAGGCAGCAAGTGAAGAGACTCGACCAAACTTTAAATGTAATAATTTTTCTTTGATTATAGTAAGAAAATGATTACAGTACCACTCGAAGATTAGCTCTCTAGCTTATATCACCTTCAGATTAACTACCCTAACGGCAAACAAAACAACCCTAACCTAACCCCCTTCAGATAGCATTTGGGTGTGTAATCATCAGGTGAACTAAGCTGGAGGGATCAAGCCACCAGTTTCTTCCCCAACTAAGCCGCGGCACGAGTCTCTACTGTACAGTGCAGTGAGGTAAAATAAACATTCTCTCTTATGGTTGATTCCCATGACAACGACCATAACATAGCGACATCGTTCAGTTGACAACACCTCACAAGTTCATTGTTCTCTTGTACTTGACTGGCATTGTAGGTAAAGATAATGATGTCTGACGCCACCACCCGCAGTTCTCCAGCGACCCGGAGAACAGGAGGCGAACAGTGTACTAATTCAGCCTCCGCACCCCGTAAAGGCTTCATATAAACAACGATATAAGCTATGATTACATATTTACATTGGATCAGGGAAGGATATTAGATAAAATTGTCAATCAGTGATATATGTGTTACAGGTAAAGCAGAACACTTTCGTTTTACGACTTTTTACAAAATACTATGATGCATTTTAAAACAACTTTATTTTATCTTTAAACGCGATATATAGGAGCAGTAATTTATAAAACTTGTTGTTTATCAATATTAGTGTGTTATTATTTAGATCGATAATGACGTCAGCATTCCGAGTAGGTTACCAGATACTTCTAGAATGAGAAACGTAATAGTCCTCTTTTATTATATAGATAACATATTGCCGTAACCTAAAATAAAATTCACAAACTCAACATCCATCAACTGAGGCAACAACCACGAGCACTCTTACTGTCAGCTGAAGTAAGTTATGAGTAGTTGTACACCCATGTTAGTTGACCCATCCTACATTAATTAAAGTGAAATAAAGACCTGGCCCAACAGAGGTCACGGTCACAAAGGGAAAAAGAGTTCTCGCCACCGTGTGATGAGAGAACCGGCGATATGATCTTATTAATTCAAGAAACTGCCCTCCAGTCAGTACACCGACACCTGACCAAACACACCTGGCCAGAGACACCCAAGGTGGTAATAATTAGGAAGCATTACCGACCAGCGTACCACGATAAGCGACATGACCCTGTGACCCACCAAGCACCTGATCAAACACACCGATCTAGACACTCCCAGATTAGTGATTATTAGGAGACGACATCTGCCGGCCTGACACCTCCAATATAAGGTGGCCAACAACTCCTTCCAGAGGTCAGGCAAAGAGAGAGAGAGAGAGAGAAAGAGAGAACTCAGAGCCAGTCGGAGGCACGCTCGCCACAAATCGAGGTCAGAAGCGGGACTTCCCTTCCCAGCACCGAATGTCCAGCAGGTAGAATCTCCCAGAGGAAACAGAGTCAAGTGCCCGCCGAGACCACTCTCCCCAGCAGTACCAGGCCCTGCAGACAGTCCCCAGCCGCTGGGCCTCCCTCAGGTCACACGTGAGTCCGGGAGTCATTGTCTGGTAACGTCAATGTAATGATCTATTAATGTCTATGCCATTCATATAACTAATTAAAAGCTGTACTTATAATTATTGTTTAGAAGATTTCCCCAAAGAATATATATTAACGGTTAAATAACTATTCGGCCTCACTACCAACTTTCCACACTTTACAATCCTCCTACTACCATAAATTCTACCTATATCTCTATATGAGAAGACCCTCGTTACAGTAGCAGCGAAGGTTTTATTATTATTATTATTATTATTATTATTATTATTGGTTTTATGAGAGGTTTGGGCCGCCAACACTTGACTTACTGCTAGACAAACTGAAGGAGTTGTACCGTCCATCAAATTGACAAAGGACAAGTAATAATCAAACGGGTTTCGAAACCGTCACATTCAGGTAGCAGCTCGAGCCAACCAATCACCAGCTCACACGAGAATACTGTATACAGGCAAGGCAACCAATCACAAGCTAACATGAATAGAACATATAAGCGAGACAACGAATCACAAGCCGACACGAGAGAATGTGGGCAATACTAATTTCGCCTTTCCGTAATGAATAGATCATTTTTTGATATGGCCGCAAGGTGAACCGGATGAGTCTGCAGTTGTCTCGCTCTTACCAGTTGAGTCTGGCTTTGGTGGGTCTGGCTCAGTCCAGTCTCGACCAGTTACTGTGTTTAACAGGTATCGGCGTGACACCTCGACTGTTTACCTGGTTGGCTCAAGTTTGGGGTTTTGTTCGATGTCCTGCAATGACTGTCTCTCATTGCTAGTAACACTGTGTTGAGTTATCTATCATTTAATAATTATAGTGTGTTTATGGATCATAGGAAGATAGGAACCCCCGCTTATTCCATCCATACCTAACCTAACCTAATCCTAACTATAATCTAACCTGACCACCACCACCACGACACTTACTGCTGACTCCAATTGTTCCTGGATCACTGAACAGCTCACACACGTGGTCTTGCATAGTATATACTACTGGGAAAAAATAATTACAGTCAACTACACAACGGGACAACAATGACATTTACAACCTTGTATCTAATTAATTTTTGTACAGCGATAAAAAAACCTAAACATACTGAAGAAATTCGATACAATAATATGTTTCAGATTAGTAAATGGATTTGGACTCTATGACTTCTGTTGGATACACGCAAAGAATGTTTTGAACTTGTAACAATAAACGACGCTCGTAAGACAACATACATATCCCCAGCTCGCGTGAAAGACGAGTTACGAGAGTGATGGTGGAGCAGATGTGTTGGGTGAGATAATGAGCAGGTGTGTGGCTCACCTGCCATTGGGTCACGATCCTCCATACGTCTCACATGTGATCACTGTCACATAAGTCCTGGGTGGTCCTCCAGGTGAGCCGTAAGTTGATGTTTTGTTGTATGGAAAAATGCTTGTCTGGGATTAATATACAAAATAATTCAATACACTAATTTATTCCTGAAATCATCATTATTATTGTCATCACCTCATTATCATCAAACTCTTATCAAATTACTGCTGGATGAAGGCGTCCATTATGTGTTTCATCAATATCATTATCATCCTCGCCATAATCCTGACCATCATCCTCATCATTACACCATCATCCTCATCATTACACCATCATCCTCATCATTACACCATCATCAACCACCTGCTCCATGTATCCACAAAATTCCCTCCTGAGCCCCGCCGTCCCTGCCCGCTGAATACACCCAACATTCGGTGCTTTCACCTGCGTACTTGGTAATTGGTCCTAACCTGGGCTTTGTGATAGAAGTAGGAAGTAACTGTAGGTTACCGTGATGGACAGAGATTGTACACAACATGACAGTTCACAGTAACACTCAGCATCGCGTCTTCGTCAACATAGGAGTTAAGGTTCTTGTAACAGTCAACTTTATGGAGATCTCTCAAATAATTGCTCACCAGGCTTGGCCTTGATAACACTCAAGTAGTCACAGGGACGTTTCCACTCAGTAAAATGGAACAGGAAATTTACGTCCACAAAATATGTATGACTGATTGCAGTCGAGTTAGTTTTAAGTTTTTAGGTCTTTATTTACACCCCTATTATTATAAGAACATAAGAATGGAGGAAACTGCAGCGGGCCTATTGGCCCATACTGGGCAGTCCCGTTTACACCCAACCCCTATTACTCATATAAGCATCCAACCTATGTTTGAAGCTATCCAGCGTATTCGAGTTAATGATAATGTTTGGTAACTTGTTCCATTCATCCACTACTCTATTTCCAAATCAATGTTTACCTATTTTGCGCCTAAATCTAAATTTGTCTAATTTAAAACCATTGTTATGAGTTCGCGCCTGGTTGGATAGTTTGAGTACCTTTGTAATGTCCCCTTTGTTCAGCCCTGACTTCCATTTATATACCTCTATCATGTCGCCCCTCGCTCTCCGTCTCTCGAGGGAATACAAATTAAGATGCTTTAACCTGTCTCTGTACTCAAGGTTCCTAATGCCCGGGATTAGTCTTGTCATTCTCCTCTGGATTCTTTCCAAAGATTCTATATCCATTCCGTAATACGGTGACCAGAACTGAACTGCGTAATCCAAGTGAGGTCTCACAGGGCAAGACATAGTCTTAAGATGACCTCGCTAGTCTTGTAACTAACACTGTTTACATAGCTGTTAGCAAGTTAGTTCCCTACCTCGACATTACTAATGAGGTTTTCCCTGTTCGACAGAACTAAATCGAGTATATTATTAGCCCAGGCTCTGGTGTGGGTCAGTAACCTGTGCCCGGGTGGGCTAATCCCCGTAAAAAACAAAAAACAAAAACAAAACAAATAGGATGGCAGCTCTCTATACACAGGTCAACCGACCGTCAAGCTGAATTTATGATAGAACGGTAAATTAGTGTCCAAGATATTGGTAGTTAGGATGAATTTACAGAGTTTGTCAAAGGTTTTGTTAAGTGGCAACAAGGAGAGAATTGGTCTGCACTCTGAGATGTAATGCTGGAGGCTGTATTTTAAATTTTCGCCAAAAATTCGATACTGAGTAAGTGGAAGGTAAGAGTTCCCAACATGGCCTATAGCCTAGTCTGATACTAGCTACAACAATATCACTGAGCTGAGTTAGACATTTATTCCACCCTTATTTATATTTATGGTGAACACTAGCACTGGCACCATATTGTTCATTTCGTTCTTCTTTTATGATTTGATGAGTGGTTTTCTTGAGAAGCGTCTTGACTCAACTAGTAGTTATGGTTAAATCATATCAGGGACATGAAGTGTGTAGGCGGATTTTGCGAGGTGTTTTACATAGTCGTGTTTGTGGAGGCCAGTATAAGACAGGATTCATATAAAGTGGATAAGTAGGGCGTCCATCTTTGCCCTTATGAGGCAATGCTAGACAGACAGGACGGGATGAGGTGATCGTATCACAACCCAAACCCATGTGTTTTCCCCCGAACTTACCCCAAAAAAACATGAGATTCTATTTAGGTGTTCCAACCACTCAGCCATGGCTGTAGAATAAAAAAATCCTGGGCGAAAAGAACCAACAGAAATACCTTGGTAATTCTTCCTTATTTGCATATATTTACAAATAAAAGGTACAAGACATAATATAAATGCACTTCCTACATAATTGGGAAATCAGCATAAGCACCACTGTCTCCCACCTAACATTCCCTAGGAAAGGATTCACAAACCATAGGCCTCAAGGTGGCTCAGAGAAGGAGACAGGAGGGTATACATCTACAAGTACCATTAACTAAGCCAAGGACAAGACAAGCAGGAGGGCAGAGCAGAGACCATTGTCCTCCAGTAAGGCTGGTCTAAGACAGAGGAAGACCACTGAGGTCAGGCAGGCTTGTGACCCAGTAAGCTCCACTCATCGGCGCATGTGCAGATGAACGTAATTTAGTTCACAAAGCTTCCATATACTGCAACACAATGTATCAGGCAAGGCTATAATGGAAGAAGCATATGAATATTTATGGGAACACAATGATAATTAAATATGAGCTAAAATAAATATTATACTATAAGGACGTGCACATGGGCATAACACAAAATTGCTACCTGGCAACTCAAGCGTGGGCATGTCCACTCCCCTGGATGGGTCCTGACCATACAAATTTCTGGTGTATGGTCAAATCATAACTTCTCCCAAGGACAGCTCACCATGTGGTCCCAAGCACAGTGGGCCATGTTTAAATATTCGGTGGTGAAAACTGTTGAAAAACATTTATTCAGAATATAGTTCATTTTTCCTTCGTTATCAGTTAGTTCGCCGGTATCTGACTGTATTGGGGTAATGTGGTGTACTGGGGTAGGCTGGTGTAATGGGGTAGGGTGGTGTACTGGGGTAGGGTGGTGGGTAGGTGTGTGTACTGGGGTAGGGTGGTGTACTGGGGTAGGGGTAGGGGTAGGGTGGTGTACTAGGGTAGGTGGGTACGTGGGGGTGGGGTGGTGTACAGGGTGGTGCTAGGAGTGGTGTACTGGGGCAGGCTGGTGTACTAGGTAGGCTGGTGGTGTGGCATGGGGTAGGCTGGTGTAATGGGGTAGGGTGGTGTACTGGGGTAGGGTGGTGTAATAAGGGTGTAGTTGAAGGTGGTGTAGTGGTAGGTTGGGGTGGTGTAGGTGATAGCGGTGTAGGTACTCGAGGGAAGACGCCCTTTAACCAGCACTTCCCCGCCGTATTGGCCTGAAGAGAGTATTACTCTGGCTACGTGGCGGGGTAGCAACACGACCCCTCCCTCTCCTGCACCACCTCCACCACACTACACACACCGATGATTAATAATGATGATACTACTACTACTACTACTACTAATAATAATAATAATAATAATAATAATAATAAAAACGAGAAAAAGGTACACACACATATACACACTCACACGCAAAAAAAAACACATACACGCACAAGCGCATTCACATATACAAACAAAACACACACACACACAAACAAAACACACACACTCACACACAACACGCACACAAACAAAAAACACACACATAAACAAAATACACACACACGAACTAAACACACACAGAAACACACACCTACACACTGGTTACACAGAGCACGCATCCACCACCACAGTAAGCGGTACCACCCAGTGCATTGACTCTAGAGACCCTGCTCACCCATTACCACACCCCGGCGTCACACGTAACACCCACCAAGACTCTGTTAGGTTAGTTTGACATAATCCAAAAAATCGAAATAATAGCATTCACCGAAACATGGATAAACTTAGACTCTCGTGAGTTACCTGTCGAATACCAAATTAAAGGTTACAAATTATTCCATAACGATAGGCAGATTAGGAAAGGAGGCGGAGTAGCAATCTATCTCAGGGATAATCTGAAGTGTGAAATAAATAAGGAAATAAAAACTGAACTGAATACAGAAACAAGTTGGATAGAAATAACCGATGGTGGGGAAAATTTAATCACATGAGTAATATATAGACCTAATCTTGATAGAGGATTTTCTTGAAACAGTTCAGGACTGTTTCCTAAGTCAACATTTAACCGAACCCACCCGGGGTAATAATATACTCGATTTAGTTCTGTCTAACAGAGAAAACCTCATTAGCAATGTCGAGGTAGGGAACGAACTTGCTACAGCGATCACAAAGAAATTAGATTTCAATTAGAATTTAATGGCAGTCGCAAGGAAAATTCCATTAGAGTCCCAGATTTCAGAAGGGCAAACTTTGATAGTTTAAAAGACAGCTGAGAGAAGGGGTATCACGTTTGGGGTGAATTACAGGACCTCACACAATGTACCCACGGAGGGTGACCTCACTGTACCTGGAGACCTGACAATGATAACCTCACAAAATATGACGGTTGAGGATGACCTGATCACGAGATCTGACGTTGACTAGCTCCACAACAATTTAAATAATGAATTACTTAATGCACAAAGACAGAACATACCATACAGAAAACTCAGATCAAATAATAATGACCCTAAATAAATAAATAATTATTGAAAGAATATTATTGGTCAAAGGAAGGCTATAGGTGAGAAAATGGTTGTGAAGTTTACCTCCGAGATTATAATAAGGAATTGGCCAGCAAGGTTAAGACCGAGATAAGAAAAGCAAATAGGAATAATGAACTTAAGGTAGCAAGGGAGGAGAAGTCAAATCCCAAGGGATTCTTTCAAATGTATCAAACTAAAACACAGAAAAGATTGGACCAATTCCGGCGAGCTAACTGATAACGACGGAGAAATGAGCAATAATCTGAATAAATGTTTTTCAACAGTTTTCACCACCGAAAATTTAAACATGATACCCGAGGCACCGACTATATACAGAGATAGTGAAGAAAACAAATTAAGCGAGATAGTAGTGACTAGTAACGATGTTAGTAAGCAAATAGACAAACTAAAGCCTAATAAGTCACCAGATCCCGATGAGACATTTGCCAGAGTATTAAAGGAATGTAAGGAAGAGCTTAGTATGCCCTTAGCAAACTTGTTTAACATGTCCATAAAAACAGGTGTAGTACCAGAATCCTGGAGGATAGCGAATGTAATACCGATTTTCAAGAAGGGAGATAGATCACTATCCTATAACTACCGTCTAATCAGTTTAACATCAATTGTAGCCAAATTACTGGAAGCAATAGTTTCAAACTCTATTCAAAACCACCTGGAGAAGCACAAGTTGAATTCAATGATTCCCAGCCTTGCTTCACAAGCGGGCGTTCACGTCTAACTAATCTATAACATTCTTTTCAGCTGTTTTCGAATCAGTGGACGAGGGGCACGAGTATGATGTGGTATATCTTGACTTTAGCAAAGCCTTCGACAGAGTCCCCCACGAAAGACTAATTAGAAAAGTGGAGGCTCATGGCATTGGAGGAGATATTCTAAAATGGATTAGGGCGTGGTTACAGGACAGGAAACAGCGAGTGAGCATTAACGGTACTAAATCCCATTGGAGTAACGTCACTAGTGCAGTAACCCAAGGCTCAGTACTTGGACTGTTATTATTTATTATATACATTACGAGATAGATATCGGCGGAGACAGCAACATACAGTAAGTAAATTTGCTGATGACACTAAAATAGGACGTGTAATTAAATCTGACGAGGACTCCGCAAAACTACAGGAAGATCTAAAAAAAAATTTCGAATGGTCTGAAAAATGGCAGATGAAATTCAATGTGGACAAATGTAAAGTGCTCAGTATAGGAGATGTAAACAGAGAAACCATATACCAGATGAACAACGATGTTATTGAGAAATCTGACTGCGAGAAAGATTTAGGAGTAATGATAAGTAGGAATCTTAAGCCAAGTAAACAATGTGCATTTGCTAGAAACAAGGCTAATAAAGTACTTGGTACATGCAAAGGAGTGTTAGTTTCAAGACTAGAGAGGTCATACTAAAACTATATCTTGCGCTTGTGAGACCTTACTTGGATTACGCAGTTCAATTCTGGTCACCGTATTACAGAATGGATAATGCCCTGTAGAATCCCA
Source organism: Homarus americanus (assembly GCF_018991925.1). Taxonomy (NCBI): domain Eukaryota; kingdom Metazoa; phylum Arthropoda; class Malacostraca; order Decapoda; family Nephropidae; genus Homarus; species Homarus americanus. The sequence continues at coordinate 272,818 of NW_024719895.1, read as the reverse complement.
AGAAAGAATTCAGAGGAGAATGACAAAACTAATCCGGGGCATTAGGAACCTTGAGGACAGAGACAGGTTAAAACATCTTAATTTGCACTCCCTCGAAAGACGTAGAGTGAGGGGCGATATGATAGAGGTGTATAAATGGAAGTCAGGACTGAACAAAGGGAACCAAGAATGAACTCGTAACAATGGTTTTAAATTAGACAAATTTAGATTTAGGCGCGAAATAGGTAAATATTAATTTGGAAATAGAGTAGTGGATGAATGGAACAAGTTACCAAACATCATCATTAACTCGAATACGCTGGATAGCTTCAAACATAGGTTGGATGGATAAATGAACAATAGGGATTGGGTGTAAATGGGACTGCTATAGGTAAAAGGGGTGTGGCCTGCTCAGTAATTATAAAAAGTATTTTCCCAAGTAATTGTAACCTCTTATCGGGGGATGCCTTACCTATATGATGAGAGGAGTACTTTTAAGATCAGGTTAAACTCATATGTTAAATGTGATAGACCTCACTCAGATTACGCAGTTCAGTTCTGGTCACCGTATTACAGAATGGATATGGAATCCCTAGAAAGAATTCAGAGGAGAATGACAAGACTAATCCCAGGTATTAGGAACCTTGAGTATAGAGACAGGTTAAAGCATCTTAATTTGAACTCCCTCGAAAGACGTAGAGTGAGGGGCGATATGATTGAGGTGTATAAATGGAAGTCAGGGTTAAACAAAGGGGACATTACAAAGGTACTCAAACTATCCAACCAGGAGCGAACTCGTAACAATGCTTTTAAATTAGGAAAATTTAGATTTAGGCGCGATATAGGTAAACATTGATTTGGAAATTGAGTAGTGGATGAATGGAACAAGTTACTAAACATCATCATTAACTCGAATACGCTGGACAAAGTGGACAGCGTATAGGGGTTGGGTGTAAATGGGACTGCCCAGAATGTGTCAATAGGCCCACTGCATTCTGATGTTCTTATGTTGTTGTTAACTTCTCAAGATGTTACCTCTTGTGTTTTTCTTTTTTGCGGGATTAGCCCACCAGGATACAGGTCAATGACCCACACCTGAGCGTGGGAACGAAATAATAATAATAATAATAATAATAATAATAATAATAATAATAATAATAATAATAATAAATAAATAAATACAAATAAAAAACAGATTAATAGTGAGAAACAATATACTGGTATGTATGTTGTGTTGTCAAGTAAGAGGAACAATTGAGACCCTGCAATTGTGTGTAAATGAGGCAGAAAGTCAGATCATCAACCTGGGACTTGGTCACATATGGCAGCAGGGTCTACCATGAGACAACACATTATGCTTCCAATATCTTCCCTGGCGGTAGTACCTCCCTGTTTGATAGCTGCCTACTACCTACTACTCTAGATGTTACCTCCTGTAGGTGTTAACTTCTCTAGATGTTACCTCCTGTAGGTGTTAACTTCTCTAGATGTTACCTCCTGTAGGTGTTAACTTCTCTAGATGTTACCTCCTGTAGGTGTTAACTTCTCTAGATGTTACCTCCTGTAGGTGTTAACTTCTCTAGATGTTACCTCCTGTAGGTGTTAACTTCTCTAGATGTTACCTCCTGTAGGTGTTAACTTCTCTAGATGTTACCTCCTGTAGGTGCTAACTTTCAGATGTTACCTCCCCTGTAGGTGCTAACTTCTAGATGTTACCTGCAGGTGCTAACTTTCAGATGTCACCTCCTGTAGGCAGTCTCTAGATGTTACCTCCTGTAGGTGTTAACTTCTCTAGATGTTACCTCCTGTAGGTGTTAACTTCTCTAGATGTTACCTCCTGTAGGTGTTAACTTCTCTTGATGTTACTTCATGTAGGTGTTAACTTCTCTAGATGTTACCTCCTGTAGGTGATAACTTCTCTAGATGTTAACTTCTCTAAATGTTACCTCCTGTAGGTGATAACTTCTCTAGATGTTAACTTCTCTAAATGTTACCTCCTGTAGGTGATAACTTCTCTAGATTTTACCTCCTGTAGGTGTTAACTTCTCTAGATGTTACTTCATGTAGGTGTTAACTTCTCTAGATGTTACCTCCTCTAGATGTTACCTCCATAAATGTCGCTCTCCAGAAAACACCATCAGGACACTCCGACAAAACTAACTAACCACGGAAACACAAATCGCCATAAAAATAACGAGAAATAAGACGAAATAATTCCCTCAGATGATTCTTCTAATTGTAAATTCATCCTTTATACTGTAGGTTGTATCGCAGTATTTCCGTAAATCTGGAATCATTAAACTATAATTGTTCTTTTAACTTGAAGACTCTACGACCATGTATCAACAGTGAGGGTGTTTTGAAGTCGAGGTAGTATGGTGGACGGACGCATGAGGCAGGGCCGTTTGGGTCAAGAGATCTTGGGCCGTGGGCCACGATCTGTGTGTAGGGTAGACATTTGGGACATGGGCCAAAAATTTACTGACTGTAAATTATAATCCCTAATACATTATTTAGTTCATGAAGTATCAGGTTATGTTAGGTTAGGCTTGTATTTATTATGATATATTGTGAAATATGAAATAAAATAACCTGACATTTCACGTACGAGTAATATGTTATTTAACTTATTTATATTACTTTGAACCATGGGCCAAACGTCCGTGGCCCAAACGTCCGTGGCCCATACGTCCGTGGGCCATATGTCCGTGGCGCTAACCTCTGTGCTCCAAAGGTATACATTCAGTTTGTACTGTACCTCGCCCCGCTCACCCACCCAACCACCTGAGGCGGGGGTATTTCCCGTGGTCACCTGGACACTTATTTACCTGGCTGGCAGTGTGAGGGTGGGTGGGAGTGGTGAGGTAATAGGCAGCTACCAAACAGGGAGGTACTACCGCCTGGGAAGATATTGGAAGCATAATGTGTTGTCTCATGGTAGACCCTGCTGCCATATATGACCAAGTCCCAGGTTGATGATCTGACTTTCTGCCTCATTTACACACAATTGCAGGGTCTCAATTGTTTCTCTTACTATTGACAACACAACATACATATATTGTTTCTCACTATTGATCGATTTATTTATTTATGGTTATTTATTATTATTGTTATTATGAATAATAATAATAATAATAATAATAATCATAATAATAATCATAATAATAATCATAATAATAATAATAATAATATTATTATTATTATCTTTTTATTGGGCACTCCCTTACATCCTTGTGTAAGGTGAAGCGCAGAAGCGTTTACAGCGCCCAACAGGGAAGCATGCTAAGTTCATGCTTGCCTTTATGTCTCATGAGTTAAGGGCGTAGAAGCCTGAAGAGTCAATGGTTTATGTCATCAAGTTATTGGAAGCTCCAGCAACTCCCTGAATACGAATTTGCAACTTTCGACTTACAACAGGTACCTACTTTACTGCTAGGTGAACTGGGACTAATGGGGGATAGGAATTATGTCCAAACAACTTCCACCGGCCCGGGAATCGAACCCGTGACATCTTGCTTGCGAGGCAAGAGCGATACCGCTTCTACCCCAAAGCCCTGATGTGAGTCAGTGACCTGTGCCCGGTGTTCGTCTCTCTCTCTCTCTCTCTCTCTCTCTCTCCCCACCAAACACTCACACGCACAGATGAACCCCACGAACTATAGAGGACCCTTCACTAGCCCCAGGCAGAACAAAGGACTTGAATAACTCCATCGTGTTTCTAAATCACGTCATGTACACCACTGTTGGTGTCACCCAAACCGTGAGCCACTAAATATAATCGGATCACGCGTCGATTAATCATCCCAGTCGATTCCACCTGATGCTTAAACACAGTAACCTAACCTAACCTAACCTAACCTAACCTTAATAACTAACATAAGAGTGCAAGCAAGGGGTTGAGATGGGAGTGGCGAGGAGGGGATGGAGATGGGGAGTGGCGAGGAGGGGGTTGGAGGTGGGAGTGAGGAGGGGGTTGAGGTGGGAGGGCGAGGAGGGGGGTTGAGGTGGGAGTGGCGAGGAGGCGGTTGAGGTGGGAGTGGCGAGGTAGGGGGCTGAGGGGGAGGGCGAGGAGAGGGGTTGAGGGGAGTGGCGAGGAGGGGGAGGTGGGAGTGGCGGAGGAGGGGTTGAGATGGGGAGTGGGAGGAGGGGGTTGAGGTGGGAGTGGCGAGGGGGGGGTTGAGGTGGGGAGGAGTGAGGAGGGGGTTGAGGTGGGAGTGGCGAGGAGGTGGGAGGTGGGAGTGGCGGGAGGAGGGGTTGAGGGGGAGGCGAGGAGGGGCTTGAGGTGGGAGTGGCGGCGGCGGCGAGGTCACTTTTGTACTGCCTCGTACACTGACCTTGATACTGATTCTTTGGTTCACCACGGATTACCACCTGTGTGTGTGTGTGTGTGTGTGTGTGTGTGTGTGTGTGTGTTAAAGTGTGTGTTCAGTCTACAACTATTCGCATTCAGTACAAGCACGCACTCAAACACACATACAAGAGGCAGATTAAAAAAAAATCACACACATAAATAGTGCAGTTACCAACATTCTTAGCCACACACACACACACACACACACACACACACACACACACCAAGGCAGCCTCTGTACTGTCTCTACATGCTACGGCGACTTAGGTCACTGGGACACTCCACGCCAGAGCTCAGGACCATCTACAACGCCTTTATTCTCCCCAAATTTACATATGCGTCATCAGCCTGGTCGTCTTCTCTCAACTCTACCCAACAACGTCAGCTAGAGAAGGTACAGAAAAGGGCCCTGCAGAATCATGCTCGGCGCAGAATACTCCGGCTACACCAACGTCTCTCCACCCTGGAAATGCCATCCTCAGTGACCTCCACCACCAAGCACTGAAAGGTTTGGCAGTGGACTAATGCACCACCCTCGTCATCGCCAGCTACTGCCACCTGCAGTCCCCCACCCAACTCGCGCAGTCCGCCACTACAACAAATACAGCCCATAAGAGCCCTCACTGATAGATATAAGAACAGCACCATCCCATCTATTGTTAAAATAATAAACAACTCCTGATTTATGTACTGTACAGCCCTGTAAATGTATTCAACGCATATTATATCATTATGTCTAAATCAAATGTAAGTCTGTATATTTTCAGCCACCGGTTGCAACTCTATTAATAAACCGTTTATTATTATTATTATTATTATTATTATTATTACACACACACACACACCACTAATATTCAAGGTTAACAAGAAGATAAGCAACACAGGCTTAAACCCATTGAGAGCAACACGTTTGGATTAAAAACTCAGGTAATAAATGCCTGGTGCTGGGTGTCAAGACGACATCACGGAGCGCAGGCAAATGCCAACCATTCACAGAACACGAATATAATGTCCCTGTTGTCTTTTTCGTAATATATGGCCTCATTCCACTTAAAAATAAATGTATACTCGTATGTTATTTATGGTGATTCATTGAGGAGTTTTGTGATTAATGAGGAGGTGTAGTTTTGTTTATTGCATGGTGGAAAATACGCGTTGGCATTTTCACGCTGCTGTTGCCAAAAGCGACCAATGGTGAAAACCTTTCTTCTCTCTCAGCTGTTCCCCGTCACTCATTGTGTTACCATCGGTCACTCACTGGTAAAAGATGAAAGAACCCACCATTCATTTGTGATCTAGGTCATAGTTGTATAGAATGGTTTTCAATATAAATGCCAAGTACAGTTTACACCGCAGGTACACCCAGTAAAACAGGTTGATCAACGTTCATAATCCATATCATAACGTCTTACATCACAGGATCATCTTCATATTGTTTACATGGTTCACCTAAAGATTAAACACACAGTTAGGTTCCTTAATAAATACCTTAACTGGGAGGGTGAGGAGGTTGGTTAGGTTAGGTTAGGTTGAGTGTTATGGTGTTTAATCAGCAGGCGAAATAAGAAAACTGGGGTGAGTAATCTTAATACAATTCGTTTATTCTCAACCTAACAACTTAAACCACCAGAACAAGACCATAACATCGCATCAGAAATGTACTGAGGCACTACCTTAACAGTGAAGATAATAAGGGAATGCCAGCACTTTCGCTCTGCGGTTCTTTCCCACACTTTCTCACTATACAAAGCCCATGGTAATATCTTAAGGTAATGTACTAAGTTAATTCGTCATTCATTTCTTAATGTGATAAATTTCCAGTCATTGGGTACTAAATTAAAATACTGTAGCTAGGTCCTAATTCCCAGGATAGTTAGGTAGGTTTTTGTGTTTGTGAACTGATTTCATTTGTTTCAGCAATACAGTGTTTTGTTTTCGTTAGGTACTAAACTACAATAGTTGGGACTAATTTATAGTAGTTGCTAACTGCATACCTTATTTCCAAGGGTGACAAAATAAAATAATTCTAAATGGATGTCACTTAGATTATTTCTGTGGTGCATTTCAAGGCAAGCACACGGCATTATCATAAGAAGAAATTATAACAAATGAAGAGTATCAGAGTACATATGAAATTATTCCTCAAAATAGACTAAAATAATAATGCATTTGTCTTTGCAAGAACTGAAGGAACAGTTAAAGCATAAAGACGATAACAAATAAAATACAGTTCAGTACAGTAATATGATTTTACATTCTCCATTAAAGTACAGTACAGTACAGTACAGTACGAGTACCGTTTTGTGCTCTTTTATCATTGGCTGTATTCAAGATTGTTTAACTTGAGATCTCCCTGTGGGGATTGCCCACGTTTTGCTTTCAAGAAGCATAGTGAATCATCAAGGCGTGAGCAACGCTCACGGGTATTACTGGAATTTTCGTGAAGAATGTCTGGCAGTTCCAAGCAGCTCCCTTGCTCTTCATCTTGCCTTCTTGTGCCCACAGGTGGGTAACTACGCCTATGCCGACTACCGCCGAGTTAACTCGGTGACGGTTCAGATTCCTCTCCCCCAAGAATAGACGATTTAATTGATTCAGTTGGTAAATCTAAATTAATTTCAAAACCAGACTTACTTAAAGGTTACTATAAAGTAAGACTCTCTGAAAAAGTCCAGTCAATCTCAGCATTCATAACTCCTTTTGGACTATATCAGTATCTAGTTATGCCTTTTGGGATGAGCAATAGTCCAGGCACCTTCCAAAGACTTATGAATTACCTCTTGCAAGACCTCAAGGTGTTCATGTGTACTTGGATGACATTCTGGTCTTTCAGAGACTTGGTCCCTCCATCTGGTACAGCTGTCAACCGTCCTGCAGAGGTTGGAAGAGGCTCACCTGACCATCAACCTGGCAAGACCATCTTCTGCAGAGCTACTGTGACCTACCTAGGACACGTGGTCGGCCAGGGTCGGGTCCGACCAAAGAAGGCCAACATCAAGCCATCCTGGTCTACCCTGCCCCTACAACTCGGAAGACTCTCATGCGTTTCGTAGGCATGATGGGGTTTTACCGTCGCTACTGCCCCAACTTCGCTGCTGTCGCCGCCCCTTTGACCCATCTCTCACCAGTGGGACGTCTCCTTCCGCTGGACTACTGTCTGCCAGGACTTCTTTGAACAACTGAAGCAGTTCCTGGCCAGTGAGCCTGTACTGACGTCCCCTAACTTTGATCTTCCTTCATCCTTCAAACCGACGCCATTGACCATGCTACAGGGGCCGTTCTACTGCAGGAGGATGATAAAGAGGTCCTTCATCCTGTCACCTATCACTCTAAAAAATCAACAAACACCAACTGGCATACAGCACCATTGACAAGGAACTACCCAGCATCATCTCTGCTAAGTTTATGCTACCTTGGCCTCCCCTGCTGATTTATACGGATCACAACCCTCGACTTTCTTGGATCGGAACACGTTTTCAAACCAGCATTTGCTCCGTTGGTTTAATGTCTGCAATGGGAAGGATAACTTGTTAGCCGACGCATTATCAGAACCAGTTTCATCATCGCTCGTCGGGACATCGTCTTTATTTTCATAGCCGAATCTTCCCAATAAGATCCGACTTCACGGAGAAGATGTGACGACTCCCTGTCCTCTCCTCAATCTACCACCATAACCATCACTTGCTCCAAGTTAACACCAGGAGAAGAAACTGCTTCACAAAACTACTGACCCCAGTGAGCACCGATTCAGAACCAGTTTCCCATCCGACTATGACCGAGGTATCGCGGTAAGTGTGTCTGCCTGGTAAGCTGAGTCTCTTTTCTACGGCCTATGGTGCTCGTCTTCCCGGGGTGTGGACTACGGCGTTAATCCTGGTTCCTTGTGGTTGGCCATCGTAACCTAGACTTCTTACCCGAGCTGTCATTTCTATCAAGTTTTTGTGTTGTGAGAATAATCAGGTAATATTCTGGTATGTTTTGATAACCGCATAGTTTTACTCGTTAGTTAATGTATCTAATTAACTATATTAATCAATACTCAATAATATAAATGCTATTATGACTCACTTTACTTAATAATCTTCTTGTCCCTTTCATAACCTCAATTTATGTGTCATAATAACAGTGATTCTTGTGTGTGTGTTCCTTTACTGGCTGCATCCACGTATTTCAACTCCTTGATTATTCACTTCTTTATTTAAACTTGTCAACTGTTTCCTTTATTGTGGGTAGCAAGGAGGACATTACACCGTATAGATTCTTCTTTTGTATAACCCCCAAAAGTCTCTGTTGCCTTTCATCCTGAACCACGAACCCAGATTCAGACTCGTGAACCCGAAGCGGTAGACATTGTTCTGTCATGAATACTGATTCAAGAGTCTGAATCTTGGGGTTCATGGTTCAAGATGAGGCGACAGGAATTTTGGGTGACCTTACTTCTCGGCTGACACTGCTTTGTAGTTACAGTCGGCACTAAACAACATCAAAGACTGGAAGAACTCCTCTCGTGCTACCCTAGATGTTGTCAGCGGCTTTCCAAGGAATGCCTAGCAAACACATCGTTTTTTAGGTTTCAAATATATATTAGTTAATGTACAGTTACTCATAAAAGAAACGGCCTCCCGGTCCACAGCTCTTCTAACTCCTGGCAGTTCAGATCTGGTAAGTGTACAGTACCTGTCGTAGAGGGTTGGGGTGAGGAGCGGTGGGTGGTGGTAGATCACGTCGTGCACGAACCACCTCGGTTCATGCACAACTAAGGCATTATATTCTAAACTTCTAATAACATTACTAAATAACCATGTAATATTACAATCTTATATGTATATATAGTCTATACATAGGAATGTATAGGCCACCTGCAGCCCCCCCCACCCACCTCAGAGTCCGCCACTACAACAAAATTCAGCCCATAAGAGCCCTCACTGATAGATATAAGAACAGCACCATCCATCTATTGTTAAAATAATAAACAACTCCTGATTTATGTACTGTACAGCCCTGTAAATGTATTCAATGCATATTATATCATTATGTCTAAATCAAATGTAAGTCTGTATATTTTCAGCCACCGGCTGCAACTCTATCAATAAACCGTTTATTATTATTATTATTATTATTATTATTATTATTATTATTATTATTATTATTATTATTATTATTATTATTTATTATTATTATTATTTTAGGTTATCACAATCACCCTTTTCAATTCGTCGTATTTATATTATTCTGGTTCCATGCGTAAGGTTAATATACTCTATATACATGTAGAGCATCTTGCTGACTGGTCGGCTAGGCTTGTCAGAGGAACTTCGTCGTGACAGTTGTAGGGAGAGTTTCACTACACGGTACTAAATGGTAACCAGAATATCCGCTGCAAATGGAGTTTGATGAATGTATTTGTTAGGTTACTAAAATTGCTTTTCGGACTTGCTGCCGGAATGTTAAAAAAATTAAATAAATAATGGCTGTTTGTCCGTGATTAATGGCACGAAATCGCCATGTGTACCCGTGACAAGTGGGGTACCACAGGCATCCCGGCTGTGTACGAAATGCAAGGGGATGTACCTAGGTCGTACCAACAATAAAGAGGTATATCACATTTCCCAACGGGACAGAGAAACCGCATTAATGAGATCATACAGTATGTCAAAAGGACCTGGGTGTGCATTTTGAAAACGAACTAAAGCTTCCGAACCATTGTGAGAAGGCGAGTCAAGCGACTGCGCTACCTGTAGTGGGTCTTTAAGAAGGTCGTTCAGATTTTTAGACTGCCCGTCCCTCGTAAAGCTCTTCAAAAGTGAGGTGTTTCCCTCTTGAGTACTGTTACCCCACCTGGTCCTCGAGATATGCTAGAGACTGTCAGTTGATTTAAAACTTCAAAGCAGGGCCACCAGACTGGTGCCTGCACTACGGCATCTCCGTTACCCAGAGAGACTAGAACGCCTGCAACTGCCTAGCTTATACTATAGGCGGGCAAGGGCTGATTTAATAGAAGTTTATGAACACCTCAGTCTAGTGTCCATATCTGGAGCCCGTCCCACTAGATGACACAGCTTAAGGTTGAAGAAGCCACAATTAAAGGATGAATAAAAAATAAATAAATAAAATAGATAAAATAAAAATTGCCAGGGCAAACTTTTTCGGAGTGAGGGATGTGAATTCTTGGTACAATTTGCCCGAGAGAGTTGTGACGACGCCGAGTGCGAGTCCATTCATGACCAGACTTGACCAACACTAGCGCGGGTACAGATACATCATGGAACCAGTACATGCCCAGGACTTTCCAACAATGCATACCAGAGACGTAACAGACCTCCCAAGGGACTTATCACACCATTAGTGAGCAGAAATGAGCCATTGCTGAATATGGCCGATTTTTGCTGGGACGAACTAATGAGCACTGCCAAACTTTACTCGTTAAAATAGACATTGATCAGTGAAGTTTGTTTCTATTCTCCTGCGAAAGAAAAATTAGTTCATGATAATATAGTTTTTGTCAGAAATATGATAAAAATAGTTTAGTTTACCCTTTATTTTACTTTATTCGTTTTTTGTAAACGGACTAGCTGTTCATTTTCAGTAATGGATTACAGCCATAACTAAAGGAGTTAGACCCTGATTGTCTTATGGTGCCACGTTTTATCTCCTTCCCACTGTTATTTAGAATATACACAATAATTCACTGAGTATTCTACACGTATAATTTATTTCTCAGAGGGTGAGTGTGGCCCTACCAAACATCATAAATTTCTTTCGGGTTCTCTGGGTTCCTCGTATTAACACTGGCCAGACCAACCTGCCAGCTCCACAAGAACCTACCAGGCTTCTCTACCCCCACCCCTTCTCTACAAATTCCATGTAAATTTACTTAACTACATTATAGCCAAGTGAGGCAAATGTGCATAAAAAACCCAATATATTCAAAGGTTAATGAGCAGATTGGCTGAACAAAACCCCCCGACAAACAAAGGTCTGACGACGTACTAAACACAACAACATAAAGGCAGACATTATGCAGCGATCTGGTTGAGCCAAAATTAATTTAACTCTACTGATTTTTTTATAATTTCTTCTCTAAATCTTCACCACTACACTTGTTTTTTCTTCCTTAACTAAAGGCATCAAAGTCAGTTTAAGCGCCTTCCGGGCGTTTTAAGGTTAATCAGACTCTTCATGTTAAACTCGAACATTATAATTCGGCCAAACCTGTTGAATGTAATTCATTTTAGTATTTCAAATAAATCATACATAGGCAATCATACATAAATGTTCAATCTAATATATATATTTACATAACAATCATGGCTATGTAATTATTCTCATCTTAACACTTACAATGAGTATTTAATTTGCCATATTTCTGTGTGGTCACAATGACAAACGATGCAATGGACACAGTCTACCTCTGTAAACAATAAGTACTAGTTAAACTTACGTGTTGAAAGTCTCAAGAGAAACAGGTAAGGAGGTGTTGACTCTATGATGGGGATAGCTACAGTGCCAGTCCCTGCCCAGTGTCGCATGCCCAGTGCTGGCTGGCCGAATTTGCTGGGTCAGGTGTTTATACACAGACAAGCTCCCCTTACTACCACCCAACACCTCAACCTCCTCTGGGTCTCTTCATCTCAATACTCTATATACTGTATACTCTTTACTGCTTGCGGTAACAGTCAGAGTCAAGCGGCCGAAAAGGCTAGTAAACTGATAACTGGTGAAATGGTAAATGAAAAAAATATACTTCTTTGAGAGAGAGACGGAAACCACTCGAACAGGATACTATTCGTCAAACTACGTGAACTACAACCATTGTGTACTAACATCATTGTAAGATTGGTAAATGAACGAGCAACTCAAACTATCATTAACTGTTCACAATAGCAGGGTACATCTACTGTTGGTATACAGTGCAGTACCAGTTATTCTTAGATACTCCAGAGTGCACCAGGGTACTCGTAGTATACGTAGTTAAACGACAGTACACTAGGGTACTGTATGTTAGTACCCACCTCTGTAAAATTGACCACAGTTTAAGAGTCATTTGATTTATTAAATAGCCCTTGAAACAAAAAATCGCTTGCTAAAACATCCATCAGTCAGGCCAGGAAATGCAATTTGTGGGTTGTTATTACGTAGCCAAATATAGTAGCAACGCTCAATATTATTAGTACAATTACAATTATTCGGGGGGGGCGGTGGGGCTTTCTGATACATACAGGTTGAGGAAACAGTTCGCCATACTACTACTCCCCTCCCCACGCCAGCACACCTGTGAGGAACACCTGGGTGAAGAAGGGGGGGAGAGGAGAGCACAAACACAGACAGTCAGGAGCTTAAAAAGGTATTTTTCTTACTGGTGGATATCACATGTACAATAATGGAGAAAGATGTAAAAAACTTCTGATCTTTTGCTTTGTCATTAGCAGTCTCTCTCTCTCTCTCTCTCTCTCTCTCTCTCTCTCTCTCTCTCTCTCTCTCTCTCTCACATATTTTGAAATTCTTGCATTAAAAGTATATAGGGGAAAAAGAGAAACATCAGTAAGGATTTAGCCAGAGTACTGAATGATTTACTCCTGGTCAGGCGGACCCCGTGGCGGAAAATGAGGGGCGAGTATAATATTTTTGTAAATTAATTCATACACGGTTGGCGAAGTCACAAGCCAGTTATGATATTAACAAAAGTTACCTGGGATACTTTTCCAACGAGAAGATGAGACCTAGTAGCTGTAAGGGATAATTAAGATATGAACAGCATGATGATAAGCGCTCTCATGAATAATTAAAATATTACTACGGTGTGCCAGTAATATTTTCGTGTCCGTGTCCTGATTAAAGATGGAAATAAATATTAAAATACTTGCTAATCTTTCCCTAAATCAGTAAAAGACCATCTGCAGAAAATATGAAGTTAACATAAAGAAATGATGGTCAATATTCGTCCATTGGCTGTCCTTAGACTTGATGAAAAATAGCTTGTTTTTGTTTGGCATATTGAAGTGTTTTTTATACTCAAATCTGAGCTTTATTTCTTGCGCAAATTAGCGGTTTTTGAAAATAACAAAACCCTAAGGGGGGATAGCAAGGCATATTAACTTTCCCAATGTCAAGAATCAAGATGTATACAATATGTTAATGACATGGACTAAACCTGCAGTTGAAGAAAAGTATCCGCTGTTTAAATGGTCTTTTATTTGGAATAATATTACGTGTGAATATACGGATCCTCACCAGAGAGTCTTCATATAAAGGTATATTCACGAAACTCTACCAACAAATCAGAGACTAAAAATGTTAAACGTAAAACAAGATGATAGTTGTGTAAGCTGTTTCCATGACAAAGATAATTAAATGGTTTAAAAATCTCCTGAATACAGTCTGCAATGTCAATAACAAATTATTTCTGCATCTTTTAATGTTTAATATTAATTGTAGTAATAATAAGGATAAGAATACAATGAACAGGCAAATGTCAGATTATATTTACTGTATGTGGTTAAGTAGGAAGGAAAATTATAATGTTAAGGAGACTATAGCCTTCATTAAAAACAGGATATATTATAATAAATGGGTGATCAAGTGTATTTTAAAAGAAAGGTCATCCAAATATTTCACTGACAAATATATTAATATGTAATATTTATGTATACTGTAAAATTTAAAATATAAAAAAGTCCCTACAAAATACGCAGACACACACAGTCTAGTCAAGGGTGAATAAAATTACTGGTAGTTGGGAAGTTGATTCATCAGCTGTGTGGAGGGATAGTTTGTCCCATCTGTTCTTGCCGTCAGCTATATCAAGACAGTCGTTCCATAATCTAACCTGATAAAGACTTTCATTTTGTGTGTCTGGGAAGATTTATTTCATGAACTAGTACCTAATGGTTGTAATTGTTCCATAAGGTACGTCTTAGAAAATTACTGCAGGGTTTCAAAGCTGTTTCTTCATCAGGTCCTAAATATTTGTTCCATCGCCTGAATCTTGGTAATTGTTCCATCATACGTGTCCTGGGGAGTTGCTACAACCTCTGCGTCCTGGGGAGTTGTTTCATTATTCCTGCCCAGGGGATTTGTTCCAACAGCCTTGTTCTGAGAAGTCGTTCCATCATTCGTGTCATAGGGAGTTGTTCCACAGTTCGTGTTCGTTTTCAGTTACCGTTAAGTGGTCCAATTCTTAACTGTAAATAGTATTATAAGCTGTAATGACAAGATTAATTACAAATAATATTACTATAATTGCGATATACCAGTTCGTGAAGAGGAAAAATAAGTTATTTATGATACAATAATTAATTCACTGTAAGAGGAAAGGAATTCGACATTTAACTTATAAAACAGCATAGTGTCATGATTAACCAGAAAGAAAATGACATAAATTGCTTAATAAATACAGTAATCGATGCAGATTTATTTTTATGAAGCGTCGTCTTTTAAATGTTTGAACTAAAATCTTTCATTTTGGAAATCAAATTTTACCATAGCAAGAAAGCTACAGAAGGACTTTTTTTTGTCTTATTGAAAAAGTGAAAGTGGGTCCTGCTCGATAGGCATGGCTGTCTGTTAGAAAAGACGACTTAAATGTTTAAGTTTACCTCATTTTTTAACATGTTAATATGGGTTGAAGGGGCGTTCACATATTTATTAATGCAATGTATATGTGGTTGTGGAGCAATGATACAATATAAAGGTGGAGGTGAAACAGTGTTGCAATGTATAGGTGAAGATAGAAAATACTACAAAAAAGATGAAGGTGGAACAATGACAAAAAGTTTAAGTGGAGGTGGAACAATATACGGTATACTGAACGTGGAGGTGGAACAATATACGGTATACTGAACGTGGAGGTGGAACAATATACGGTATACTGAACGTGGAGGTGGAACAATATACGGTATACTGAACGTATAGGTGGAACAAGATAAGCGATTGTAGGAACCATTTATAAAGCAGATCACTTGAATCAACGAAAATCTGATAGGATTAATTTCTTTGTGTTTTTTTTCAGAATTGGTTTCTCCACTTATCCTTTTTCCCATGTCAAGACCTACAGTACACTATAATATCGTTCAATTTCCACCTATAAACTGTGTCACTGTTCCACCTCCACCTACAATACAGTATACATTTTACCACCTATACACTGTGTCATTGTTCCACCTTCATCTATATATTGTATCATTAGAATAAACATATAAATGAGAATATTGTAAAAAAAAAATATGCTAATAATCGTATATCGTATCCTCTTGTACAGCGTCCGTATGTCTTCCTGTCCTTCTTGTGGTATGGTCTGTCACATTCTGTTCTCCAATCTCCGTCAGCTGGTCTCTCCTTCCACTGTATTGCATCACTCATATTATTTGATCTTTTACGAAGGATCTTGTTTACCTGTGTTCTATAGTAACTTACAAGCTGTTAGGACCCAACTGGTTTCCATTTAGGAGTTACCTCTGTGAGAGAAGGTTTTAGTTATACTTACTAACGATATCTAGTCGAAAACCTTTGCCCACTTTGTTAAAATCTGCGGAGGTACTGGTGAACGTCACTATAGCCTCTTGCACGACGCCAAGTTCTTTAGTCACCATAATAGTGTAAAAATCACCAACCGTGCCACATATGTCCCTGATAATAAAAGGACATCATAAGCTTTAAAATTAGGTGTCAAGTATGCAGATTTAACATCGTTCCCATATGATAACCCCAAAATAGGATTATAAATGTATGTTATTGGGTTAATAGTACTGAAAATAGACCAGAAAAATTTGCCTTTGTAGTGGCAAAATATATTTCGACTCTTTATTTACCAATCTAACTTTAAAAAGAAAATATGGTTCGTATAAATAACTTAATATGAAGTAAGTAGTCAGAGTGCAGTGGCTCAGATGATAGTGTTTTAGTGCTTCTTGCCTCGAGTCCCAAGCGTTAATGCTTTATGCCCGGAGAACTCCCAGTGCACTCAGCTGTGAATGGGTACTACTTAACATTAAAGTTGGAGAAATGAAGGTGATAAAATGCAGAGCCGTTCCCATTGTCTCCTTGTGTAATGAAAACATTCTTAGCCTCCAGTATATCGTGTTCTTAGTGCACCGTTGAGGCCAATTTTATAATTAATGCTGTATAAGGTTGGCTCGTGCTTGACAACTCTTTACACTCAACCCCTGTCACGTTTACAATATATCTGCCAAACTTATACATTACAGTATTTGAAACGTCGAGTTAATGATGGTGTTGGTAACTCCACTTATCCACAACTTTATTTCCGAAACAGTGTTGCTGTAATTCCGCCATAAATCTTGTGTAAGGGTTCCCTCTGAGCTGAATAAAATCGTCTGGCGTTAACCATATTGTCTTCAAAGTACCTCATTTATCCCTATTAACCAGTTGACAATTGGATAAGTCTAAAGCAGGTACATACAATTGTGTAATTCAATAACTCTCTTGGTGGAACTAAGTGGTAGAGACTAAGAGGTTAAAAAAGACAACTGAGAATGTAAAGTATCCCTTGACTGCCTCAGTAAGTGTGAGTTTCACTTAAGGACTTACTGTACTGTATACCAACTTTGAAAATGTTAAATTGTTACCTGGGAAGTTTATAAATTAATTACATAAGTGAGTAAGATCTGCTAACCATACCAGTTTCAAGATTGTCACTTCGTTGTCTAGGAAGTTTATAAACCCAATTCAGTTTACTGCTTTCCAAAGAGAGTTTTAGATGGTTCTTTATTTGTTAGTTTAAACATTTAACCTTATACAAATCTCAGATAATATTGGAAAATTGAATCTTTTATTGTGGGCTGGGAATGTAATACTGATACTCCTTCTTATTTCAGTTATTTCATGTAATCAAGCGAAGAAGTCTTTACTGTCTAAGCATGCCAGTCTATGAGGTCACATTAGTGTATAAATAAAAAGGTTAGCCACAAAATTATAATCTGGGAATTTAATAAAGTCTCTCTTTCTTATTCTATTTAATATATATAATTAAAGGATATTTTTTCATTGTGTCATTTCAACTTTGACGGATAACAGTAAATAATCGTAATTAACGGACTTTGCTTAAGAAGTTTAGTGATGTGTACTAAGTAATTTGAAGTCTTAACCTGAACAAAGGGGATACAGAGCCTTGATCTCGGAGATTACTGTAGTCGCATTAAAGCAACCAAAATCTTTAATCTAGTTGCCTGAACATAAAGCTGTCTGCTGTTGTGCAAATATTAATTACTGGCCAGAGAGAGTAAGTGGGGTTCTATTACTTCTTTTGTTATGGATGTATCATTGCAACTACTGTATTTACCCTTGATCATAATGCAATTGATGCTCTGCTAAGTATGTGTACTGTTGTAAAGGAATTTATTATGGGTTACTTTGTATAGCACTATAGCTTAAGTACATCAAACCAGTTCTCAGTAATTCATGATTGGTTTCTAGTAGATAAAAGATGTGATTTTTGGTGATAAATATATGCATGTTCTCTTGCGTGTAGGGAGAGAGATAGGGCGTATCACGTTATGAAACTATCTCCTTCACCTATTACCCACTCCTCTTTCATTATTTCTAGGAATCGTTGTAAGACTATTCTTCGTCGGGCCAAGTGAAGTTTTATAAAAAAAAAAAGACCGCTGTCCTGACTAACTCTTCCTTTAGTAAATCCTTCTGGTCCTTAACCAAAAACATCTGTAACAACTTCTGCACTCCCTCTTTTCCTCCTCTCTTCCGACCTGATAACTCTGTAGCCAACTCTCCCCTAATAAAGCCAATCTCTTTGGCACCTTATTCTCCTCTAACTCCACCTTAGACGATTTCAACTCTACCCCTCCTACCCCTGCACCTCCTACTGAACCTATGCACTTTCCTATAATCTCCACTCATAAGGTTGCTGGTGTGTTATCCAGGTTGGATGTGAGTAAGGCACATTGACCAGACGGAATACCCCCTCATGTTCTGAGGCAGTGAGCTGAAGTTCTGGCTCCTGTGCTTGCTCGTATCTTTCGCCTTTGCCTCAAAACCCCAACTTTTCCTTCTTCTTGGAAGCATGCCTTGGTTCAGCCCATCCCGGAGAAGGGTGACCATTCTAATTCCTCTAACTATCGCCCCATTGCCCTAACTTCATCCCTCTCTAAGATTTTCGAAACTATCTTAGACTCTCATTTTCTCCGTCACCTTGAACTCCATTCTCTTTTGTCGGATCACCAGTATGGCTTTCGCCAGGTGAGATCTACTGGTGATCTGCTCTCCTACTGCACCCATCTTTGGTCATCCTCTCTTAGGGATTATGGGGAAACTGTCGTCGTGGCCCTTGACATCTCCAAAGCATTTGACTGGGTATGGCACAAGTTTTTGCTTCCTAAACTTCCCTCGTATGGTTTCTCTCTCCCCGCATCTTGAACCCAGAACCCCGGTAAGCCTAGACCAGTAGAAAAGGAAGTAGGTTTGTAGAGTTGTTTGGTAGCAGGTGAATGCACAGTCTTTGGGTTTATGCCAAAGATGAACGGAGGAAGTTGGAGAAGAAGAGTTTTGAATCTCTGATCTTAAAATGTCATTGTACTCTTTGCATGGAGGAATGAGGGTATTGTAGTATAGTTTTATGAGAAGAAAGTGGAGAATAGTTCTCGGATTTTCTTAGAAATAATCGAATCTCGGATAAGTCTCATTGGTTACGATATTGCTATTGCACCATCAGAGTGAGTGGAGTGGTGGGAGGGGAATACCTGAACTAAGAGCGGCTTGATGTCTGTACTTGGAGTGTTCTCAGGTCGCCCAGGTGCAGATAAAGGGTGCTATTGTTGTTTGCGTGTTTTAGTAGAGAGGGATGGGCATGGTGTATTGGGTCTGTTCAGTATGGAAGGGCTTCTGTTTCTGTGGTGAAGTATGATGTCGTCAAAGTATTCCTGTCATTGTTGGTGTGTGGTTAGGAGTTTTTCTATCTGTTTGTCACTTAACAGTCGCCAGTGGATGTTGAGAGGTGGAATGTTACTCTTTTCATGTAGGTGTTCGTGTGTGTTATGTATGAACCTCCGTGATTTATTCTGTAGGATTTGTAGTTTTTTAGTTTTTTTGAAAAAAAATGATAAAATAAATGAATTAGTTAATAAAAAGAATGATAATAACTATTGAATAAAACAAATAAATAAGTAATATAAGTTATAATGAACAATGAGTAAAAAACACAACGAATGAAATCAAATCTATAAATATGACTTGTTACTATAAGCGACCTTTTTCAGTCTATATATGTAGAATCAAATCTTGTCCCAATAAAATCAGCTGAACCCCTTCACTACGGGAACGCCACTTTTAGCATTTTATTTGGCTAATGCCAGACGATTTCATTCAGCTAAGAGGTGACTGCGTCAGTTTGTTTATACCTACAGTATATCTATTATAATTATTAAGTATTGGTGTTAAAGTGTTGAGCAGCCTTATAAAGCCTTGACATCGGCTTCGGCTTTATGACTCTTTAAACGGCTGGCTTCAGCTTTGTTACTTTCCAATGGCTTGGGCTTTGGCCATATGTCTGGCTGCTACAATGTCCACCCCAGGAATGTTGCGGGAGTTAAGCACCAGCTGCAGCCTCTCGCACACTTGTCTCAAACACTACTAGTGTGGAGGTGACCACTGACACAGAAACAGATTTTGTTATGAATTGAGGTGGTAAGATGTTGTGTGTTTTATTGGTTGTAAATATTCACAATCATATGGATATATATATATATATATATATATATATATATATATATATATATATATATATATATATATATATATATATATATATATATATATATATATATATATATAATATAATTAATGATATTCAATTGAAGATATCACAGTCAAGAAGACTTTACTATTAAACATTAACACAACTCACCCCGGGCTCTCAACATTCCCGTCAAAGTTGAGTTTATCTTGGGTACACCCGAGACCTGCGTTGAATATGTCGATGTCGGACACGTAGAAGTTCACCTCTCCAACCACATGGCTCTGTGAAGGAATGTCTTACAGTAGTTAAGGCTATATTATATATATATATATATATATATATATATATATATATATATATATATATATATATATATATATATATACGTGGTCTCCCGCAGACGTGGCGTTCCGGATTGCAACCTCTTACGTCTGTCAGCTTATCCTCACTTACATCGCGATGCTAGGTGATGCTAGAAGAGATTAAATCAACCAGTGATGATCGTTTATGGGTCAGCACGCCAACATCCCGCGCTGACCAAGCAGGACGTTGTCGCCGGTGAATCTGCCCATAGTTTCGCCGTGGTAGGACCTCGCTCTCCAGATCCATCACTGGACGCCCCGGGAATTCCACTCACCACCACCTAAACACTCTGGAAGCTCATTTCAGACAACGCCTGATCTGTGACCCGCGCACTATCTCCTGAACTGAGGCGGCCCAGACTGGGCACTCTGTAGCGGTTAACTATAGCGGACTTGGGCAGCGACCCCACTCATCTACTTGCACCAGTGGCTATCACCTCTGCTCTTCTTTCTTTTTCACTCTGGTCTGGGGACCTGCACCCTAGAGGTGTATTCGTCCTTGGGTCCCCCCCTGTAACTGTTCACCGCCCTCCAAGAAGTTTGTGAACACAAAAGGGGGTAGGAGCAGAACCCATCCCTCCGCCGAGCCCTCCTGGGTAACCTTTTTTAGGTACACAGCTGCTGACATCTGTAAGTGAACAATTTCAAACACTGGGGAAATAGACTTCCCTGACGGGGCTTCCAGGAGAGAGTCACTGGCACCACTCTATGACCACTCGACCAACAAGTGGCAGTGGGGGGAGGTGTTGTAATTCCAGCGGTAGGTTACTCTGCTAGAATAGGTAGGTTGCATGCTTTTGCTTGCTTAATTTTACGCAACGGTGGCCGGTTCCCAACATCCTCTCTGACTGTGACGACTCCCTGTCCCCTCCTCACTCTACCACCATAACCACCACTTGCTCCAAGTTGACACCAGGAGAAGAAACTGCTTCACGAAGCTACTCGACCCCAGTGAACACCGATTTAGAACCAGTTTCCTATCTGACTATGAGACCGAGGTATCGAGGTACGTGTGTCTGCCTGGTAACCTGAGACTTTTCTCTGCGTCCCTACGGTGTTACTCTTCTCCCGGGGTGTGGACGAAGAATTGTGTTAAGGACTACTGCTGGTGGCGTTGTGATGGTTGTGGACTACGGCGGTAATCCCTGGTTCCTTGTGGTTGGCCATCGCAGTCTAGACATGCGACCTGAGCTGCCATTTCTCTCAGGTTTGTGTGTTGCTGTATATAATATTTGTATTTAATGTGTAAAATAAGTATAAGGTAAATTCTGGTGTGTTTTGATAATTGTCTATTTATGTTTTACTTGTGTTGTGTAATGTACAATCAAAGACAAAAGTAGTGTCGCTGTTTTGTCCGAAGATTAAATATAACTCGTGAACCATTATGAGAGCCCCACCACAAGGCAGAGAGCACCAAAAGTTGAGCCCTTCAGCGTATGTTTTCACCAAATTTCACGATACGACTTTTTGTCTTTCATTGATGCCGGCGCCTGTGCCGCGGGTTTAGCTTGTGTTTAAGCGGCCGTGACACAGTTATGACACCTGGTCTGTACTCAAGACATGCCCCTTATTACAAGACTATACTTCACCCTGATCCCAAGATTACGTCTGCATCCCAGAGTGAAGACATGCCCATTCTAGGAGTAGGAGTAAACTTGGACTAGGAATGAACCACAGTGATTGATCTTAAGTGAAATACCAGAATAACCGTTCGACATTAACGGATGAATCCACATGGAAAAACAACCGTTACATATTTTCTGCCATTGTTACGAGTTCGCTCCTGGTTGGATAGTTTAAGTACCTTTGTAATGTCCCCTTTGCTTAGCCCTGCCTTCCATTTATACACCTCTATCATATAGCCCCTTACTCTGTCTCTCGAGGGAGTGCATATTAAGATGCTTTAACCTGTCTCTGTACTCAAGGTTCCTAATGCCCGGGATTAGTCTTGTCATTCTCCTCTGGATTCTTTCTGCGGATTCTATATCCATTCTGTAGTACGGTGACCAGAACTGAACCACTTATTCCAAGTGAGGTCTCACAAGCGCAAGATATAGTTTTAGGATAACCCAGGTACTTTGTTAGCCTTGTTTTGAACAAATGCACATTGTTGTCTAGGTTTAAGAGTCTTACTTATCATTACTTCGAAGTATTTCTCACAGTCGGTTTTCTCTATAACGTTGTTCATCTGATTGTGTTTTATAACAATGCATCCGAAGTAAACTGTTCCAGGTTTATTGTGATGTTGCCTCTTAATATTAGTTGGCTACGTCAAGGAAGTATTCTCTTGAACACTTTTGAGGTATTTTAAGAAATCTTTACTCTCAGAATTGTATGTGTCAGGGACTATGTATCAGGGACGGAGTCAGGGATTCTGTGATGGATTATATATCAGGGATTATTTGTCAAGGGTTCTGTGTTACACTAAATAGGGATAATTACCTATTAGCGATAATTTCTATATATTTATCTCCTTAGAAAACTTCTAACTGGCCATGAACGATCAGGTAGATCATAAAAATACATATGAATATATAGGTCCAAACAACTTAACCTAACTTGATCGAACCTCACCTCAGCAAAGGCATAATTTTGACATCTTATGAGAGTAAGCGACGGCTAAAATGCAACGGAAAATTTTACCATATACGAATTAATTTTCATCGAGTTACAGCGTCAGTGTGTGTGAAGATGTAGACACTACACGCCATACAGAACAACATACATATTTTAGGACACAGATTCCCCGAGGTTAACACCGGGACATAAGCGCGTCCATAAAACACTTGAGTTTCTGTACTGCTGTCATGGAATTTGGACTACGAGTGTCCTAGAGTGTACAATAACAATTACTCTCCACCAAGGTAGAGTTTTAGAGGGCTTATGATGAGCGAAGAGCCTGACGTACACCAAACGAGCTCTGGGTTACACTTAGAATATTAATGGTGGTAAGGAAGGTACAGGAGGGAGTCAAGTTACCTTCACACGCAGGACACAGGTACAGTCGTCGGGGTAGTTGTTGGGATACCCAGGTGAGTTCCACGTCTCCAGGTACTCATAGTCAGGGTAGGTGGACGATGTAATTATAATCTCCCTGTTGCATGACCCACAAGCTGAGGAGAGACAATATGAACAAAAATACGTCGTACACGGTAGAGAGATTCTTACGAGGGGCTCATTGTGTATTGCTAGGAATGGTTAGGTGAAAACAAAGATGAGAGCGAGTAAGAGAGTGAGTGTAGGAGAGTTTAGGGGATGGTGAGTAAATATGAGGAAGTGTTATTGTGAGGGACTTGTGAGTGAGTATGCAATGGTTACCCTGTGAGTCACTGTCAAGTGAGGAGTCGCTGTTAAATTACAGTACGAGTCATTGTCATGTTATGGATGGCCCGAGGTGGTGAACTGTGAGTCTGATGTCGAGGTGGTCCTGTCTGGGGAGAGTTCTAGTCTGGGGAGAGTTCTAGTATGCGATTCCAGACACATACAGATGTCCTCTTGCTGGCTATATCAGTGCTACACCGAAAAAAATAAAATAAATATATATACAAATTCTCTTCAGTTGATGGAGTTGTTTTCATGGAATCAGTGACCATTATGTTCCTACCTTTTATATTATGATTTTAAAGATATCAGAAGGCTGCTGTTTTGTATAAGGGATAAAGGCGGGTCTAAAAGTGAAAAATAACTGTCCCATCCATTCCCCATGCTGGAATTAAGGGGAGAAGAAACCTCGCTCCTGCATATTTTGATTTTTAACACATGGTCAACAGCAGCCATCTTAGATTTGGAGGCCAAAATGATCTCCAAAAATTGACCCTTCCATCAGATTTCACAACTCAAAATTAGTAAAAAAAAAAATCAAGTTATGACCACCAGCGATCATTTTGGAATTGACGCTCTATTCTGGTTAGCCGCCATATTTCAGAGGTATATAGGAGCTAAATCTTTTCTAGACCGTCCAAGGTAGGTAGGTAGGTAGAGACCGTCCTATACATATAACATCATCCATCATCACTATAAATAACATCATTCATCATCACTACATATAAGACTATCCATCATCACTACATATAACAACATCCATCATCACTGCATATAACATCATCCACCATCACTACATATAACAACACCCATCATCACTACATATAACATCATCCATCATCACTATAAATAACATCATTCATCATCACTACATATAACAACATCCACCATCACTACATATAACACCATCCATCATCACTACATAGAGTACCACCCATCATCACTAAATATAACAACATCCATCATCACTACATATAACATCATCATCCATCATCACTACATATAATACCATCCATCATCACTACATATAATACCATCCATCATCACTACATATAACAACATCCATCATCACTACATATAACAATATCCATCATCACTACATATAACAACATCCATCATCATCACTACATATAACACCATCCATCATCACTACATATAACACCATCCATCATCACTACATATAACACCATCCATCATCACTACATATAACATCATCATCCATCATCATTACATATAAGACTATCCATCATCACTACATATGACACCATCCATCATCACTACATATAACATCATCCATCATCACTACATATCATCCATCATCACATATATCATCCATCAACATCATCATCATCATCACTACATATAACACATCCATCATCACTACATATAATACATTCATCATCACTACATATCATCCATCATCACTACATATAACACCATCCATCATCACTACATATAACATCCATCCATCATCACTACATATATTCATCATCATCACTACATACACCACCACCCATCATCACTACATATAATACTATCCATCATCACCACTACATATAACACCATCCATCATCACTACATATAACAACATTCATCATCACTACATATAACACCATCCATCATCACTACATATAACAACACCACCATCACTACATATAACACCATCCATCATCACTACATATAACAACACCACCATCACTACATATAACAACATTCATCATCACTACATATAACACCATCCATCATCATCACTACATATAACATCATCCATCATCACTACATATAACACCATCCATCATCATCACTACATATAACACCATCCATCATCACTACATATAACAACATTCATCATCACTACATATAACACCATCCATCATCATCACTACATATAACACCATCCATCATCACTACATATAACAACATTCATGATCACTACATATAACAACATCCATCATCACTACATATAACATCATCATCACATACATCATAACATATAACACCATCCATCATCACTACATATAACAACATCCATCATCATCACTACATATAACACCATCCATTATCACTACATATAACACCATCCATCATCACTACATATAACACCAACCATCATCAGTACATGTACAGTAGTACCATCCATCATCACTAAATATAACATCCATCATCACTACATATAACATCATCATCCATCATCATTACATGTAAGACTATCCATCATCACTACATTTAACATCATCCATCATCACTACATATAACATCATCCATCATCACTACATATAACAACATCCATCATCACTACATATAACATCATTCATCATCACTACATATAACACCATCCATCATCATCCTGCATAACACCATCCATCATCTACATATAACACCATCCATCATCATCACTACATATAATAACATCCATCATCATCACCACATATAACACCATCCATCATCACTACATATAACAACATCCATCATCACTACATATCCATCATCACTACATATAACATCATTCATCATCACTACATATAACATCATTCATCATCACTACATATAACAACATCCATCATCACTACATATAACAACATTCATCATCACTACATATAACACCATCCATCATCACTACATATAACATCATCCATCATCATCACTACATATAACATCATCCATTATCACTACATAACAACACCCATCATCACTACATATAACATCATCATCCATCATCACTACATATAACATCATCCATTATCACTACATAACAACACCCATCATCACTACATATAACACCATCCAACATCACTACATATAACACCAACCATCACCACTACATATAACACCATCCAACATCACTGCATATAACACCAACCATCATCACTACATATAATATCATTCATCATCACTACAGATAACACATCCATCATTATTACTATATATAACACTATCCATCATCATTACATATAGCACCATCCATCATCACTACATACAAGAACACCCACCATCACTACATAAAACATCACCCATCATCACTACAAATAACTTCATTCATCATCACTGCATATAACACCATCCATCATCACTACATATAACACCATCCATCATCACTACATATAACACCACCCATCATCACTAAATATAACAACATCCATCATCACTACATATAACACCATCATCCTTCATCACTACATATAACACTATCCATCATCACTACATATAACATCATCCATCATCACTACATATAACATCATTCATCATCACTACATATAACACCATCCATCATCACTACATATAACAACATCCATCATCACTACATATAACACCATCCATCATCATCACTACATATAACACTATCCATCATCGCTACATATAACACCATCCATCATCACTACATATAACAACACCCACCATCACTACATATAACAACATCCATCATCACTACATATAACATCATCATCCATCATCACTACATATAACATCATCCATTATCACTACATATAATACCATCCATCATCACTACATATAACACCATCCATCATCACTACATATAACAACACCCATCATCACTACAAATAACATCATTCTTCAACACTACATATAACACCATCCATCATCACTACATATAATACCATCCATCATCACTACATATAACAACATTCATCATCACTACATATAACACCATCCATCATCACTACATACAACACCATCCATCATCACTACATACAACACCATCCATCATCACTACATATCCATCACACCATCCATCATCACTACATATAACACCACCCATCATCACTACATATAACATCATCCATCATCACTACATATAACATCACATCATCACTACATATAACACCATCCATCATCACTACATATAACACCATCCATCATCACTACATATAACAACATCCATCATCACTACATATAACATCATCATCCATCATCACTACATATAACATCATCACACATATAACACCATCCATCATCACACATATAACATCATCCATCATCATCACATACATATAGCACCATCCATCATCACTACATATAACACCATCCATCATCACTACATATAACACCACATCCATCATCACTACATATAAACATCATCCATCATCACTACATATAACACATCCATCATCACACATATAACATATATCATCACTACATCCATCATCCATCATCACTACATATACCACATCCATCCATCATCACCACATATAACATCCATCATCACCATCATCACTACATATAACACCATCCATCATCACCACATATAACACCATCCATCATCACTACATATAACACCATCCATCATCACTACATATAACATCATCCATCATCACTACATATAACACCATCCATCATCACTACATATAACATCATCCATCATCACTACATATAACACCATCCATCATCACTACATATAACACCATCCATCATCACTACATATAACACCATCCATCATCACTACATATAACACCATCCATCATCACTACATATATAACACTCCTCCATCACTACATATAACACCATCCATCATCACTACATATTGCAAAGTAGTTTTGATTCTCGTGCAGACACACACACACACACCAATACACTGACATACTATAAATTCCAACCGCACTACGGTACTCGGACCCCATTTTTTAAGTTGAGGTCCTTGGGTGACCCAAGAAGTTAGAGTATACAACTCTGCAGAATGACTGATCAAAAGGTTGTGTACCACTCATCTCTCCTGGACGTGCGGTGCCTCATGGAGGGCGATGTGAGGCGTCTGTTCGCCAACACCCCTCGCCAATTTGGTCGACGTTGCCGGATTGTCGTTGGTGACGAGATCAACAGTGAACACTTACTGGTGCCGGGTTAAGGCATGCTCTTAACCCTCGTCCTAAAGACAACTTTCCACTGTGTATCAATCTTCCGCTGCCAAGATGGTCGCTTCCTTTACTTCGACCCCACATCCTCCCCCATCCACAGCTCCTTTGGGGATTACGCTGTCCGTCACAATATTACTCGCCTGGAGGTGACTCGGGTGAAGGCTCAAGTCCAACAATTTTGGTACAGGACCTGCGCCTACCACGCCATCACCTTCCTCGATTATGCCACTTCATGTGGTCAACGTGACTCTTGGCTGATGGTGAAGGAATACAAGGCCTACCTGGGCACCTTTACCGACCTCGCCGTAGTCCGCCGTGTAAAATTCCTCCTGACGGAGTTTGTTAACGATATCAACCTGTCTCTGAAGGGCAAACCGAAGAGCATCCCCCTCATAAAAATTCCCGTCACTGCCCAACAACTATCTGTTCAGGAGGTCTGAGGATCTACTGTAAGTTCATCCACCTGTCCAGCGACCAACTCTGCCAACTGCAAGATGTCCCACCCAGTTCAACGACCAGACCAGCCCCCCCCCCCCCAAGTGGGACACGGACACACACACACACACACACAAAAGAGAGACAGAGAGGGATGCATGATTAGATGATTAGTCAATATTATTAAACCCAATTAAAGTATTATATACAGAAAATATGGTGATTAAACAAGTTTTTATCAACAAAAGTGTAAGTCAGAGTTGGCAATCAGTTTTTATTTCCTTATTTATTTCACACTTCAGATTATCTTAAGTGTTGTTATTGGCAGTGATACATCAGGTTCCCTTTAAGGGTCACAATGATAATACTCCTTTCCTCACTGTAAGACTCAACATACACAAGTTTCTCCAGCAAAATTATGTTTTTTCACCTCACAAGTTTCAATTTTAATTTTAGAGGTCAATTGAGTCTCTGAAAATTATAATATTTCTTGAAAGTTTTGCCGGGTAACTCAATCACCAGAGGGTCAGTCGTCAATAATTACCCAGTATAATTATGTACTTAACTACCACAATCGTGTAGCTCTATCACATGTGTTATTGAGTACACACACACACACACACACACTAAAACACCTCACATATTTTAATTATTCTACCAATGTTTCCTTAGCTCTGATCACCTGACGATTAACCAAGCCAACTTATTTCACCTGATTACCACCTTAACTTAAAGCATCCAGGTCACGTTAGCGGGGTGCATAATCATCAGGTCAAATAAGCTTGAACAAAAAGAAAACATGACTGTGTACGTCCTAGGTAGGTAGGTAGATGAACAGTAAAGAACAAAGAACAAACATAATGGTCACAGATTCTATGATACATTTTCTCTTGTATCGATGATTAATTAAATCTTTGTGTGTCTACTTTTTGATACATTTATTTGTTATGTAAATATTGATATTAAGTTATACGAAAATTACTGTTTGATTACCCCTCATATGTAATTTTTCTGAGCCTAATAACTTTATTAAATTCATTAGTTACAATCTTATCTGGATCACAACTTTGTTCACGAGAGGAATTTATTAACGTTCTTTCTTAATCTCAGTTTTTGATTGTGTTAAGAGTTCGGTATTTCCTTTCGATTTATTTACTTTTGTTAACCATATATGGTCTGGGGGTGATTCAGCGACGATCAGGACAAGATGAAGGTGTTCTATCCACTCAACCACTGCACCTATTGAGGAATTTCGACGATATTGAAAAACTAGGTGAAGGTTCTGCACGCGTTAGGTGACCAAATAAAACAAAATTTAATCTTCGTATACTTCACCTGGATTATGTATTGCGGTGGTTGTTGTGGTGGTGGTAGTAGTAGAGGTGGTAGTAGTGGTGGTGGTTTCGATGGTGTTGGTGGTTGTTGTTGAGGTGGTGGTAGTGGTGGTGGTAGTAGAGGTGGTACTGGTATTGGATGTTGTTGTTTTTGGTAAGCCAACTTGTTCCACGTTCCAGATCTCAACTGAAAAGATGTGAAATTAAATTACTCACACATACACACCTACAATAATCCATCAACTCCCCGGAAACATCATTAAAAAAACATCCTGGGAACGTTTTAAATAGTCCACATTAACGTCGCTTTATACGTTAAGGTCAACACAATATGGAATGACCGGTAAGAGGCCTGGATACGTTTCGAATGCAGGGCCGTGGCCACCAATGCTCATATTTGAGGATGATACCAAGATTAATTAGTTGGTAGTGCAGTGCAGTTTTTCTTAACCTGGCCATCAACGAGAAAGTGAAACCAGTGCTTAATTTCCCACAGCATCTCCATGACGATAATCCTGGCATGGTCTATTTAACCAGATGCCAGCAACCATGATGGGAAGCATCGTTTCATAACCTTGTTGAGGAGAGGTTGTGGTTATAGTCTAATCCAGGTTTGTGATTGGCAGGTACCGTCTCTCCTAATGATATCATTTTGAAGGTGACGCTTAAAATATGTTAACAAACAAGATATAAACATACAACACTCATTAACGCCCAAACTTTCAGTAAAATTCCTTTGCTGTCGCCCTGAACCACACACACTGTCATTCATTACTGTAATATATTCAGGAAACAATGCATTAATAGTCTAACTATATTTGCTGAATAGTCCAAGAGCCAGCATCGACTTATTGGTGTTGGGCCGCCAAGAGGTTGGAAGGTTGTTTGCAGGGTAAAAACATCTCAAGAATCTGAAAACCTATTTCTTACAAAAATCTGCTTGGAAATTTTCTTGGGAAATTGCCCTGACCTGACCTGACCTGACCTGACCTAACCTGACCTAACCTAACCTGATCTGACCTGACCTAACCTAACCTAACCTAACCTCGACCTCTGATTTTTGCTCCTCGGCTAAAGCATTAAGTGTCATATCTGTCATTCTGAACCTTTAAAGGCCCCTCTTTGTCGTTGTGTAAATAATCATCTTGGTAAAGGATTCTTTGTTCAATCACAGTTTACCTTATTTGCTGAACTCATAATGGAATCAACACTAAACAATTTCTATCCCAGTTTGTTATTTCCCGGTTTCTTTAACAAATCTTAACTACATTCACAATTTGATTGATAGGTTTAGCTGTGTTCAATTGTTCAACTGGTAAACCCTTATCCTTGTTTACCAGCAACACGGCCAGTATGAATATCCCAGATGGCCACAAGGACAGTGTCTCATATATAAGAACATAAGAATGGAGGAAGCTGCAGCGGGC
This sequence comes from Homarus americanus, assembly GCF_018991925.1. Taxonomy (NCBI): domain Eukaryota; kingdom Metazoa; phylum Arthropoda; class Malacostraca; order Decapoda; family Nephropidae; genus Homarus; species Homarus americanus. Next base: position 241,032 of record NW_024719895.1, on the reverse strand, counting down.
CATACTGGGCAGTCCCGTTTACACCCAACCCCTATTGCTCAAACAGTATATCCATCCAACCTATGTTTGAAGCTATCCAGCGTATTCGAGTTAATGATGATGTTTGGTAACTTGTTCCACTCGTCCACTACTCTATTTCCAAGCCAATGTTTACCAATTTCGTGCCTAAATCTAAATTTGTCTAATTTAAAACTATTGTTAAGAGTTCGCTCCTGGTTGGATAGTTTGAGTACCTTTGTAATGTCACCTTTGTTTAGCCCTGACTTCCATTTATACACCTCGATCATATCGCCCCTCACTCTCCGTCTCTCGAGGGAGTGTAAATTAAGAAGCTTTAACCTGTCTTTGTACTGAAGGTTCCTAATGCCCGGGATTAGTCTTGTCATTCTCCTCTGAATTCTTTCCAAGGATTCTATATCCATTCTGTAGTACGGTGACCAGAATTGAAATGCGCAATCCAAGTGAGGTCTCACAAGCGCATGATATAGTCTTAGGATGACCTCTCTAGTCTTGTAACTAACACTCCTTTGCATGTACCCAAGTACTTTATTAGCCTTGTTTCGAGCAAATAATGTACAATGTAGTAAACATTGTTTAGTTGGTTTAAGATTCCTACTTATCATTACTCCGAAGCCTTTCTGACAGTCGGATTTCTCTATAACAACGTTGTTCATCTGGTATCTGGTTTCTCTGTTTACATCTCCTAGACTAAGTACTTTACATTTGTCCACATCGAATTTCATCTGCCATTTTCAGACCATTCGATTTTTTTTATGTCTTCCTGTAGTTTTACAGTCTTCGTCAGATTTAATTACTCACCCTATTTTAGTGTCATCAGCAAAGTACTTCTGTTGCTGTCTACCCCGATATCTATGTCGTTTATATATATATATATATATATATATATATATATATATATATATATATATATATATATATATATATATATATATATATATATATAAATAAATAAATAAATAAATAAATAAATAATAATAATGGTCGAAGTACTGAGCCTTGGGGTACTCCACTAGTGACGTTACTCCAATCGGATTTACTGCAAATAATGCTCACTCGCCGTTTCCTGTCCTGTAGCCACACCCTAATCCATTTGAGAATATCTCCTCCAATGTCATGAGCATCCACTTTCTTATTAGTTTTTCGTGGGGGACTCTGTCGAAAGGCTTTGCTAAAGTCAAGATATACAACATCACAGTCGTGCCCGTCGTCCACCGATTCGAAAACCACTGAAAAGAAGCCATGTTGCGAATAATTGATCAACTTGTGCTTCGATTAGAGTTTGAAATTATTGCTTCCTGTAATTTGCCTACAATTAATGTTAAATTGATTGGACGGTAGTTAGAGGATAGTGATCTATCTCCCTTCTTGGAAATCGGTATTACATTCGCTATCCTCCAGGATTCTGGTACTACACCTGTTTTTAAGAACATGGTAAACAACTTTGCTAAGGGCATACTAAGCTCTTTCTTACATTTATTTTATACTCTGGCAAATATCTCATCGGGACCAGGTGACTTATTTGGCTTTACCTTGTCTTTATGCTTACTAACATCGTTACTAGTCACTACTATCTCGCTTAATCTATTTCTTTACCATCTCTGTATAGGGTCGGTGCCTCGGGTATCATGTTTAAATTTTCGGTGGTGAAAACTGTTGAAAAATATCTATTCAGATTATTGCTCATTTCTCCGTATTTATCAGTTAGCTCGCCGGTATCTGACTGTATTGGTCCAATCTTTTCTGTGTTTTAGTTTAATACATTTGATAGAATCCCTTGGGGTTTAACTTCGCCTCCCTTGCTACCTTCAGTTCATTATTCCTCTTGACTTTTCTTATCTCGGTCTTAACCCTACTGGCCAATTCCTTATAATAATCTTGGAGGTAAACTTCACCACGATTTATTCTCCTACCTATAGCCTTTCTTTTTCCAATAATATTCTTTCAATAATTATTTATCCATTTAGGGTCATTGTTGTTTGATCTGAGTTTTCTGTATGGTATGTTTTGCCTTTGTGCATTAAGTAACTCATTATTTAAATTGCTGTGGAACTCGTCAACCTCAGATCTCGTGATCAGGTCATTCTCATCCATCATATTTTGTGAGGTTATCGTTGTCAGGTCTCCAGGTAAAGTGAGGTCGCCCTCTCTGGGTTTATTATGTGAGATCCTGTAATTCACCCCAAACGTGATATCCCTTCTCTCGCCTGCCTTTTCAAGCTATGAAAGTTTGCCCTTCTGAAATCTGATACTTGAATGGAATTTTCCTTGCGACTGCCATGAAATTCTAATTTGAATTATACTTCTTTGTGATCGCTATTGACAAGTTCGTTCCCAACTTCGACTTTACTAATGAGGTTTCCTGTGTTTGACTGAACTAAATCAAGTATATTTTTACCCCGGATGGGTTCTGTTATGTGTTGACTTAGGAAACAGCCCTGAACTGTTTCAAGAAAATCCCCTGATTCTGAATTACCCATAAAGTCGATCCAATCTATTTGGTTAAAGTGAAAGTCGCCTACTATATAAACTTTGCTATGTCTGGATGCCCTGCGTATTTCATCCCTATCCAAGTGGTTTCTGTATTCAGTATCAGTTTTTATTTCCTTATTTATTTCACACTTCAGATTATCCCTGGCATAGATTGATTGATACTCTGCCTCCTTTCCTAATCTGCCTATCGGTATGGAATAATCTGTAACCTGCAATTTCTTATTCGACCGGTAACTCATGTGAGTTTAAAGTTGATTCATGCTTCGGTGAATGCTATTATATCGATTTTTTTCGGTACATACCAACGCCCTGATTTCATTCATTTTGTTTCTCATACTTCTATTGTTTGCGTTGTACACATTTAAGTTAGTCGTGTTCTGAGTCCTTTCTTTGTCGCGTTTTGATTTTAACTCCCTGCCTAATTTAGTTTTGTCATAATTCCTAGCACTGTTTTTCAGTAACATTTCACTTTGTTTACCCGCTCCCACTGCAGTCTCCTCGATTCCCGACCTCATATGTTCCCCAAGCAGTTTAATGACTTCTACATCTTTTGAACGGCCCTCTCGAGAGAGCAAGCCAGGGTTGCCACCCCATCCCTAGACAGATGTACTCTAACCCTAGCATCAGAGATTTTTTTCTTCAGATTTGGTGGGGAGGTGCATCAATATCTCCTTTCCCATTATATATGTACATCTGTAGAATTTGTGGATTTAAAACCGCGTGATAGCTATGATAGCAAGTATAATGATTATAGATGTTTTTTATATAATTACAAGGTTCATTTATAGCTGATATTGTTGAGAATTATATGTAGCACAAAATTAGAGGAATGAAGTTACGTTTCTTCTTATGTATATATCTCGTTAATTATACACAGTTATGATGTTAAAAATTAAAACATAATAGAATAATGATTATAGTTATACAATGACAATTCAGTGACAACATAGCTCGGAAAAGCTAGAAAATGGAGAACATCATAGGAAAAATTATTTTGTGAAATTTTGAAGAGGGTTTGAAGTCCAGGCCGTAGGTGGGTCAGCTGGTAAGGAAGTTAAGACTTGTACGTTTGAAAACAAAATGTAAATAAACACCTGAATGGTTATAATGATTGATGGTTAGAAAAATATAATTGTTCAGAATAGTGAAACCTGTTTCAATTTTAAATAATTTGAAAGTAAACGTATGTTAGTTAAGTGATGCTTTAGTTAGTTGTAACTCTGAAGCCGAAGCCAACTCGATATACCCAATAGGGTTTGCTGAGCCTAAATCGTTCATATACCGTCATTTATGACTCGACAGTGAAGAGGACAGACTATTTTTCTGTTGTAAACATACTATACTATAGGAAAGGTATATGAAAACACCGGTCCAACGGCAAGAATGATACAGTACATTATTTCACTTGTATTGCAAGATGAAAGTCAATTAAGTTAGAATAAATGGAAAATATAATGAATTACCAAAAAAAGGAACACATTCTCTTATTTGGAATGAATGATATGGCTAAACCTTCACTGTCATGATTCATTAACTACATAATATATTTTCTGGTATGAAAACAAGTGTTTATTTATACAATTTTGTTTTATAAGGACTGTGTGGCGGGGCCCAGGTGCGGAGGAAAGGGAAGTGAAGGGGAGTGAAAGGGAGTAATACTAATAAGTGAAGGTGTGAGGACTTACTGCAGATGGTCATGTTGAAGCCTTTGGCTACATTGTTACCGTCGCCGTAGTCACTGATGAAAGTGGCGATGGTCTTGGGGTAGCCAAAGGGGTTCACGCTCTTCATGTTGATTTGTTCCAATTCTCCCATGTTTATTCCACAAATGTCTCTGAAAATTCATCATCATCATCAACAACGTTTTACGGTCATGTCCCATGGTTGCTTAGGTTAGCATTTATTTGATTGCAGCTCTCACTGTTATAGATCTCTTGCAGCTTCTCTCGTCAGCCTCTTACCACTGAAAACATCATTACAATATCTCCTCCTGCTATCCTTCTTCCCCCCTTCCCATATCTCTCCTCCCCTCTACTTTTAAACTCGTGGTCTCTTCCATTCTCCATATGCAAGAACCATTTCAACCTACAGTACCTCTTCGAAAAACCTCACCAATATTCTTAATAATCTGCATTCATCTTGGCTCTGAATAGGGTTTCCAATCTTTCAGTATCGCATTTTACACGTATCTCCCTCACATGTGAAAATTGTTTACATTTTTCTGCGTTAGCATTAGCAAAACCTCCCGCATTGATCTTTTTACCCTGGTAGCAGAACTGATCGACAGAGTTCAATGTTATATACCCAGTAATGATTTTTTTCAGCCGTGTCAAGGCTACATGATTACCTGCCCACATAGTGCACTTAAAGTCAGCAACAGCCTACAGCCTGCCATATATACCAGTGTACGTACATATGTACAGTCGGGGTCAAAAGTCTTGAACACTAAACAATATCTGGCATCTACTTCTGAGTTATACATATATGATTGGGATATACTAATAACACTACTTGTCGTCACATATTATGCCTGAACCACAAAATGGGATAAAACTCTCATTAATGCCTAAGATCTTCGGGTACTTACATGCCAAATACTGTTAAGTGTTCAAGACTTTTGACCCCGACTGTACATCTTGTGTAACCACCTTCCACACTCACTGCACATTCTTGAGTTACTGAGAATACTTTCCTTATCGCACATGGCCTTTTTCAATTTTCCACCATGGGTCTTTCGCCCATGCCGCTAATTATTACTTTGGTTAACATTGCCGATTGACCCACTGACGTATTTCAAAACACACTGCTGCCGCTAGCCGGATAAACACCGATGCTCAGTGTATGCTTATGAGCCGTTCGATATGGGTGGTTGCTCTCACGTCCACAAAAAAATTAAAATTACACCATATCATAGTAAGTTTTTTTCTGTTTGATATACCAGGGAGTCTGGGGGGTGTAACGAAACTCTACAACTAGGAAGTTAGGTAAGGTTAGGTATGTTTGTTTGGTTAGGATGTGGGGTCTTCTAACACAGTGAAATTATGCTGTTTTTATAATTGTTTTCTATGAAAAATCAGCCGTGGGTCAGTCGTCAATAATCACCATTACTTTTGTGTTGGTAATATTCGCACTCTTCCTTTTGACTCCATTCACTCCTTTCATTTCTTAAATTTCTCCACGTAATTTATGCTCCATCCTCTGAGTTTGCTGGGAAGAGAAGACAAAAAATGCCAGTATTCTCTATATTTTCACTAACACCAATTGAAGAAGCATCAAGGCTTACATTATCCATGAATAACTCCGTCTGACTAGTGATGTTACCCACATGGACGATAGACTGCCAAAGCAGATACTTAACTGCCACCTAACTAATGGTAAATGTAACGCTGGTGGGCAACGGAAAAGGTGTAAGGATAGTCTTGAGACAAACCTGAAATAGTGCCAAATCGACCCCCTCACCTGGGAGACAATCATTCCACACCGCAACGCTTGGAGGAGCACCACACGAGAAGGGGTCAATACTTTCGAGTCAGCCCGACTGCTTACCAAGGCAGACAAGCGCCAGCGCTGGAAAGACTCTTCCGCCACCACTCCTGCACTTGATGTAGCCCTCCACATGTACAACATCTGTGGACGACCCTGCCAGTCCTGTATCAGCCTCTCGAGTCACCTCAGAGCTCTCCACCGAATGTGGCATCTTTCAAAACTCATCTCATTGTATTGTAGCTGGATGATCGTGAGTGACGTTCCTGTGACCTTGATCTCTTCTCTTAATGTCTCAGTTGTGTCATCGATCTCAAGCAAGTCGGACGAGTGCAGTGGCACCTATTGTATTAGTGTTTTCTGGTTTTGTCGCCATGATGACAGATATTGTTTTAGAACAAAGAACGAACATCAAGTTTCTGGTGAAACTAAGGGAAACTGGGCCTGAAATTCGGGACATATTGACCAAACTTTCGACTTACACCAGGTACCTACTTTACTGCTAGGTGAACAGGGACTAATGGGGGCGAGGAATTAAGTCCAAACAACTTCCACCAGCCCGGGAATCGAACCCGTGACATCTCGCTTGCGAGGCAAGAACGGTACCGCTTCTACCACAGGTCCCCCAGCTAACAGGTGATTGATGGTGAGAAGCATTGCAGATGGGATGTAGGTTGACAGGGAAACCGTTCGAAAGGTTTTGACTGAAGATGAGAAAAATTTGTGCGAAAATGGGGCTGAATAATCTCTGACGAATAAAAACAAAGAGTTGAAATTTGCTCCGACCTTTTGGAAAGAGAAGAAGCTGGAGATGACCTGCTTCAGCAAGTCATTACTGGTTATGAGTCATGGGCCTACCAATATGACCCTGAAACGAAACGCCAGAGCGCCCAGTGAAAAACTGCAAACTCGCCTCGCCCAAAAAGTGTCACATGTCAAAGTCGAATGTGAAGATAATGCTCATCACTTTTTTTTCGATTCTAAGGGTATAGTTCACAAAGAATTCGTTCCCTACTGAAGGGTGTGAACCAGTTTTGCTATCTCAAGGAGCTTAAAAGACTCAGAGAATGTTAGACGAAAACTCCCAGAACTTTTCACTGGAAGCAAGTGGATCTTGCATCATGACAACGCCCCAGCGCACACGGCATTGATTGTGCGGAAGTTTTCGGCCAAGAAACAAATTATCTCCCTGGAACACCTCCTTATTCACCTGACCCCATGTGACCTTTTTCTCTTTCCTTCGCTGAAGAAACACATCAAGGGGAAGGCATTTTCAAGACGTGGATGACATTCAGATTAGTGTAAGGCAGCTATTCCAGAAAGTGAGTTCCAGATATGTTCCCAGGGATAGAAGAAACACTGGCGTTCGTGTAAAGCATCGCAAGAGGAATAATACTTTGAAAGTGACCACAGCGCCGAGTCTTTTGAATAACTCAAGAAACATTTTACTAATTGAAATTTGAATTTTGTATACTGTACAGTTTCCCTCTCTAAATATCTAGCCTAGGAGTGATAATGAACACATTTTTAGCTTATTGAATGGATTTGTGAGGAGCTCTCAGTAAAAGTCCGGTTACATCTAAATTGATTCAAATTAAACATTATACCCGTGGCACACTAAGATCAGGTTACAGGAGAAGGTAGAACAACATTACACAATATACTAACGGCACAGGCTTTATGTCTCCCGTAAAGGTGAGTTTGTCGTATTTGCAGTCGTTTCTGCCGTAGATAATGTCACCATCCTCAAAAAAGATGCTCACGAAGCCGAACAACCGATTCTGTTGAGTATAGAGAGGAGGTTGGTGAGAATATTTACTACACATAGAGAGAGAGGTGGTAATCATGGTCACTTCACTTTAATATTTTAAATGTAGAAATACTGAACACAGAAACTACAGAGAGCGAGGAGTTTTAAGAATCATTACAAACAGGAGAGGCGGGTAGTAAAAATACTCCTGAACACAGAGAGACGGATGATAAGAATTATTACTGCAGACTTAAAACGGGAGAAAAAAATGTACAGTATACGGGAGGGATGGACACTAACAAACAAGTGTTAACAATGTTTAGTAATGCAAGAAAACGTTTTGAGAATATATACCATTTATAGAGAGCAAGTTTACTACACTCAGAGGGAGATGTTTACTACAACCCGAAAAGTCGGATAATTAGTATCTTTATTATAAGTGGAATACTTTTTAGGTGTTTCCAAATACTCGGTCATGGCTGAATAATAAAATCCTGGGCAAAAAGAACCATCATCTAGATAAAAGAAAAATATTATATTAATCTACACCACGAAGATGCCAGAAAAGTAGCTTTTAGAAGTGAGACAGATTGTATGAGTATGGAAACACAGAAGAAGGCAGAGACTCCCACCTTTCTCCCTCACTGTCCACACTCTCCAGCATTCACTGAGTACTGAACTATATCTCTTTTTTCAGAAACTATACATACAAAAATATTGAGGTCTCAGAATAAAGAAAGTATTGATGTCAATGAGTAAAGACAAGGAAGAATAAGAAAAAGAAGAATATTAAAACTATTTCATTGAATGGAAAAGGAAAAGTATTACATGCAAATTCATTCATGACAGTAACACCCCAGTCATAACTAAAGAGTTAAAATAGGTAATCCACAATCTGCCGTTCTTGCAAGGGACTCCAGGGGTCCTCTATATACTCACGGTCACTAGGGGTTTAATATACACTCAGGGACACAAACGTATTTGAAGTACACTGATAACTGATGAGTCGATGGGGGATGTGAGGTAAACTTGACACACACGGCAGAAATAATCACCTCGATACACAGGACACAGGTGCAGCCGTCAGGATAAGGGTAGGGATAGTTGGGTGACGTCCAGTGTTCACAGACCTTTGCCATGGACGTGTACTTGTCAGACGTTATGGTGATGTTTCTACTGCAGTTCCCACATTCTGAGGAAAAATGTCTACTACAGGTTGATTCTCACGTGTCACTTATTCCTCTTCAAAAATAAAAAATATTTGTAGTTGTTGTTGTAGTTATTATTTATTGTATCATTGTAGTTGCTATTATGGTTGTTATATTTGTTGTTGTTATTGTACATGTCATTGTTGTTATTGTAATTGTAGCTGTGGTAGTTATAATTGTTGTCGTGGTAGTTATAGTAGAAGACAATGCAGTTTTAGAAGTCATTGTACTTCTTGTTGCAGTAGTTGTACTATTTGTTGCAGTAATAATTGTTACTGTTGTCATTGTTGTTGTTTTAGTGTCATATGGGTGCCATGATGATGTACTCTGTATAGTTAACAAAAAAAGATTCTTCACCCTTGAGTCTTACGGCAACGATCACGGACTGACGCCATATTCATTTGGTAAGGTTGGGATTTCTGATTGTTTGATGAATTGTGTAACCAATGCGATGTATTGTGTATATCACGTATAGTTAATGCATAAAAATTAATGAGACTACATATAAAACTCATACGTTTCTCAGAATTCTTGGTCCGGTATGTCATGCTGTATAAGACCGTAAAGGTGCAGAATTTCGTTGTTGTTGACTGTACAGCCAATCCCAAAAGTATCGAGACCCCAGGCGTCCGAAAGAATATGTAACATCGAGCGAAAGTCACCCAAACCTAACCTAACCGATACATGAGCACATGTGAAGTTAGCGCTCTTTTTCTATTCCACTGATGCCTGGATTCTCGATACTTTTGGGATTGGGCTATCCGCAGTCCATTGCAACTCTCCCTCTCTCCAGTCATTGCTACCGCTTGCATCACTGGATCAGGAAAAGGGAGAGCCAAGAAGTGTGGTTGCAGCCTGCGCTCCTGCCTCGCCACATAAATTAACTCGCGTGCACCCATCATCCGGCTCATCATACTTCTTATCAAAACCCCTATGGCGGCGCACGAGTGGCGACGGGGAGAGGCAGAGATGACTGCCGGGAGTCTCTAGTCACAAGTCTGCTCATGGGAGGCATAGATAAGATGGTCGTTTATGCACTGGAATCTAGGCAGGAGTATAATCTAGTCATTTCTGTGCGACTGAGCAGCCCTTCCGAGGAGCAACTCTGCTCACCCCATATGGGGAGGGGGCTAGAAAATTTGCCCTAAGCATAGCCTGCCCAAAGAACCATCCTGACTGGGCAACCACAACCAGTAAGGTCATCTTTATACGGTCGTAAACGCCATCATAATCACAGATCAAAACAAAAATAAACAAAAAACTCTTATGGTCGCTGTATGGAATGTCAGGACCCTTCTGGATACTGGCACAAATGGGTGTCGTGAAAGAAGAGCCGCCCTTCTGGCAAAAGAGGTGGCTAGGTATAACATTGACATAACAGCTATTAATGAGTCCCGGCTCCCAGGCGAGGGTCGCCTTACAGAATGGGAGTCTGGCTATACGTTCTTCTGGGAGGGTGAGCCTGCTGCGGAGAAAAGCGCCATTTATGGAATTGGCTTTGGCATCCGCCAATGCATCCTATATACATTAACTGAAATGCCTGTTGGGATCAACGAGCGCCGAGTCCCACTTAATTACTCGTGTCCTGCCTTCTTCATCAGTGCATATGCCCCAATACTGGATGCAGAAAATAACATCAAGGAGGCCTTTTATGCCGACATTGACAGTGTGCTAACCTCTATCGCCAGAGAAGATAAGGTTGTGCTCTTTGGTGACTTCAATGCCAGAGTTGGCAGATAAGCTAACATATGGTAGGAAATCATAGGGAAAAATTGACTAGGTAAGTGTAATCCCAATGGCCCTCTCCTCTTCAGCAACTGTGCTGCACATAACCTCACTATCACCAATACCTTGTTTAGACGGCCGACAAGTTCAAGGGTCCATGGCAATATCCACGATCCAAACACTGGCATCTCATTGACTACATCATTGTCAGAGTAAGAGATCGCCGAGATGTCCTCATCACCCGACCCTTGCGTGGCTCAGACCACTGTGACACTAATCATATGCTCGTCAGAGCCAAGCTCTCACTTCACGTCGCCCCAAAACGGCGAAGGCAACAAGTCTCCAGAAGAGGTTTTAACACTAAGCGTCTTGAGGATCCAGTGGTAGCACATGCTTTCAGAGAGCAGCTTAAACATGGGCTGATAAGCAACCCGACAACAAACAACCCAAATCCCAGTGCCGAATTGGGGATTCTAGACACTGTCATGACAAAAACCTGCAGAGAAACCCTCGACCAGACCGAAAGAATACACCAGGATTGTTTTGATGAAAATGACCAGGAAAACAACGTACTCTTTGATGATAAACGTACTGCTTTAACTGACTGGCAGAACAACCCTCAGTCTCGGATCGAAGCTGATACCTTGCACAAGAAGAAAGCGCCAGCCCAGCATGAACTACACAATCTAAAGAATGAATGGTTGAAAATAAAACCTGTGAAACGCGAAAACTTGCAGATCAACATAAGATGCACAAATATTTCAATTCACTAAAACATTTTATGGGCCAATCACTCATGGCTCAGCTCCCTTTTGCTCATCCGACGGTACCTCCCTAATTAAAGATGAAGAAGGCATCCTTCGGCACTGGAAAGAGCACTACCATTCGCTGCAAAACCGAAGCACCAATATGGACTGAATACCCAGCAGGTCCCTCAGCATCCAGAGCTAACCCACCTCAGCTACTGTATACTCCATCTGGATGAGGAAACTACTGCCAACAAACAGATGAAAAATAACAAAGCCCCAGGGCCTGATGGAATCCCAGCCAAGGTGTATAAAGCAGAAGGATCTCTGCTGACCACAGTCTCCACTCTCTCCTAGAGAATACTGTATATGAAAAGAGGAGGAAATACCCCAAGCTCTTATAGATGCCCCCATCGTCAATATTTATAAGAACAAGGGAGACTGGCCAGACTGTGGTAATTACTGTAGGATCTCGCTGCTGCTTGTAGCTGGCAAGATTATCACCGAGTCCTCCTAAACAGACTTTTTCCTAAGGCAGAAAACTTCCTCTCAGAATCTCAGTGTGGTTTCGACCATCACGTGGCACCACTGACATGATCTTTGCTGTCTGCCAGATGCAGGAAAGGTGCAGAGAACAGCATTGTGACCTGTACATGGCCTTCGTCGACCAAACCAAGGCTTTCAACTTGGCCCTCTCGCGGACCCTCAACAGTTTTGTCTGCACACCAAAATTCATCTCTATTGTGAGGCAACTCCACGATGGCACGAACGACTGTGTCCTGTACAATGGGAACCAGTCTGAGTTCTTCCCAATCCAAACGGGGGTAAAACAAGGATGTGTACTGACACCAACTCTCTTTTCCATTTTCTTGGCTGCCTTCCTTACTTGTGCCAGCGCCAATTTTGCCGGTGGGGTAGACACCCAGTACCCGATAAAGGGACTTCTCAACATGAGACAATTCCAGACAGGAACATAAGTGTCGGCAGCTTCCATTACCGAAATTCAGTATGCAGACGACTTCACCCTTGTTGTTCACACTGAACGCAACCTACAGGAGATCCTGAACACCTACCAGATGTGTATGTACACTTCGGCCTTGAGGTGAATGTATGTAAGACTCGGATTCTCCTTCAGCCTCCTCCTGGTTCAGCTACACCTTCACCATCCATCCAGCTTATCGGTATTACCCTCTCTAATATTACCCACTTTCAGTATCTCGGCTCCCATCTGTCCAGCACCGTGGACATAGGTGAAGAGATTCAACATCAGATTAGAGGTGCATCTCAAGCCTTTGGCAGACTCCGTACCCGTTTCTTCAGCTGTAGGGGGCTGAAATTATCTACAAAGTTGCACGTATATCGAGCAGTGGGCCTGCCCACCATACTATATGGCAGCGAGACATGGGTCACATACAGGAGGCACCTCAAGGCACTTGAAAACTTTCACCAACGTCGTCTACGTTCCATCCTCCGAGTTCGCTGGGAAGAAAAGAGAACAAATGTCAGTATTCTCGCTGACATCAACTGTAAGACCATCGAGGCTACCATTATCCATGAACACCTATGCTGGACTGGCCATGTTACCTGCATGGACGACAGTAGACTGCCAAAGCAGGTACTTTACAGTCACCTAAGGAATAGTAAACGTAATGCTGGCGGGCAATTGAAAATGTATAAGGATAGTCTTAAGACAAAACTGAAAAAGTACCAAATCAACTCTCTCACCTGGGAGACGATCACTCCACACCGTAACTCTTGGAGGAGCACCACACGATAAGGCGTCAATACTTTCGAGTAAGCCCGACTGCATACCGAGACAGACAAGCGCCAGCGCCAGAAAGACGTTGCCACTGCCCGTCCCTCACTAAATGTAGTCCTCCACACCTGCAACATCTGAGGACGGACCTGATGGTCCCGTATCGGCCTTTCGAGTCATCTCAGAGCTCACCAACGAAGGTGACATCCTTAATAACTCGTATCATAGCTGGATGATCGTCATACTCGATCGCAAGTGACAGCAAAGTAGTAGTAGGTGTGCATTGTTCGTGCCTTTGGTATATTTGAGGGAGGGTTCAACAGGAAGGTACTAGTATGGGCGGTGGATGGCCTGGGGTGATAAACTGTGTCTTTGATGTCGAAGTGGTCCGGTATTGGGAGAATTATTTTATTGGGAGAAATTATGTTTGGTTAGACTTCTTTTATGAGAAAAGTTCTTGTATGATGAGAGTTCTATTATAGGGAAGTTTTTATGGGAAAGTGTTGATACAGAAAGTAGGCGGCTATTGTATGAGTGAGATCTTTATTTATGAATATTTATACCTGTAGTTCCTGAACATCAGAGGTAGATGCTGCTGAGGACAAACTTGTAGTAGAAAAGTTATTGTGGTGATGATGAATTGTTAGTGGTTCTTTTTGCTGTCCAGAGATGGTGAATGTGTGTGTTTTTGTGTTGTCATTATGTGGTGTGGGGGTCATGTGTGTGTCCAGTGTGATGCCAAGGTTTATTGGGGGAGTATCTAGGAGTAGTTTTGGGTTACCTCCTGTATCGTGTAGGTGAGTGGTGGAAGGACTAGATTAAGCACTTGATGTTACACCAAAACAAACAAAGAGATTCGTAACTAAACCAAATATAATCACCATAAAGGATAAACAGGTACAATATCCTAGGATGCACTGTAAAACTTCTTCGTGAGCAAAAGTTGCAGAACCACTGACAGGAATAATAGTTTGTATATGAATGATACACATCATATTTTGCCACTAACGCAACGACGATTATTATTGATTACCATTTGATGTGAATATTCTATCAACAGTGACTTCTAAGATATCACACTAGTCATGCTCGAATCGTAGCAAAATATATACGTACATCCAAAATTCCTTCGACACATAGATATATTTTGTATCTACCTGTGGGTCATATTTATATATGGTGAACGCTGCCTTTTATTTATGAAACACATCATGGAAAATTACGCCATTATACAAAAAAATCAGTTGTTCCTAAAGGTGACCGGGGAATTTTGTCCGGAACGATGATGAACAGCGTTCACGATGCCCCACACCTTTGTCCTCACAGTTGTGACGCAGTGTAGTCAGCGTTAACATTGCTGTAAGTAACCATTGCGGGGAAAGCTAAACTGTAAACGGTGTATAAGGTACATTTTACGAACGTCAACAGTAAAACCAAAAGGAGATAGTTACCAGGTTTCGTTATGTTGGGTACTTTACAGTAGCATCGTCTTCCGTCATTTATCACAGGTTTGATCACGTATCCAGGCCTCTGGAACAGTCGGTTAGAAACATTAGTAAAATTGTATATTTGCTGGCACGCCCAACTTTTATGTCGCATTGTAAACAGGGACATTCATTCGGTGCAGTGAATTTATATTGCATTAGATACATTAGTTTTTGTATATAAACTCACAAGATCCTGTCTCCAGATGTCGTATTTATCCGGGAAGCTAAAGGAATGGCCGCTGGCCATGACCAACGCCACACTGACAACCGTCAGCCACATCCCTGGTATCTGGAGGTAGAGGCCACAGCTGAGGTTCAAAATATACAGGTATAGTGTGCTGGCAGATGATGTAAGATAATACAGGTGTGATAGTGATCCTGGCAGATGATGTTAGATAATACAGGTGTGATAGTGATCCTGGCAGATGATGTAAGATAATACAGGTGTGATAGTGATCCTGGCAGATGATGTTAGATAATACAGGTGTGATAGTGATCCTGGCAGATGATGTAAGATAATACAGGTGTGATAGTGATCCTGGCAGATGATGTTAGATAATACAGGTGTGATAGTGATCCTGGCAGATGATGTTAGATAATACAGGTGTGATAGTGATCCTGGCAGGTGATGTTAGTTATTAATTATCCTTAGGCATGATGTTAAAAAATATAGGTGTGATGGCGGCCATAGCAAATGATGTTTGATAATATTAGCATAAGAGAAAAACATTGTACAAGTAATATAATGGCCAGAACTGTACAAGTAATGAGGCAGATGTTCTGATTCACTGTGGGAGTATTTCAGTATAAGAAAGTCGTGCCCACCAAGGAAGAAATAGCCAACATAGTGTCTGCTTACATACTCATCTAATATACTATAGGAATAGCCGTGTGTCTGTCTCTCTGTCTGTCTCTCTGTCTGTCTCTCTGTCTGTCTGTGTGTCTGCTGGCCAGCCGAAACGGCACAATTGTTTTTCATCAAACTTGGTGGAAAAATCGCAAAAAATTCGTAGAGTGGAACAAACCTGGTCCCATGTCAATGGTTCTTTAGGAAGGCATTAATTAACCATTTAATTTAAGCTGGAAAACGATGCAATTCTACGGACTTGGCGCACCCTCATTCGCTGTATGCTGTCAGCCCACGATTGCAGTTATCGGACGGCTCCCTCCTCCTCCCCCCACTGTTTCTCTTATCCTACTTTTTTCTGGCGTAGAAGCATCTTGCACTTGGTCCCATCCCACCAGAGGTTGTGAACACTAGAGGAGTGAAGCTGCCTTGATCAACGTTCTGAATTCTATCCCCATATGCCCCTATCTTGTCGTTCTCGTTCCTCCTGTGTGCAGCGTCGAGAGCTAAGTTACGGTGACATGCGACCATGGGATCAAAATCTTGATGTCGAAGAAGGCTGGCTGTCCCCGCGTCCAGAATCCTCTAGCACTGACGTCAACAAAGGCTTCGTTGAATCTGTTTGAAGTCCTATGCTGGAAATCTCACCTTCCAATGGAAGGAGGGTCGGTTCTACCCTGACATCACGGCAGATTAACCTCACCATATTTGCTGTGAGATCCCTTACTTTGTCATGCCTCATGCATATGAAGCCCCCTTTTTTGCACACCATGGCGTGATCGACGTCATAGGAAGAGCGACACTCGCATTGGGAGGGCAAACCTTCTACTGGCCTACCGTTCCTTAAAGCATTGGCATCTGTAAATTCTTGTTTATTGAGACTGAAACCATTTGCCCTTATCGGTAACGTAGTTAACCAGTTCGAGGCGCCCACCTCCTGTGCTGTAGCTACTTTTTTTTTTAAATTCTCTGGTACTTGCAGCATCAACTTATCACTTTGGCCATGCTGTCGTTCTGTCGTAATGGACCTTCGAATCTTGTTTATTTCACTGGTATCCACCTCCCCTGTTGCGTTCTGAGCTATTATGTGGTCCGTGAGGGCTGCATTGAGCTTAACTGAGTTTTGATGTTCGGTGGCAGCAATCTTGTCTGGATTGGCAAGTCCCATTCCTCCCAGTCTCGTTGGTAGTGCAAGGAGTGATCTTTCTGCCGGGGTTAAGTGAGGGTGTTTCACTATTTTGGGAATGAAATTGACGCTGATAGCTTCTTCCAAAGGGTTATAATGTTATTACTGCGCTTTAACGACAGCGTTTATGCGCATCGGAAGGTTAATAATAAACTAACTCAACAATAATAAAATAATATAAGGTATAGTTCTCTCAGTATTGGCAGGTGATGTTAGGTGGGAAAGGTGTGATAGTATTCATGGAAAGAATGTTGGATAACAGTGGTCCTGGTATTGTACATAATTTTATATAACAAATTGATTTTCTTTTAACATTTGTCCTGGACCGCAGCTAGATTTCTTGTGTACCCCATACACATCCTGTGAGCGGTCGTGCAGAAAAAAGGATTACGGAATAGAGGTCATTATGTTGAATCTTTTTCATCTTACATGTGTTATGTTATGTTTGTATTATGTTTGGTTGTGATATGTATTGTTGTAGGTCATGTAGAATATTGTTGTATTGTAAATTATGTATTATTTGTGTCAACTCTGTGAGGTTAGTTGGTAGGCCTACCAGTAGTTGTGACTCACTCACTCCCCTGGCTTCCTGACGGTCCCTGTTTATCTTTCCTTGTGTTTTCATGTTGTGAAATATTATAATAACCCCTAGACAAGTATGTCCCACAACAATTGTTTATTTATTTCAATGACTAGATGTTCACTTCGCTACTATGTGCGAAATGTGAATACCCTCTTAATATATCCGCTATCTTGCCACCAGAGATAAATTGCTGTGTCATTACATACACAGTATGCTTGGACCTATCCCTAAGAAGTTGTATTTTTTTCACAGTTTAAGATGTAGTGATGGAGTGTGTGGCAATTGTCTGGCCGCACACTTTGCATTTATATAAGAAGAAACCCACAGTGGCAGAAAAAATGTTTATTCCAAACAGTTTTGGCAAAAACTGTGGCTCTCCTCAGTGGACTTACAGACAAGGCGTGGCCAGTTTCGAATAAACACTTCGTCAGCCATTGTGGTTTTTTATCATATATTGTTATGGTGACTCCCCAGTCACATCGCATTTAGTTTTGTTCACATTTGTTTGATTGGCATACTTATATCCTAACCTTACCCTAGTCTAGCGGTTACAACATCTTGTAATCTAGTGATCTTGTTACTTGCTCATATACTTGATACATCTCATCTTGGTAGACAATGGATTGACTTGTGCCTGTTTGCACTTGTTTTTCTGCTGCATATTCACCAGTAAGTTCTTTTAAGATTAAGTGTTTTAGGGATTGTTTCATAGACCTGGACTATACTCAATAGTGTATTTGTAAGGCACAAGTTTAACTAAGACGTCAACTGTTATCACGTTCACTATGGCCCATGTGAGAAGATCTCTACAGCAGCCTGACCCTAATGCCGTCATCATTGAGGCACATATGTTTGTGTCTGGCTGCAAAGACAAGCGGGATGACAATATGAGTTGAGCGTATCACGAGCAAGTACTTCTGGTCCTGGCAGGTGATGTTAAGTAACGGTGGTCCTGGCAGGTGATGTGAAGTAACGGTGGTCCTGGCAGGTGATGTGAAGTAACGGTGGTCCTGGCAGGTGATGTGAAGTAACGGTGGTCCTGGCAGGTGATGTGAAGTAACGGTGGTCCTGGCAGGTGATGTGAAGTAACAGTGGTCCTGGCAGGTGATGTGAAGTAACAGTGGTCCTGGCAGGTGATGTGAAGTAACAGTGGTCCTGGCAGGTGATGTGAAGTAACAGTGGTCCTGGCAGGTGATGTGAAGTAACAGTGGTCCTGGCAGGTGATGTGAAGTAACAGTGATGTCGGTGGTCCTGGCAGGTGATGTGAAGTAACAGTGGTCCTGGCAGGTGATGTTAAGTAACAGTGGTCCTGGCAGGTGATGTTAAGTAACAGTGGTCCTGGCAGGTGATGTTAAGTAACAGTGGTCCTGGCAGGTGATGTTAAGTAACAGTGGTCCTGTTGAACATTGTTGTATATCTTTTGACGGGTCTGAACCACAAGTTAACTCAGAACTGATTGCTCTATAAAGCTGTGAGACACGACGCCCTGAGTTTACAAGAGGGATAATGTGTTCATGTTTGCCTCGAGGTCAGTATCAACACTTGAGTGAGAAGGCTGCAGTTTGGTCACGCTTGTTCTGCTCCACTTACAGCGAACAAATAGTCGCATTTATAAATGTGACCACCAATATCAAGTTACTTGCCAATACACTACAA
Source organism: Homarus americanus (assembly GCF_018991925.1). Classification (NCBI taxonomy): domain Eukaryota; kingdom Metazoa; phylum Arthropoda; class Malacostraca; order Decapoda; family Nephropidae; genus Homarus; species Homarus americanus. The sequence goes on along the minus strand of NW_024719895.1, from coordinate 222,094 downwards.
AGTCCCTCAATGGTGATTATCTTTTTCTATTTTACAGCATAAATTTTAGGCATAATGAATAATAAAACCAGTTTTATCAACATTATTTACTGAGGGGCTATTGTAAAGTATGACCTGTTGCTAACCTCTCCCCCAGGTGCGTAATTAAGCCTGGGGTCTTTAATCATAATTTGATACAAATTATCTTTTTGCATACACTGAGATCCTAGTTTTCATTAAGAAAATATCCTAAAAGTTCCGCTTATGGACAGACATATAATTAGATATTAAAATTGCGATTGGTCTCGTACTATGCTTCTACTTCTAGTGATTTTGGTCTCGAAAAGCAGATCTTTGCCTCGGCCTCAGATAGTAGATCTCGGACTTAACGGTTTCAACTACATCACTGGTAATCATACTAGCACAAAGTTCACATTCCTTCCCTCTAACAAACTGCTATAACCCAGCACAAAATTCTGACAACCAGTTCTCAAAGGTTCGTAGTTTAAACTTACCTCGAACCTGAAGAAATCAGAAAGAATTTAAATGGCTCGCTTTTAAGCCCCTAGGGTTAATATTTTTTGCCAGCTTTCATAGGTTATCCTTGGTTGATTCATCTTATTGTTTAATATTATTTGTATACCTGCACTCTCTATGTACTGTACATGTTAAACCATCGTGAACATAACCAAAATTACATCAGGGTCACAGTTGCACTCGAACTCCAATAATATATTTTCTCAACACCAGGTAGCAGATAAGTATAACACAGAATTTTTGTCTAGACCTATACTTGCTTACTCCTCTGCACTAGGCGATGGTGGATGTACTGAAGGTGAGTTTAGAATCTGTGCGCCAGAGGTGGTGGTGGAAGAGGGAAGAGGGTAAGATAGGCTGCAGGAGTCGCTGTAGAAGTAGTGGAGACGATGGCTGGATGAAGGCCAGGTCGGTACTGACTCCAACACTGCACACAAGCGTCGTCCCAACCAGGCTGCTCATCTTAATAGCTTACTGCTCAGTGTCACACGACGATCGTAACCATTGCATAATTGATTTAACTGTATAAGATAATCTGCTCTGTCCCATCGTTCTACTAGAGGTTTATAAGATTCTAAGAAACACATGTAACAATTTGCTTTACTCCAAGTATAAGTGTTAATGTACAGTCAGCCAAAGATTCAGCTACCCCACCCTGAGTCTCGTACTGGCAGTTTTACCCGGCAATACTTGGTAAAGGAAGGCTGTATGTAAAGGTGATTGTGATTGGTGGATCTGTTTTTTGCTGCATTACTGTCAGGATAAATATTAGACAATCCAAAGGAAGAATTTTCATAATAATAAACTATTTATTGTTATTTAAGATCATGAGAAGTTTCCAAAAGTTCGTATATTTGGTTAAATAATTAATGTATAAATTATATTAATGAATTGGCAACTCAACTAGAACGAGGACCGTCACAAGATTCTCAGATCAAATTTTCTTCATTATTTAAGCAAATATAAGAACTAAGCGAGTTAAGATTCATAATTGAAACAAAATTTAACTATTCGCACTCAAAAAATCTACTTCGCTGCTAAATAATCTTTACTAGTGATAATAAAAATATATTGAGTCGTCAAAAATTATTTATTGATAATTAGTATACAAAGTTGTAATTTTCAAAGGGGTTTATCTACCAGTCATTCATACATTGGCGGAAATGTTGGACTCGGTCAATAATGTTGATATATCGCCCTATCTGGATACACATAGTTATTTTCCAGTCCCAGAACAGGTGGTTTGTCGGTAATTTCTTATACAAACAAACGCGTCTCTCCACCGGCGTCAGTCCTATAACAGAGGGTGTGAACCCCTGGACCACAGAGTGAATTTACCAAAAGAGGGAAAGCCACACATTTGGGTAAAGTGGTCGTGAACAATGGGTCCAAGGTTTTACAATTAACTGTCTTACAAATCCTCATGCTTATATTTCTGAGTAGTATAGGAGCAAAACAGAAGGAAGCTATCAATGGATGCTTTGGAATCACCAGACGATTTTAGTAATGTATATGAAGACACTGTAGTTGAAAGCGGAAAAAAGCATTCAAGGCTAAAGCAATTTGATATATAAAATATTAAATTATAGTACTTAGTACTTTTAACATTTAACACAGCTTAGGGTCTCAGCTTGCCTTATTCAGCCCTGCACTAGTGCTTAGTAGGTGTGAAATCTGGGGTGGGTGTGTGTGTGTGTGTGTGTGTGTGTGTGTGTGTGTGTGTAGGGTGGAGTAATGCGTCTAGTGTGGCAGAACTAGGTTAGTGTTAAGGTGCAAGCACTGCTTGCTTCCTCTCGATTTCAAGTACTGCCGCTGGCTAACCCTCGTGGTGATCAGGGAAGCACCATTTGCGTAAGTCTTCCTTTGCCAGTACACAGCCTCTTCACAATCAAGACTTCAGCTGTGCCTCCTCGTGGCAACACACGGTAACTGTGTGCCTCGTGAGCCCTGGCTAGACCAGCAGGGGATCTCGGAGCAGCAGTGGGGCCCAGAGGGACGGAGCACAGGCCCACCGGCAAGTAGACACGTCCTGGCGCCTACCAACCACTGCTCCGCTCCCTTGCGGATTAACCTTGGCAGGTATAAGGCTACGGGAGTAAACCCTGAACGAAAAATCTGCTGTGGAGCCCCGCATCAGGCAGACATACTTACAGAGCTGCAATAAGTCGCAACGGCAGTATAGGTGGAAGAGGTGACCACCATGGGAACCCAACGACTAGACCGGCGGATGAAGGCAATGCAAGATGAACAGGCTACTAAGGCAAAACCCAAGAAACTGGGCTATCGGCAGTCCATTGCAACTCTCCCTCTCCCCAGTCGTTGCAACTACTTGTACCACTGGATCAGGAGAAGGAAGAACCAAGGTATGTGGTTGCAGCCTGCGCTCCTGCCTCACTAAAAATATTAGCTCTCGCACAGCCATCATCCAGCTCCTCATCATCATCAAGACCCCTATACCCCCAAAAGACGTATGACACCAGACGAGTGGCCACGGGGACAGGCAGAGATGACTGCCGGGAGTCTCTAGTCACAACTCTGCACATGGGCGGCACAGATAAGATGGTCGTTTATGCACTGGAATCAAGACAGCAGTGCATTCCGGTCCTGTCTGTGCGATTGAGCAGCCCTTTCAAGGAATCACTTTGCTCACCCCACATGGGGAGGGGGCTAGACAAGGTGCCCTAAACATAGCCTACCTAAAAAAACAACCTGACTGGGCAACCGCACCCAGTAAGGTCATCCTAATGCGGTCGACCGATGTTGATGTTCTGACTACCCAGCAAGTTCCTCAGCACCCAGGGCTGACCCACCTCAGCTATCCTCCATCCCTGGATGAGGTAGCTACTGCCATCAAGCAGATGAAAAATAACAAAGCCTCACGGCTTAATGGAATTCCAGCTGAGGTGTATATAGCAGGAGGACCTCTGCCTACCAGCCGTCTCCACTCTCTCCTGGAGAATATATGGGAAAAGGAGAAACTTCCCCAAGATCTTGGAGACGTTTCGATCGCCAATATTTATAAGAATAAGGGAGACCGGTCAGACTGTGGGAACTACCTCAGGGTCTCGCTGCTGTCAATAACTGGCAGGATTATCGCTCGATTCCTCCTAAAAACACTTCTCCTTGAGGCGGAAAACTTCCTCCCAGAATCTCAATGTGGCTTTAGACCATCACGTGGCAACCACTGACATGATCTTTGTTGCCTGTCAGATACAGGAAAAGTGCAAAGAACAGCTCCATGACTTGTACATGGCCTTCATTGACCTTACTAAGGATTTCTATTTTGTCAACAGGGAAGCCAGTCGTTTTCTCTGCTCACCCAAATTCATTGCCACTGTGAGGCAACTCCAGGATGATATGAATGACAGTTTCCTATACAATGGCACCCAGTCTGAGTTCTTCCCCACCCAAATGGGGGTAAAACCAAGATGTGTATTGGCACCAACTCTCTTTTCCATTTTTTTAGGCTGCCTTCCTTACTCGTGGCAATTCCAATTTAGCCGGCGAGGTGGACATCCAGTACCGGATGAAGGAACTTTTCAATATAAGACGACTCCAGTTAGGAGCAAAGGTGTCGGCCGCTTCTATCAATGAACTTCAGGATGCAGACGACCTCACCCTAGTCGCTCATACTGATCGCAACCTACAAGAGATCCTGATCACCTACGCAGATGTATATGCACACTTCGACCTTGAGGTGAATATACATAAGACTCGGATTCTCTTTCAACCTACCTTAGGCTAAGCCACACCTCCACCATCAATCAAATTTAATGGTATTACCATGGCTCCCACCTGTCCACCACCGTTGACATCAATGTAGAGCTTCAACATCGGATCAGATGTGCATCTCAGGCCTTTGGCAGACACCATACCCATATCTTCAGCTGCAGGGAGCTGAAATTATCTACAAAGTTGCATGTGTACCGAAAAGTGGTCCTTCCCACCCTGCTCTATGGCAGTAAGACATGGGTCGCATACAGGAGGCACCCCAAGGTACTTGCAAGCTTTCACCAACGTAGTCTACGTTCCATCCTCCGAGTTCGCTAGGAAGACAAGAGAACAAATACCAGTATTCTCGCTCACACCAACTGTAGGAGCATCGAGGCTATCACTGTCCATGAACAACTACGTTGGACTGGCCATATTACCCGCATGGACGACAGTAGACTGACAAAACAGCTACTTTACAGTCACCTAACGAATAGTAAATGTAACGCTGGCGGGCACCTCAAAAGGTATGAGGATAGTCTTAAGACAAACCTGAAGAAATACCAAATCGACCCCCTCACCTGGGAGACTATCTCTCCACACCGTAACGCTTGGAGGAGCACCACACGAGAAGGTGTCAATACTTTCGAGTTAGCCCGACTGCATACCGAGGCAGACAAGCACCAACGCTGGAAAGACGATGCCGCCGCCCCTCCCGCACTAGATGCAGCCCTCCACACGTGTAACATCTGTGGACAACCCTACCGGTCCCGTACCCTCTTGAGTAACCTCAGAGCTCACCAATGAAGGTGACATCCTTAATAACTCGTACCATTGTATCATAGCTGGATGATCGTCATACTCGATTCCCAGTGACAGCAAAGTAGTGGTGGAAGTGTGTGTGTGTGTGCGCACATACGCACTGGATTACATGTGTGACAGATAGACACAGGAGGGAGAGAGAGAGAGAGAGAGAGAGAGATGATAATCCTTTCGGTGACAGACAGACAGACAGACACACACACACACACACACACACACACACACACACACACACACACACGTGAAAATCGCTAAATTAATGGATTGGAGAATGGCCTAGTAACTAGTGGATGGTGGGGAATGTGGTGTAAGGAAAGGGGACAGTGTTGACGGGGAAGAGGATAGGGAGACAGTTAAATGACAGTGGAGGAAGATGCGAGTTATGAGAAGTAATATACAGCCCAATGTTTGTTTCACCAACTGAAGCTAGTTAGATGTACCCATAGTTTCTATAAGATATTCATTGTTTTCAAATATCATGGAGGCCATACATTCACGACTTGTTTAATATATTGGCTGTTTTTAAGACTCCGTATTTATACAAGTAATGAAGAAATAATTAATTATAGAATAAACCAAAATAGAGAACTGTAAGTAAAATCCTAATGTTACAACATTTTATTTTGTGCTTATACATATTAACCAAAAAACTATTAAATTTTAAACACTGGTTCCTATATTAAACGATAAATGAACCCAAGAATAACTGATCTTCAAATAGTGTACAACCCTACGGGGTGTGAGTTGAGAAGAATCTGTTGTTTAGTATGTATGCCTACCAGTTAACCCTCCCTCGGAACAGTGGAAGATATGACACAGCACTACAACAAGAGATAACAATAACAAGACGTTTAAGAACCAGTTATAAATATTATGGCTTGTGTAAATAATTCAAAATCTCATTTACTTTCTTCAAGATTTTGGTTAACAGGTTGCCAAGGTTAAGTGGATGACCTCAGACAAGGGGCAACTGAACGTATAATTTTACTTTATCATTTCATGCCTTGGTGACAAGTCTAATTACATTTATGGCTTCGAAAATTGATTAGAAATTATTCAAATATTTGTGGCAAATTTATTCATTTCTCCTTTCCTTTCCCAGGAATCATGTTACTTTGTGCTACTCTTTTAATATACCTGAATTCCGTTCATTTTGTGGTTGAAATGTCACCGCTACTGGAGGAATAACAGAGCGAATTGTGAGTAAAAATATTAAACCTTCACTCCACTCTAAACCAACACTGTCTATGTGCAGTACTTGTAGCACATGGTGAAGCAACGTGAACTTTTATGAAAAATTTACTGAATAAATATCTATCTGTCTGTCTGTCAAGCTATATATCTATAAAGTCGTATAACATCTTCCACACTGAAATTTTATACGTCAACAGCGAGTACCTCTCATTCTCATTAGGCACTATCGTGACTTAGTTCACTGGCATGGGTACAAAGATTGATCGCTCACCACCCAGACCCAACTATGCGGGTAGGTGTACTGGAGAGGTCATTCCAGGTTAAGAGTGTGAACAGAGAGAAAATGCATCTGAAATTTTTCGTACGCTTGTGGTTATTCCATCTCTGTCAGGACAGTTTCTACTTTAGTCGCCTGGGTAGCTGTTCCAATCGTTAGCCTCGGCACTTGCTCCAGTCATATGCCTGGGTAGTTGTTCATGTCATCCACAAGGGTAGTTGTTCCTGTCATCCACCTGGGTAGTTGTTCTTATCATCCACCAGGGTAGTTGTTACTGTCATTCCACTTGCGTAGTTGTTCCTGTCATCCACCAGGGTAGCTGTTCCTGTCATCCACCTGGGTAGCTGTTCCTGTCATCCACCTGGGTAGCTGTTCCTATCATCCACCTGGGTAGTTGTTCCTGTCATCCACCAGGGTAGCTGTTCCTGTCATCCACAAGGGTAGTTGTTCCTGTCATTCCACCTGGGTAGTTGTTCTTATCATCCACCAGGGTAGTTGTTACTGTCATTCCACAGTTGTTCCTGTCATCCACCAGGGTAGCTATCCACCTGGGTAGCTGTTCCTGTCATCCACCTGGGTAGCTGTTCCTATCATCCACCTGGGTAGTTGTTCCTGTCATCCACCAGGGTAGCTGTTCCTGTCATCCACAAGGGTAGTTGTTCCTGTCATTCGCCTGACCACCCACCATCACCCTATCCAGCGGTCGACGAGAGTTACCCTGATTAGTTGGTCGAAACTGAAACAAATGCAAATATTGTAAGATTAACATAACCAGTACAGGAAATTATCATTATTATTACACACAAACCTAATCATACACACTGACAAGTTACACACACACACACACACACACACACACACACACTCGTATTGTAAGTCCTCATAGAACCAAACACTTAAGAGTACTTGAGTAACCTTGGTATGCATTAATCGTGTAATATCATATTTATAATGAAAGATAATGTCCCATCCTTGAAGTTGGTTCCTATTGTTATAAAAGTATGTGAGAGTACGGTATATACAGAGTGGAGCAGGTTACCTAGTATGGTCATGGAGAAGCCTTTTGCTACAGTGTTGCCGTCATTAAAGCTGGACACGAAGGTAATAGTTGACACCTTAGGTACAGTCGGGTTGACCATGTTGACCAGGTATGTGGTGTAGGTGCTAGGGAAAACGTCACATTTGTTCCTGAAACACAGTGTTAATACAGAGCCATTTAGCGTATTACCTTGACGGCCATTACTAAGACCACTAAGGACACTCCAGCCACCAAGAACACTACAGCCACCAAGAACACGCCAGCCACCAAGAACACGCCAGCCACCAAGAACACGCCAGCCACCAAGAACACTACAGCCAACAAGAACACGCCAGCCACCAAGAACACTATAGCCACCAAGAACACTCCAGCCACCAAGAACACTCCAGCCACCAAGAACACTCCAGCCACCAAGAACACTACACCAAGAACACTACCAAGAACACTACAGCCACCAAGAACACTACAGCCAAGAACACTACAGCCACCAAGAACACGCCAAACAAGAACACTACAGCCACCAAGAACACTACAGCCACCAAGAACACTACAGCCACCAAGAACACTACAGCCACCAAGAACACTCCAGCCACCAAGAACATAGCCACCAACACTACAGCCACCAAGAACACTACAGCCACCAAGAACACTACAGCCACCAAGAACACCCAGCCACCAAGAACACTACAGCCACCAAGAACACTACAAACAAGAACACTACAGCCACCACACTAGCCACCAAGAACACTACAGCCAGAACACTACAGCAGAACACTACCACCAAGAACACTATACCTACAGCCACCAAGAACACTCCAGAACACTACCAAGAACACTACAGCCAACACACCCAACAAGAACACTACAGCCACCAAGAACACTACAGCCAACAAGAACACTACAGCCAGAACACTACAGCAATACAGCCACCAAGAACACTACCACAAGAACACTACCAACACTCCAGCCACCAAGAACACAGCCACCAAGAACACTACAGCCATATCCAGGAACACTCCAGCCACCAAGAACACTGCCACCAAGAACACTCCAGCCAACAAGAACACCTACCAAGCACACTATATATGTTACAGCCACCAAGAACACTACAGCCACCAAGAACACTCCAGCCACCAAGAACACTCCAGCCACCAAGAACACTCCAGCCACCAAGAACACTACAGCCACCAAGAACACTAGAGCCATAAAAACGGAACCCATTACAATTCCCCTTGTGAGTATATATCACAAGAAGTGGTAAAGGATACAATGATGTATTACTTCTCATGAGAGACTAAGAACACAAAACGTTATGGAATTTAAGTAAACAGTCTGTAAAACAAAAGGTCGACTCACCCTTTGAAGCTGGTGTCACCAACAAAAGTGAGCCTGTCTTCGGCGCAGTTACTGAAGTCAGCGATTTCGGATCCTGCCTTCACACTGAACATGACAAATCCAACCATCGTCATCTAGAAAAATATTAATGGCATCTATCTAATATTGTTTCATAATAGTTTATATGTCTCTTTGATACACCTGGGTGTAAGTATAGCAAAATCTCTATTTGCTTCATGCACATATGAAGGTCTGGTGAGGGTTTATTCGGGCCGCCTTAAAGTGACAATAGAGCATAGCAAGTGCGTGTGTTGACGAATAATTGGGTTGTCCAAACAAAGTGAGGCATCGTAGGATTAAATGAAGATACGTGAATAGAATAATAACGGTTGACACTAAGAATAATATTGGTCATATATACTACATGTTGGAGATGAACTAAAGAATAGCATGATGGAAGGTATAAAGGACCTCGGAGAAACTAGTTAGTGTCGTGCAATAAACATCCAATGGCATGAATTTTAGATAATACAACCAACTAAAGAAAGTCCTGAAGACGCAACAAACTGTGTGAAAATTACCGGGACATATCATAATCAATATGAGTTACATCAATACCAAACATAGAAAGTTGTCAATTATCTGATCGGAATCTTTGTTGAATGCCAAATATTTATGTGCGGTAAATCAAAAGAAATTGAACGATATCGTAGGATTATATTATTTCTAAGCCTATAAAGAATTTTGGAAAGAAGAACAGGGGGAATTAATGTGAAGAAAAAGTCTAGGAATAAAACAAATCATGAAGAATGATTGACGTTATACAGAAATGTCTCGACGAATATCCAGTGTTATCAATTCACATTTATAAGAAACAAAGAAAGGTTGAAATGAACTCCTAACTTCCAGGACAAAACAAAGGAGGATTTTAATGCGGGTACCTACAGGTGAGGATGTGTCTGAGGGAGAAAAAGCACAAAGGAGTAATTGGAAGAAATGTCCGAGAGTGTTAAACAAGAGATGGCCGATAGGAAACAACAAGGGAATATCATGTTTACAAAATATTTACGAAAAAAAATACCACCACAATGTTAAGTGAACACTGCATAAAAGAAGTTAGGGAGACCAGCTATGAGATGGATAGATGAAGTTAGGAAGGTTGGATACATTCAGGAGGTAAAGAAGGCTGAAGATATAAGGTGTTGGTGGTGTGAAACGGGAGGAGCCTTCACCCAGCAGCAGAATGATATTGGCTGCGAGTTCTCTGGGGTGAGAAGCTTTACGATGGTGTCAATAAGAATTAGTATGAACTGGTCAAGAAATGCAATGGGAAGGTTAATATTAGTAAATGTGGATTGAAGATTAGTATGAGATGGTTGAGGATAACAATGAAAGGAATGGGGATTAGGATTGGTTACGGAAAGTTCAGGATTTGGATGTTATTGATGAATTATCGGCAATTTGGATGAGAGATTAACAATGGGAGGTTGAGGAATAATGTGTGCTACCTTGTACGTAACAGAGACTGGTGTTATAGATGTTACCTTGTACATAACATGACTGGTGCTTCCTTCTACGTAACAGAGACTGGTGCTACCTTGTACGTAACAGAGACTGGTGTTATAGATGTTACCTTGTACATAACATAGACTGGTGCTACCTTGTACATAACAAAGACTGATGACGTGGGTGCAATCATGTAAAACACTGTGACGTTATCTTGTACTGTTGTATGAGTGATTACCGTGGTGGTGAGGACACAGGTACAGCCGTCTGGGTATGATTGCGGGTAGTTGGGTGACGTCCAAGTGAATGAGTACGCCTTTCCCTTGTCGTAGTTCTTGGGCAAAATGGTAATATCCATGTTGCAGTCTCCACACTCTTAAATTAAATAGCATGAAAATTCCTGCCTACTGTGGCTAGACAGACAAAATATAATTATATCTCCGTACATTGTTGAATTTATAGATGGGTTTAAAAAGAAAAACACCATTATCTCGATTATTTCCTCATGTATCCTGGGAGGGTTTTTTTTAACCAGCAGTGTAGTGGTTTTGAAAAAAGAGCCTTATTTTAAGAAGATACCCCTCCTCCCTCAGAACAAAACACCACTTTTATTTTTCTGTAATGCTTTGGATGTAAGAGGTACATAATAATAATAATAATAAAAATAAAGAAATACGAAAATTAAAAAAAAAATAGTGAGAAACAATATATGTATGTTGTGTTGTCAAAGTAAGAGAACAATTGAGATCCTGCAATTGTGTGTAAATGAGGCAGAAAGTCAGATCATCAACCTGGAACTTGGTCACATATGGCAGCAGGGTCTACCATTAGACAACACATTATGCTTCCAATATCTTGCCAGGCTGTATGGATGTTCCACCATGTCACTTCTGGTTGATGGAACGGTATTCAGTGTCGGTCATCTTAAATCTAAGGACACCTGGTGTACTCAATTCATTCAAGTACTGGAAGAAGTTATCCCTTTACAGGAAAATCTCACTGAATTGACATTATTATTAATCTCGTGATAACAATGAACACATCAGGTGAACAGCAAAACCGCTGCAGCGATCTTCAGAAATAAACAGTCAAATGAACTCGTGTTTCTAGAATGGTAAGTTGAATTGATTGTGTATTCCTGTAATTTATTTAACCAATGTGTTACAACAACGCTTAACTGCGTATTTCAACTTTTCTCGAGTCAAGATTGTATAATGTCATTGATTTTGCTGATTGTTATAATCGGTTGTCGTTTGTTTAAATATTAATACATACTTGGGCTCCATTTGGTTGCACAGCACATTATTGTTTCTCTTTCCACACATTGTTGTGATGATGGTTACTTCAATAACTGAAACATTAACACATTAAGAAGAAGAACACACACCAGCAAAGAGTGAACCTGGGCCGTGCCCCCATTCGAGAGATATACGATCGTTATCCACTCAGGTACTCAGAGCTAAAGTAAAACAAACTTCTTGATTAAGAATCAAATACCCATTCGTTGTATCAGGCTTCGTAGGTCCCTCTCATAGAGCCAACCTTCACACCAAGAATCTCCATAATAACTTTTACTAACTCGTGTGTATCAATACTCTTCTCAAACACAGAGTAGGTGAGGAGAGCCGCCGACCGATACGTTCTGGTGTGGGCATCAAGACACTAAGAGGGAGTAATAAAATATACCTTGGTCTTACCGTCTGCAGGTACTGTTGTGGTAGACGTCGATGTTGTTGTTGTTGTTGAAGATGTTGTTGTTGAAGTTGTTGATGTTGTAGTTGTTGTTGTTGAAGTAGTTGTTGATGGTGTTGTTGATGTTGTAGTTGTTGTTGTTGAAGTAGTTGTTGATGTTGTTGTTGTTGTCGTTGAAGATGTTGTTGATGTTGTTGTCGTTGAAGATGTTGTTGATGTTGTTGATGATGTTGTTAATGATGTTGTAGATGTTGTTGTAGGTGTTGTTGTTGTCGTTGAAGATGTTGTTGTTGTTGTTGATGTTGTTGTAGATGTTGTTGTAGGTGTTGTTGATGTCGTTGAAGATGTTGTTGTTGTTGTAGATGTTGTTGTTGAAGTTGTTGATGTTGTTGTTGATGATGTTGTTGTTGAAGTTGTTGATGATGTTGTTGATGATGTTGTTGTTGAAGATGTTGTTGTTGAAGTTGTTGATGTTGTTGTTGATGATGTTGTTGTTGAAGTTGTTGATGTTGTTGTTGTCGTTGAAGATGTTGTTGTTGATGTTGTTGTTGTTGTCGTTGAAGATGTTGTTGTTGATGTTGATGTTGATGTTGTTGTTGTTGATGTTGATGTTGATGTTGTTGTTGATGTTGTTGTAGATGTTGTTGATGTCGTTGAAGATGTTGTTGTTGATGTTGACGTTGATGATGTTGTTGATGTTGTTGTTGTTGTCGTTGAAGATGTTGTTGTTGATGTTGATGTTGATGTTGATGTTGTTGTTGTTGATGATGTTGATGTTGTTAATGATGTTGTTGTTGTTGATGATGTTGTAGTTGTTTTTGTTGATGATGTTGTAGTTGTTTTTGTTGATGTTGATGTTGTTGGTGTTGTTGATGGGGATGTAGTTGATGTTGTTGTTGGTGTTGTTGTTTTTGTAGATGTTGTTGATGTCGTTGATGTTGATGTTGTTGTTGTTGATGTTGATGTTGTTGTTGTTGGTGTTGTTGTTTTTGTAGATGTTGTTGATGTCGTTGATGGGGATGATGTTAAAGTTGATGTTGTTGAAGTTTTTGATGTTGTTGTTGGTGTTGTTGTTGATGTCGTTGATGTTGATGTTGTTGTTGTTGATGTTGTTGGTGTTGTTGTTGTTGATGTCGATGATGTTGTTGTTGGTGATTTTGTCGTTGATGTTGATATTGATGCCGTTGATGTTGTTGTTTTTGGTGTTGCTATTGTAGATGTTGTTGATGTCGTTGTTGGTGTTGTTCTTGATTTTATCGATGATGTTGATGTTGATGCCGTTGATGATGATGATGTTGTTGGTGTTAATGCTGCTGATGTTGTTGTTGAAGTTGTTGATGTTGTTGTAAGTGTTGCCGTAGTTGGTGTTGTTGTAGTTGAAGTTGTAGTTGATGTTGTAGGAACTATTGTAGTTACTGTCGTATTAATATCGGGAACTTTACAGTAGCAGCGTCTACCATCCTCATTCAGTGTGGTTTGAATGGTGAAGTCAGGTTTCTGTGTGGTGAGGAAATGCCCTACTAAACAAACGGGATATTTATAGAGGACAATTACTGTATGATAATGAAAGCTTAAATAAAACTATTAGCAATGAGGCGGCTAAAACCTGGCGAGACTCCAACACATTAATGATTATAATGAAATTCAACCGAAGGAGTCTTTAACGAATCACTGCTCGGTGGTTATTTTGAAATGCTTTATCTTCCAGTAGTAAAATTAATGGTTCGAGGTACTTTACTGTACTGTAGTAATAATACAAAGAAGAACGCTTTATTAATTCTTACATTACATCTGTTTTACTCTCATACAAAGCCAGATTATTTTCTATAATTTTCTACAGTTAATTGAGAATATCAAACTTCCCTGAAAGCTATGATCCTTGAATATATTTATAATGGTTATCTCTGGTGCATATCAAATACCAGTATATTCTAGTGTTTAGTTTTAACTTGGGAGACAGTGTTAACTTATTACAGGCAAATGTCCTGTTCCAGTACTCACCAGATCCTGACTCCAGATGTCATATTTCTCCTGGAAGGTGAGGGCGTGGCTGGCAACCATAACCAACGTTACGCCCATAACCACCAGCCACATCCCTGGCATCTGCAGGTACAAGTCACATAGGATGTTATATAATACGGATGTGATAATGGTCCTGACATGCGTTCTTTAATATTGCTGATCTTGGAAGTTGTTGTTGAAGCACTTACCATGGTGTGAGGGTGTTGAAGCACTTGCCATGGTGTGAGGGTGTTGAAGCACTTGCCATGGTGTGAGGGTGTTGAAGCACCTACCATGGAGTGAGGGTGTTGAAGTACTTTCCATGATGTGAGAGTGTTGAAGCACTTACCATGATGTGAGAGTGTTGAAGCACTTGCCATGGTGTGAGGGTGTTGAAGCACCTACCATGGAGTGAGGGTGTTGAAGCACTTGTCATGGTGTGAGGGTGTTGAAGCACTTACCATGATATGAGAGTGTTGAAGCACTTACCATGGTGTGAGGGTGTTGAAGCACTTGTCATGGTGTGAGGGTGTTGAAGCACTTACCATGGTGTGAGAGTGTTGAAGCACTTACCATGGTGTGAGGGTGTTGAAGCACTACCATGGTGAGGGTGCCATGTTGAAGCACTTACCATGATGTGAGACTGTTGTTGAGAAGCACTTGCCATGGTGTGAGGTGTTGAAGCACACCATGAGTGAGGGTGTTGAAGCACTTAACATGATGTGAGAGTGTTACCGGGGATGTGAGAGTGTTGGGCCACCACCATGGTGGTGTGTGAGGCAAGCACTTGTCACATGTGAGGGTGTTGAAGCACTTACCATGATATGAGAGTGTTGAAGCACTTACTATGGTGTGAGGGTGTTGAAGCCTCTGCCATGCAGGTGAGGGTGAAGAAGCACTTACCATGGTGTGTGAGGGTGTCAGCTTACCATGATGTGAGAGTGTTGAAGCACTTACCATGGTGTGGGGGTGTTGAAGCACTTACCATGGTGTGAGAGTGTTGAAGCACTTGTCATGGTGTGAGGGTGTTGAAGCACCTACCATGGAGTGAGGGTGTTGAAGTACTTACCATGGTGTGAGGGTGTTGAAGCACTTACCATGATGTGAGAGTGTTGAAGCACTTACCATGATGTAAGGGTATTTGGGGTGGTGAGGAAGGCGTTGGAGACGGGGTTATTCTCAGCCTCAGCCAACGTCCGCCTCGTGGCCAGTGTAGTGACAGACTCTACCGCCAGATCGCACTGTCCCCCCTCACCTACTATATTAACTATATGTATTATGCAAATGAACCAGAGTTTTATTACCCATATGACACATCATTAATCTATCCTCAATCCATATCGACGTTTACAGCAGTCTCGGGCTTATCATTATCATTAGTATTATCAGTAGTAGTAGTTGTTGTAGTAGTGGGAGGATATGGGTCGTGATAGCTCCAAATTTTCCGTCAAAAACCGGGGTCTTCAAGGGGCAAACTTCCAGAACTACCGGAATTATTACTTGTGAATGTGTAGTGCTTGAAGTAATCACAGTGTCATCCACCTGTGGGCCTCCTTTAAATTATCTCTTAAAAAATATCTATTGTCTAAGTGTTAATATTTCTTGTAATACCTACTTTATATACCTCCTCTTATTGTACCACCGAAACCGGTTTATCAGAAATTATCACGTACATAGATAAAAATTAACGTTGCAAAAAATATATTTGCCAAACAGACGTAATCCTTACAGCTCTGTCCTCTTGTTCAACCTTAATACCACCCATGTTGTACTGCCTCCCTCATTATATTTATGTTTTTCAATTCCACTGTAACTTGTATATACTTATAATATAAGTGATAACCGTGGTAACATTATGAGATGTTCTTATTACCACCATGCTATTGTACTATTCCAGATAATACTAAATGTTACATAATACTTCCTTGAGATAAATGTACAGTATATATCAGGTGCCTACAAGAGAGCTCTGGAACTCATTTGGCTCAGCCATGTTATATCATTATTATTATCGTATCTGTGTTTTTCTGGCTAAATAAACTGTTTCAATCAATCATTGTCATTGGAGAGCCGGTGACTGTATAGCAGGTGGCGATGGTTAGTGCCACGTAGGCCGTGGCTTGTAACCCAACCTGATCAAGGGTGATAACAGTCCCGCTTGCCCCGTCCTGCCTCGCCTCATACCACCCAGCCCAGTCCCGCCCCGTACCCAGCTCTGCCCCGTCGGTCAGTAGACCAAAACTTACCCTCCTCCCCTCCCTTCCCAAACAACACCCCTTCCACTACTCTCCCTCTCCCAGTTCGGCATCATGGCTGGGAAATGTGTTTGTTATTACTCAGGCCGGAATCAGAAATGCACAACCTGTGTTTGTGTGAGAAGTAACACACGATGTGTGGATTGTAGGAAAAGGTCTAGCAGTCAATATCCCTACGGCAGAGATCCATCACCTGATGACATGTCAGACGATAGTAGTGAACCCACTCAGTCGGAAAATGCTGTTCATGAGGTGAATGACATACAGTCAACAAACTGAAAAGGCTTGTCAGGGCACGATGCGGAGAAGTGGGTCAAAGAAGCTTACTCATCAGTGGTCAAGTGGTGGCCAGCAAACCTCTTTGAACCACCCACGTGTGCGGCCACTAAAGAAATAACCCGGGAGATGACTTGCCTCATAATCAGTTACACTCACGACACCGCCCTGGCCCTTTAGCTCTTCAAATACTGGCAAGAATACCCCATCTATTCTGTCAGGACACACGCAAGGACTTAGTACAAAGAAAATGTAGCAGTAGTGAATAAAAGACTGACAATGTGGCGGAAAGGGGCTCTTGGCGATCTACGCGAGACTAGAACACTGCAGGAGTCTAAAATTCATAGGAGACGGAAAGCAAAACACTGAGGATGTTGCCAGAAAGTTTGGTAACAAGATGCGTGTGGAGAAAGTGTCCTCGGCGGTAAGATCTCCCACAAATAAGGGCAAAATGTTTCGGCCTTAATAAACAAGAATTCACAGATGTCATTGCTCTAAGATACGGTTGGCCAGTAGATGGTTTGTCCTCCCAATGCGTGTGTGACTCATCCGACGACATTGACCACTCCATGGTGTGTAAGAAAGGGGGCTTAGTATGCATGAGGCATGGCGAAGTAGGGATCTCACAGCAAATTTACTGAAGGAAATCTGCCACGACGTCACGGTGGAACCGGCCCTCCTTCCATTGGACGGTGAAACTCTCCATCACAGGACTTCCAACACATCTAACGAAGCCCCTGTGGACGTCAGCGTTCGAGGAATCGAGACGCGGGGACAGTGATCCTTCTTTGATGTTAGGATATTCGACCCCATGGCCGCATGTTACCGTAACTTGTCTCTTGAGGCGGCACACAATAGGAGAGAATGACAAGATTAGGGCTTACGGCGAGAAAAATCAGAATGTGGATCAGGGCAGCTTCACTCCTCTGGTGTTCATAACCTCTGGCAGGATGGGACCAAGTGCAAGACGCTTCTACACAAGACTGGCGGAGGTGTTGTCTGAGCAGAAGCAGCATTTCTCTGACTCAGGGAACGAGAGCACAAACATTGCCTTCAGTGCTGTACCAAACGAGGTGGAAAGATCTCGGGGAGTATAATATTTTGTACAGCTACCAACCAGGCTTTATGGGCTCTCACTCAACTGACACTAGTCTGATCCATCCCACTGACGACATCAGATCCCAAACAGCTCACGGAAATTACACAGGTATGGTAACGCTCGACTTACAAAGCCTTTGACACAGTCGATCATGATATACTATGTGAAAAACTGCAGGCTCTTGGCATTGAGTCTCTTGACTGGTTTAAATCATATCTTAAGAACAGGAAACAAATTGTTACTGCAAATAACACTGAGTCAACATTCATGCTTGTTGAGGGAGGATTCAAGGATCTTTGCTCTTCTTGTGTTGTGAAAACGACATGCCAATTACTGTTAATTGTAAACTTTTGCTGTATGCCAATGACTTTACTCTTTTAGTGTCAGGTAAAGATCAAAATGATATAGCTAACAGCTTATCCCCACTTTTTGGAACAACTGAAGCAATACTATTTGGTTAAACAAGAAGGCTAAAAAATATAAACGAATTCATTGTACGATCTGGGAATGAACCATCTCGACTGTAGCCTCAGTGAAATACCTTGGACTAACTCTTGACTTTTGTTTGTCAAGTCTAGTGAGTTAATCATAGATGATATATGTATGTATATTCTGTATGCTGTATTTATATTATGCTATGTATATTATGTATGTGCTCCATTTATGTATTATTTATTTAGCCTAGCTAGTAGCGTGTGGCAATGTATTTATCAATGTCCCACATGCTTAATTAATGTGCCTGGCGACGTATGGAAGCTGCTAATGTATCACTTGCCATACGTCGTCTATAGAGCAGTTGACAAGCAGACAGGTTGAGGAGCGGTACTCCCCTTGTGTACATATCTCTTATCCAGTAAATAGAACCTACAAAATCTATACAGGTGTTTGTGTTCGCTCCTGTATATTGAACTTATTACCCAGAACATGAACAATATAGATAAAATGGTAATGGCAAAATAAAATTCCTCTGTAGGTGCCCGTAGGACCATTTGTTTGGTACTCATACAATGTCACTTTGACTATTCCTGCTTGTCATGGTACTCTGCCCTAACACAGAAGCTAAAACCCAAGTTCCAAATTATTCAAAACAAGGCGGTGAGGTTCATTCTTGACATGGCCATAAAATTCTTCAATCAGAGTGAAGCAACTGAGCCTGAATTACGCTTACAAAATTTTCAATGGATTATGCCCAGGGTATCTAACAACAAACTTTGCAAAGATTAAGGATATGAACCGGTAGGTCACTCAATGTACGGCTTGTTGAATTCTATCAACATTAATACTTACACTAATACTCCTGTAGACATACTATTACTGATTAGAGACCAAGCAAATGACCCTACTAGGGGTTGTCTGAGATCAACAAGAGATGTCTCAGATCACCAGGGGTTGTCAGTGGTCACTAGGGGTAGTCTGAGGTCGCCAGAGGTTGTCTGAGGTCTCCAGGACTTGTTTCAGGTCACCAAGGATTGTCTGAGATCACCAGAGGTTGGCTGAGATCACCAGGGTTTCTCTGAGGTCACCAGGGGATGTCTGGTGATACTAGGGGTTGTCTGAGATCACCAGAGGTTGGCTGGGGTCGCCAGAGGTTGTTCGAGAATACCAGGGGTTGTCTGAGGTCACCAGGGATTGTCTAAGGTCACCAGGGGCTATCTGGGATAACCAGGTGTTTTCTTAGATCACCAGGGATTGTCTGATATCACCAGGGGTTGTCTGGGGTCAAAAGGGGTAGTCAGAGATGACCAGGTGTTGTCTGAGATGAACAGTGGTTGTCTGTGGTCACCAGGGGTTGTCTGGGGTCAACAGGGGTTGTCTGAGGTCACTAGAAGTAGCCTATGTCACCAGGGGTTGTCTGGAAACAACAGTGGTTGTCTGAGAACGTCAGGGGTATTCTGAGGCCACCAGGGGTTGTCCAAGGTCATCAAGGGTTGTCTGAGCACACAAGGGGCTGTCTAAGGTCGACAGAAGTTGTCTGGGGTCACCATGGCGTGTCTGAGATCACCAGGGGTTATCGGAGTTCCACAGGGGTTGCCTGGGGTCACCAAGGGTTTTCTGAGGTCACCAAAAATTGTCTGAGATCACCAAGAGTTATCTGAGGACACCAGGGGTAGTCTGAGGTAAACAGAGGTTGCCTGGGGTCACCAGTGATTGTCTGAGGTCACCAGCGGGTATTTGAGGTCACCAGGGGTTGTGTGAGAACACCAGGGGTTGTCTGAGGTCACCATGGGTTGTCTGAGGTAACCATGGATCATCATGGTTCACCAAAGGTTATCTGAGGTCACCAGGGGTAGTTTGAGGTCGCTAGGGTTTGTCTGGGGTCACCAAGGGTTGTATCAGAACGTCATTGGTATTCTGAGATCACCAGTGGTTGTCTGAGGTCAGAAGGGGTTGTCTGAGTTCACCAAGTTCTTGTCTGAGATCACTAGAGGTTGTCTGAGATCACCATAGTTATCTGAGCTCAGCAGGGGTGGTCTGGGATCACCATAGGTTGTGTAAGGTCAACAGGGGTTGCCTGGGGTCATCTGGGGTTGTCTGGGGTCACCGGGGGTTGTTTGAGGTCACCAGAGGCTGTCTGAGATTACCAAAGGTTGTTTGAGATCATCAACGGTTATCTGAGGTCACCAGGGAGTTTCTAAGGTTACCAGGGGTTGTCTGAGATCACCAGGAGTTGTTCGATGATGCTATGGGTTAAATGAAATCACCAAGGGTTGTCTGAGATCACCAAGGGTAGTCTGAGGTTAACAGGGGTTGTCTGAGGTAAACAGAGGTTGCCTAGGTCACCAGGGGTTGTCTGAGCTCACCAGGTGTTACCTGAGGTCACAAGAGGTTGTCTGAGATCATCAGGGGTTTTCCGAAATCCCCATAGGTTTTCTGGGGTCAAGACGAGTTGATTGAGAACGTCATGGGTATTCTGAGGTCACCAGGGGTCGTCTGAGGTCACCAGGGGTTGTCTGAAGGGAAGGGGTTGTCTGAGATCTCCAGGGTTGACTGAGCTCACCAGGGGCTGTCTAAGCTCCCTAGAGGTTGTCTGAGGTCACAAGGGGCTGTCTCAGATTACCAGGGGGCGTCTGAAATCATCAGGGATTATTTGAGGTAAACAGATGTTGCCTGGGGTCATCAGGGGTTGAATGAGGTCACCAGAGATTGTCTGAGGTCACCTGGGGTTGTCTGATGTCGCCATGGGATATGTGAGATCACCTGGAGTTGTTTGAGATCACCTGGAGTTGTTCGATGATACTAGGGGTTGATTGAGGCCACCAAAGGTTGTCTGAGGTAATCAGGGATTGTCAGAGGTCACCATGGGTTGTCTGAGATCAACCGAGTTTGCCTATGGTCACCAGGGGTAGTGTGAGGTTGCCAGAGGATGTCTGAGGCCACCAGGGCGTGTCTGAGATTACCATTGGTTGTCTGGGATCACCAGGTTATTGTCTGAGGTCACTGGAGGTTGTCTGAGATCACCAAGTGTTTGTCTGAGATCACCAGGGGCTGTCTGAGATCACCATGGGTTATCTGAAGTCATCTTCCGGGGCCGTCTCTATCACCCAGCTCTTTCAAGATTATCAAGGCTGGGGTGACCAGGGAGCAGATCTGTACCAGAGTATTGTCTGAGGCCCACCAGGTGCCTGGCTGCCAGGTTGTCTGAGTATCACCAGGGGTTGTCTGAGAGCACCAGGATCTGGGGGTCCCTCAGAGTGATGCCCAGACTTCACTGGTGGGGTTGTCTGGAGGTCACCAGGGGTTGTCTGGAGGTCACCAGGGTTATCTGAGAACACCATGGTTGTCTGTCTGGGGTCCCTAGTGATATCTGAGATCACCAGGGTTGTCAGATGATCTCAGAAGAGTCTGAGATCACTGTGGCTCTCTTTCTGAGACTGAACCAGGGATTGGTAAGGAGATTGTGGGATTGTCAGGGGTTACTGTGATTGTCTGAGTTTACTTGCGGATAGTCTGGAGGAGACTAGGGTTGTCTCTAGCTTCCAGGGTTGTCTCCCCAGGCCCACCAGGGGTTATCTAAGATCACTAAGGGTTGTCTGAGGAATGTGGGCTTCTAAATAATCAGATTATTCTGAGGCCCCAGGGCTCTTGATATCACCAGGGGCTGTTCTGGAGATCATCAGGGTATGTGATGACATTTAGGGGTTGTCAGGGGTGCACTGTGACAGCCTGGAGGTTGCAGGGTTTTCTGGGGTCACCAGGGTTGTCTGGGGTTACTAGGGGTTGTCTGGGGTGATCAAGGTTAGTGTGAGGCCCCCTTGGAATGTCTGGAGTCACCAGGGATGGTCTGATATCAACAGGGTTGCCTGGGGAGACCTGGGGGAGTTTGAAGTCATCAGGGGTTGTCTGAAGTGACCAGGGGTTGTCTGGGATGACCAGGGGTTGTCTGGGGTCCTCAGGGGTTGTTTGAGATCAACAGGGGTTGTCTGATATCACCAGGGGATGTGGCTTTAGGGGCGTTGGCGCCGACAGAAGTTTTTCCAGAGGCCCTCCGAGATGCGGAGGCGCCATTCGCGGCCCTCACAGGTGGCGGCGCCCATAGGGGGCCCTCCGAAGAGCTGCTGTGCGCACAGGGGCCCTCCTTAGAAAGGGCGGCGACCTCAGGGGCCCTGACAGGGGCAGTGGCCTCTCCATGGGCCCTGCCAGAGGAGGTAGCGTCCCAAGAGGCTCTCCTTAGGGGGAGCCGCTCACCCAGAGACCCTCCCCGGGGCGGCAGCGAACCCAGGGGCCCAACTTAGGGGTGACAGGGCCCCCAGAGGAAATCCCAAGGGCCTCGGTGACCCTTGAGCCCGCCTCTAAGGGCCCTCCCAGGTAAGGAACCGCCCGCCGGGGCCCTCACATGGGTGTCGGTACCCCCAGGGGCCCTCCTAGATGAGGCGGGACCCATAGGGGCTCTCCCAGAGGCCTTGGTGTCCCCAGGGGCCCTTACAGGAGCAGCAGCAGCAACCCCAGTGGCCCTCCTTAGGGGGGCAGTAACCCCAAAGGCCCTCTTAGGGGCAATGGTGCCACCAGGGGCCTTGCCAGGGGCCGTGGCGCCCCCAGGAGCCCTGTCACGGGCGGTGGCGCCCCCAGGGGCAATCCCAAGAGCGGTGGTGGCCCCACGGGCCGTCACAGGGGCATTTGCAACCGAAGAGGCCCTGCCAGGGGCAACGGCGCCCTCAGGGGCCCTACTAGGTACAATGGCGCCCTCAGGGGACCTGTTAGGTGCGGTGGCGCCGCCAGGGGCCCTGCCAGTAGCTTTTGCGCCCCCTGGAACCTTCCCAGGGGCGTTGGCGTGCTCTCAGACCCTCCCAGGAGCAACGGCACTAATAGGGGCCATCTTATGGAGGGGGGGGGGGCAGCGATCCCTTTGTCCCTTCCATAGTCGATGGCGCCCCCAGGGGTAATCCCAGCTTTGGTGGCGCCCCCAGGGGCTCGCCTATGGGCTACAGCGCCTCCAGGACCTTTCCACAGGGACAGCGGCCAACCCAGGGGCTCTCCCAGTGGTGGTGGCGCCCCCACAGACCCTCCAACGTGTGGTGGCACCCCCAAGGGGCCCACCCAGGGGCAGCTGCGACCCGAGGAGCCCTGCCAGGGGCAGTGGCGCCCTTCAGGGTCCCTTCCAGGAACGGCTGCGCACCCGAAAGCCCTCCCATGGGGGGCGACGGCCCCCGGGGCCGTCCCACGGGCGGTGATGAACTCATCGGCCCTCCCTGGGGCGATGGCGCTCCCAGGGGCCCACCGTGGGGCGGCAGCGCCTCCAGGGGTTCTTCTTAAGGTCAGTGGCACCTTCAAGGGAACTCCCAGGGGCTGCAGTGTCCCAAGGGGCTCTCCCAGGGCTGGCTGCGCCCCTAAGGGCCCTCTCAGGGACAACGGCGCTCACAGGAGCACTCCAGGGGGCAGCGGCGTCCCCAGGGGCGATGGCGTCCCCAGGAGCCTTCCTAGGTGGAGAGATGGCGGATCCTCTAGGGGCCTTCCCAGGAGGGTGGTGCCCCCAGTGGCCCTCCAAGGGCCGGCGGCGCCCCCAGGGGCCCTTCAAGGGCCGGTGGCGCCCTCATCGGCCTCACCAGAGGCAATGGCGCCTCCGGGAGCCCTTCCAGGGGGGGTAGCGCCCTCTAGGGCCCTCCCAAATGCATCGGCGCCCCCAGGGGCCTACCCAGGGACTGCGGAGTACCATGGGCTCTCTCAGGGGTGGTGGCACCCCCAGTGGCCTTGCCAGGGGCGGTGGTGTCCCTAGGGGGCCCACCTTAGGGGTGGCAGTGACCCCAGGGGAAATCCCAGGGGCCTCAGCGCCCCCAGGAGCTCTCCCCCGCCTCTAAGGACCCTCCCATGAGCAGTGGCGCCCCCCGGGGCCCCAGAGTGGGTGGCGCTCCCAGGGGCACTCTGGAAACCCCTCCACCCCTTAAAGGGTCCCTGGGTGCGCCACCACCCCTGGGAGGGTCCATGAGGGCGCCGCCGACCTTGACAAGGTCCCTGGGAGCGCCGGTGTTCCTGGGGCAACACTGCCTCTAGGAGGGTCCCTGGTGGCTCCTATGCAATGGGTGGCGCCACCACCCCTAGGGGCGCTGCCGCCCCTGTGTAAAGCCGTGGGAATGCCACCATCCCTGGGAGAGGGTCCCTGGGGTTGCTGCCGCCCCTGGAATGGCACTTGGGGGGGACGCCGCTCCTTGGAGGGCTCTGGGAGCGCCAGATCTGTAGGACCCTTGGGTGCGGTAGTTTTTGCACTATTTAGAACTCTCGGAGCGCCATCGCTCGTGGGGGTCCCTGTGGGTTCTGCTGTCCCTGAGTGTCCCTGGGGGTGCCACTGTCCCTGGGAGGGGCCCTGGGGGAGCCGCCATACTTGTGAAGGTCTCTGGGGGCGCTGCCTCCCCTGGGAAAGACCCTGGGTGGTCCCTATGTGCGCCGCGGCGCTGGGAAGGTCACTAGGATGGCCCCTGGGGGCGTCACGTCCCCTGGGAAAGTTATATAATTTTCCCACCGTCCCTTAGAGGGTCCCTGGAAGCGCTGCCGCCCCTGGGAGGGTCCCTGGGGCCGCTGCTGCCCCTGAGAGGTCCTTGGGGACGCCACCGCCCCTGGGAGGGTAAATGGGGCACCGCCGCCCTTGGGAAGGACCTTGTTAGGGTCCTTGGGGGCGACGCCGGCCTTGGAAGGGTCCCGAACGCGCTGGTGCCATTGGGGGAGAGTCACTGGGGCCGCCGCCGTCGCCGTTAAGAGGGTCCCTGGGAGCGCCGATGTTCCTGAAGGTATCCCTGGTGGCGCCCCTGTGTAGGACCCTGGGAATGCCACCACCCCTGGTAGAGGGTCCCTGGTGGTGCTGCCACCCCTGAAATGGCCCTTGGGGGCGACGCCGCTCCTAGGAGGGCTCTGGGAGCGCCAGACCTGTAGGACCCCTGGGTGCAGTAGTTTTTGCGCTATTTAGAACTCTGGGAGATGAACGTTAAATAAATACACCGCCCATCACATTTCCAGTATCATCGCATTCTGAAGAAGGTAACGGAAAATACTATCCAACAGGAAATCATTAGTTGTGGTGTTGTGTTGACTGACTGCTCTCCTCTCCTCTCCTCTTGGCTGTAATTTGGTGGGTTAAAATAATAGTCCACCAATCATAGTTCAGTAAGGGACTGCTGTAAGTATATAATATATATGACACAATGAACAAGCATTCCATAGGTCCCCTGGGAACCTTGGTAGGATTCCTGTGGTGGCACCGTCCCCTGGGAAGGTCCCGGGGGGAGCCGGCGTCCCTGGAAGGATCCTTGGGGGTGCCACCGCCTTGGGGGTCCCTAGAGCCTTCCCAGGGGCGGTAGCGCCCCCTCGGGCCCTCCTAGGGGCAACGGAACCCCCGGGAGCCCTCCTTAGGAGGGGGGTGGGGGGCAGCGATGCCAGTGGCCCTGCCAGAGACGATGGCGCCACCAGGGACTCCTTCATGGGCGTCGGCACCCCAGGGCTTCTCCTTAGGAGCAGCGGCCAACCCAGGGGCCCACTCAAAGCGGTGGCGCCCCCACAGACTCTCCCAGGTATGGTGGTGCACCTAGGGGCCCATCCAGAGGCAACTGAGGCCCCAGGAGCCCTGCCAGGGGCAATGGTGCCCCCCCGGGTCCATCCCAGGGAAGGTGGCGCCCCCAAAAGCCCTCCCATGAGGGGCGACAACAGAAACGGCACTCCCTGGGGCGATAACATTCACAGGGGCTCACCGAGGGGCAGCAGCGCCCCCAAGGGTTCTCCTTAGGGCCAGCGGCGCCGTTTAGGGACCTCCCAGGAGCCGCGGCGCCCCTAGTGTCACTTCCAGAGAAGGCGGCGCCCCCGGAGGCCCTCCAATGGGCGGCGGCGTTCCAAGGACCACTCCCAGGAGTGGCGGCGCCCACAGGGTCCTCCAAGAGGAGGCGGCACCCCCAGGAACTTAACCAGGGGCGATATCGCCTTCAGGAGTCTTCCTAGGGGCTCTCCCAAAGGCGGCAACGCCCCCAGGGGCCCTCTCAAAGACGGCGGCGTCCCCAAGGGCCTTCCCAGTGGTGGCTGCGCCCCTTTGGTTCCT
Source organism: Homarus americanus (assembly GCF_018991925.1). Taxonomy (NCBI): domain Eukaryota; kingdom Metazoa; phylum Arthropoda; class Malacostraca; order Decapoda; family Nephropidae; genus Homarus; species Homarus americanus. The sequence goes on along the minus strand of NW_024719895.1, from coordinate 195,859 downwards.
CCCAGGGGCTCTTCCAGAGGCGATGGCGCCCCCAGGGGCCCTTGCAGGGGCGGTGGCGCCCCCAGGATTCCTCCCAGGGTCGGCGGCGATAGCGCTCCCAGAGGCCCACCGAGGGGCGGCAGCGTCCCCAGATATTCTCCTTAGGGGCAGCGGCGCCTTCAAAGGACCTCATAGGGGCCGCAGCGCCCCTAGGAGCCCTCCCAGGGACGGCGGCGCCCACAGGGGCCCTCCACTGGGCGGCAGCACACCCAGGGGCTTTACCAGGAGCGATGTCACCCCTAGGAGCCTTCCTAGGGTCCCTCCCAGGGGCTTTTCCATGGGCGGTGGCGTCCCCAGGGGCCCTTGAAGGGGCGGTGGTGCCTCAGGGCACCTCCCAGAAGCGGCGGTGCTGCTAGAGGCCCTCCCACGGGTAGCTTTGTCGGCTCCTTGGTCGAGTTCCCTTATTGCTTCCCATTCTTGTTTACCTGCATTGTCTCGGCACACAGGAAGAGATTAAGCATCGGATCAGATGTGCATCTCAAGCCTTTGGCTGTATGAAGCTGAAATTATCTACAAAACTGCACGTATATCGAGCAGTGGTCCTCCCCACCCTGCTATATGGCAGTGAAACATGGGTCACATACAGGAGGCACCTCAAGGCACTTAAAAACTTTCACCAACATAGTCAACGTTCCATCTCCCGTGTTCGCTGGGAAGACAAGAAAATAAATGCTCGTATTCTTGCTGACACCAACTGTAGGAGCATCGAGGCTACCATTTTCCATGAACAACTACGTTGAACTGGCCATGTTACCTGCATCGACAGCAATAGTCTGCCAAAGCAGGTACTTTACAGTCACCTAACGAATAGTAAACGTAACGCCTGTGGGCAATTGAAAAGGTATAAGGATAGTCTTAAGACAAACCTGAAAAAATGGCACATCGACCCCTCACCTGGGAGTCAATTACTCCACATCATAACGTTTGGACGAGCACCACACAAGAAGGTGTCAATACTTTCGAGTTAGCTGGACTGCAAACCGAGGCAGACGAGCGCCAACGCTGGAAAGGCGCTGCCACCGCCCCTCCCGCACTAGATGCAGCCCTCCACATGTGCAACGAATGTGAACGACACTGCCGGTCCAACTCAACAACATAGCTGGATGATCGTCATACTCGATTCCGAGCGACAGTAAGGTATTAGAAGTAGTATCCATTGCAGTGTAGTGTTTTAGAAATTTCAAATGTCCGTATGTTTGTACTGGTCGTGTAAGACTTGTATATATAGATATGCATTGTATGGATTTCGGTATGTACAGTAAGCTCAATCAGTTTCATCTCCAAATTTTGTTGAGTCTTCTCTTGTTCCATCGACCCTTTATTTCAGCATAAACTTCCTTATATTGAAAGGTGTGGACATCTTCCTTGTGTAACTAAAGCTCCTTCATTGTCAATTCTAATTTGTCTCTTTTCATATCCTGTTTATTGTGTCCACCACCACACACCTTTTTGTTGAATGTGATCCTCCACAAATCGTGTATTCCGGACTCTCCAGCAATGTCGTGCCCTATGTTGCCTCCACAGATGTAAAATATTTTTTCCATGAATACTACATTTCTCCAACAGCTGGGGTCCACTCAGAAAAGCTTGAGGGCAAACCCCAGACCTTCGAGGATCACAAGTGTATAGTACAGCAGACTTTGATATATTGGCTCCAACATCCTGTGATCGTCCTCAAGAGTTATCACACGTGGTCTGCCGTTGCTTGGCCTCGTCTCCACACTTGCTTCAGTTTTTCATATTGCAGTCCATTTGTGAAATGAACGATTTTTATCACTGACTGGCCCCTATAGTCTCTGGAACACACACACACACACACACACACCGCATCCAGCCCATACGCGCACGTCCTGATTGCTATAAGAACAGCCCAGTCCCAACCATTGTAAAAATTAAAAATAACTCGTAATCAACCAGTGTATTCACTCCCAGTCAATCTTACTCTTTGCACTGTCACTATATTGAAATGCCCTGTAGTTTAGCTTCTCCCCACCTAGTTATTATATATCATATTTGTATCACTTATGTTACTTGTATATTATTGGTCAATCAAGTGACCCATTCCCCAATTATGCAACTGTATAGTTTCAGCCTTCCGGCTGCTATGCTTTTTCAATTAACCGTTAATTATTAATTATTATTATTTATTATTACACACACCTATTATTTTGCTGTTACTCAGAATCGAGTATGACGTTCATCCAGTTATGATACAATTATATAAGTTATGAAGGCTGTCACCTTCGTTGGTGAGCTCTGAGGTGACTCGAGAGGCCTATATAGGACCAATAGGGTCGTCCACAGATGTAGCACGTGTGGAGGGCTACATCTAGTGAGGGAGGGGCGGTGGCACCGTCTTTCCGGCGCTGGCACTTGTCAACTTTGGTATGCAGTCGGTCTAACTCGAAAGTATTGACACCTTCTCGTGTGGTGCTCCTCCAAGCGTTACGGTGTGGAGTAATCGTCTCCCAGGTGAGGGGGTCGACTTGGCACTTTCAGGTTTGTCTTAAGACTATCCTCATACCTTTTCAGTTGCCCGCCAACATTACGTTTACTATTCGTTAGGTAACAGTAAAGTAGCTACTTTGGCGGTCAACTGTCGTCCATGCACGTAACATGGCCAGTCCAACGTAGTTGTTTCTGGATAATGGTAGCCTCGGTGCTCCTATAGTTGATGTCAGCGAGAATACTGCCATTTGTTCTCTTGTCTTCCCAGCGAACTCGGAAGATGGAACGTAGACTACGTTGGTGAAAGCCTTCAAGTACTTTAAATACCTTGAGGTGCTTCCTGTATGTGACCCATGTCTCGTTGCCATACGTAAAACTTCGTAGATAATTTCAGTTCCCTACAGCTGAAAACACGGGTAAGGAGTCTGCCAATGGTTTGAGATGCACATCTGATTCGATGCTGAATCTCTTCATCAATGTCCGCTGTGGTGGACAGGTGGGAGCCGAGATACTGAAAGTAGGTAACATTAGAGAGGGTAGTACCATTAAGCTGGATGGATGGTGGAGGTGTGGCTGAACCAGGTGCAGGCTTAGCCCCATCCTTCCATAGCCTCATCCTTCTCTTACCCCCATCCTTCCCTTAGTCCCATCCTTCCATAACGTCATTCTTCTCTTACCCCCATCCTTCCCTTAGTCCCATCCTTCCATAACCTCATTCTTCTCTTACCCCCATCCTTCCCTTAGTCCCATCCTTCCATAACCTCATTCTTCTCTTACCCCCATCCTTCCCTTAGTCCCATCCTTCCATAACCTCATTCTTCTCTTACCCCCATCCTTCCCTTAGTCCCATCCTTCCATAACCTCATCCTTCCAATAACCCCATCTTACCTAAGCCCCATCCTGTGATCCCATCCCAACGTTGAGCCTGATACACTGTTAATACCATATGTAATTTAGACTACACCTGTACCAGCCATCCACCGATCACACCTGTTCTCAAATTCCTTAAGTTAATTAGCAACTTGTATTTAATGAAGAGCGTCAGTAATTGGTTCATTAGCATAATCGACGGTTTTAGTAATTAGGTGTATAATATATACAAATTAGGTGAGGCCATAGATGGGGCGACACCTCACGGCCACGACAGTGACATTTGCACATGTGTCAGGCTATCATGGAAACGACTGAATTATCTCTCTCTTTTTATATTTTTCTGACTTTCTTTTATATTAATTTATGAGGCTAACACTCTCTCTCCCTTCCTGTTTCTCGCGGTCAAAGTTTCTTAACAATTTAAAATCATGTTCAAGACAGATAGACGGTAGCCTGACTGTGTAGGCTGTTCCTGGTAGTATCTTGGAAAACGTGTTAAATATGATTGTGTAACTGACTACAAGTTCCTGAGTTCCTGCCAAGTTTCCCGCCCTTCAACCTGTTGATAAGTCCAACCTAGTAAAAAAGATGGTGTGTTCTCTGGTACTACCGCTGCATATATAGATAATGGTGAACCGGCGTTTTGCAGACTCGGATAATTATTCGTCTTAATGAAAGTATATAACAGAACCTCTCAAGGCAGAGCTTATCTTACCTAAGATAGCAGTTTGTTTTTTATTTTTGTTTTTTTACGGGGAATAGCCAGCCCGGGCACAGGTCATCGAAGAGAAAAAGACTATATTAATCTACACCACGAAGATGTCGGAAAACCAGCTAGTTGAAGTAAGATAGATTGTATGAGTATGGAAACACAGAAGAAGGTAGAGCATTCTACAGTTTGGCTGTGTGGGTGTCATAAGAAGAATACGACTCCTGTTGTCTCGGTAGGGTTGTCAAAACCTCCGTCCGTTGTCATATTGTCTAACAAAATTTTTTACACCTAAGTTAATCGTGAGACAGGACAGCTGGGGAGCCTAGTACAGGAGACGACAGGTGGGGAGCCTAGTACAGGAGACGACAGGTGAGGGAGCCTAGTACAGGAGAGGACAGGTGTGGAGCCTAGTACAGGAGAGGACAGGTGTGGAGCCTAGTACAGGAGAGGACAGATGAGGGAGCCTAGTACAGGAGAGGACAGGTGTGGAGCCTAGTACAGGAGAGGACAGGTGAGGGAGCCTAGTACAGGAGAGGACAGGTGAGGGAGCCTAGTACAGGAGAGGACAGGTGAGGGAGCCTAGTACAGGAGAGGACAGGTGAGGGAGCTTAGTATAGGAGACGACAGGTGATAGTACAGGAGACCAGGTGTGGAGCCTAGTACAGGAGACACAGAGGTGTGGAGCCTAGTACAGGAGACGACAGGTGAATGACAGGAGAGAACAAGTGATGATACAGGAGTGTGGAGCCTGAGAAAGACCTAAAAAAGACAGGTGTGGAGCAAGTGAGGGAGCCTAGTACAGGAGAGGACAGGTGTGGAGCCTAGTACAGGAGAGGAGAGGTGTGGAGCCTAGTACAGGAGAGGACAGGTGAGGGAGCTTAGTATAGGAGAATGATCAGACCAGACACAGTAAATAAGGTAACACAGGAGAACAGAGGTTACAAGGAGAAGAATGACAGAGGAACAGTGATATACGAGTATGAGAAACCTAAAAAAGACCAAGTTTTGTAGTTATAAACATGCTCTCGTAAAAGAGAAATACCCTGCATATGGCTAAAAGTGTGTATCATGTGGTCTCAGTAATCATTTTGCTAACGTGTGTAAATCACAGAAAAGTCAGTCAAGTAAAACGAGAGAGGTAAAGAATAAGAGAAGTCATAAGATCTATAATGTGTGTGACATTGACTGTGACACATCTGAGTCTGAATCTTCCTCAACAAAGGCACCTACTGACTTTATTCATTCAGTGTCTTCTAAACCTAGATCCCATGACAACAATCACAAGGAAGCTAAGTGTAAGACGGTGATAGGGGGTAAAGAGATAGTTTTTCAGATTGACACTGGTTCTACTGTGAATATTCTACCCCTCAGTTTTGCCAAACATGTTAAACCTACAAATAGAGTCCTTAAGACCTGGAACCAAGGCAGTTAGGTTCCAGTTAGTATATGCACGAGGAATTTGTACAACCCTATAACTGGTCAGAAGTGTCCTATTGATTTCATTGTTTTTAAGGGAACCTTACACCACTTTTAGCGATGAATACTAACCAACAGGTGGGACTGGTAGAAGTAAAGAAGGGCAACTGAGCAAGTGTTCAATATCAAACTAGAAAATGGGTATTTGGATGTGATGAAGGGCTCTCTAGTAACCCTTCCTGGTGTACAGTCCCTCAAAGTTGACCCACTTATTAAACCTGTATTTATGCCTGACAGACGCATGCCAATATCCATGAAGCCTAAACTAAAGGCAGAGTTAGTGAGACTAGTCAAGCTGGGTGTAATTGTACCTGTAGATGAATTAACCCCTTGGGTGAGTTAAGCTGTTGTGAGTCCCAAAAAGAACGGGAAAGTCAGAGTTTGCATAGACCCAAGATAACTGAATAAGGCCCTTTAGAGAGATCACTATACACTTCCTATCCTTGAGGACACCCTTTATGAATTGGGCCAGTCTAGAGTATTCTAGAAAGTTCACTTGGCATCTGGTTATTGGCATGTGACGCTTGATACTCCTTCTAGCTACTTGACCACATTCCTAACATGTCTTGGTAGATTCAGCTGGCTGCTCCTACCTTTTGAGTTAAATGTATCCTCGGAAAATTTTTAGAGGCACGAACAGGTTTGAAGGGAGTTGTCTGCATTGTTGACGATGCCATAATACATGGGGCCGACACGACAGAACACGATGCAAACCTAGAAAGTTTTTTAAAATGTTGTCGAGAGAATAATATCCAGCTTAAAATTAACAAACCAAGATTGGGATGTGGAGTGACACTTTACTGTTCATGGGACATCAAATAACCAAAGAGGGTCTTCAACCTGATCCTGAAAAAGTAAAAGTAATTAAGAATTTCCCAGTTCCAGAATCCTAAACTACTCTCAGGTCATTCCTAGGTCTGGCTAATTATGTGTCCAGATTCCTACCTAATGTGTGCGATGTCTTACACACCCTTTATAATCTGGTGAAAAATGATGTACCCTGGTGCTAGTCCAGTGCACAATAGCGGGTTTTTCATAAGGTTAAAGGCATGGTAGCTGATAAATGTCTGCTGGTGTTTTATGACCCTAATAAGGAGTTAACGCTTGAGAATGATGCTAGTGAATATGGACTTGGCTCAGTGCTTCTGTAGGAAGGAAAACCTGTTGCTTTCGCAAGACCTAACAATTTAGTTGCCTGATTCACGCCCCCTTACCGTTGGCACGTCCCAGGTGCAGCCTCTTACACTTCGTGACATGAATCTGAGCAGCCATTTTTTCAGCCATTCTTAAAGCTCGATTAGATTTATGAATCTCTAACATTCTTTGGACACAGGTGTGTTAGGCAGAGAGGCAGTCAGAACACCAATCACCTTCATCACATCTGTACAGCTGTGTGTTAGGCAGAGAGGCAGTCAGAACACCAATCACCTTCATCACATCTGTACAGCTGTGTGTTAGCACCTGAGTCACTCGGCACCATCCACTTCCCTCACTGACACCCTCACGTGTTCACACCTCTCTCCCTACCTCGTCCGCACACTGGCCTCACTCCCTACCTTCAGTCATCATAATCACGCTTATCAGAACAATAACATTACACGATACATCTGCGTACTTGTTAAAGAGCTGTGTTCATCAATACAGTGGGAAGTGACCCAAAGTGCACCTGATTACACTTGTGCTCCTCCACACTAAGTAAGGTTCAGGTTTATGATGTGCCTCTTGTGTTTCGTCACGTGTATTCTAGTGAAGACTACAGAACATTACTGACAATAGATATACGTATATACATTTTCTGAGTGTTGATTTATTGAAACGCTTTCGGGCCAATTTACAAACTGAATATTTTCAGTAAAAATACTTCCAAGCATTTGTTTCATGTTGTAAAAAGCTGTAAAGATAAATGATCTGTCATTAATAGCAGACAACCAAAAAATATTAAACCTGAACATATGGGTAACAGCACTACGAGAGAGGCCGCTCACTGAATGTCAGTCTCTGACAGTTACTTGTTAGTTTTTAGATCCAACATACAGTAGCTTTGGAAGAACTACCATGTAATGTGTCACAACACACACAAATAAAATAGTCCCAAGTAATGTAAGAGGTTAAGTCTTCCTGGCGGCTTATTACATCAGTGCGTACATGTTTTATTATGTGGACAGAAAAATACTCTAGTAAGTTATCTACCCTGTACCTACATGTAAGTACTGTATATATAATAAGAATTCACATGACGTAGCAACAGATATGTTCGAAAGGAACTAACTGCAGGTTAGGCAGTGGACGTAGGGAAGTTGAGTTGTGGCAGCTGTGGGCTGATGAGTTCAGTCCTCTCTGTTTTCTACCAACAATGTGTGGGTATTAGGGATGCACTGGAACTAGTTCAGGGCGGCTACTTCAGGCCGGAACCTCGATTTTTATGGAGTTCCTGTTCCGGCCGGAACTTCGGTAAAATAACCGGCCGGAACCGGAACTTTGTACAATAGTACTAAATACTGTTTCATAAATTAAAATATAATTCACTGTTAATGTTTCTTATTTCTAATGGTTAATGCAGCATCAAAAAGTAGTTAATGGTTAATGAATATTGAAGTATGTGTACCAAAAAATGTATTGCTTATTAAATCATATTTATTGTACTGGACATGTCATGTACAGTACAAGAAACTGAGTATGAGGCACCTGACTGAGTGTCAAACCGAACAGGTGCTGTGCACATCATTCTGTTGGACCTGTGTCCTGACACAAAGGTTGACACCTTGCCTCTGTGCGAATTTTTCTAAACTTTTTACTTTTTTTACTTTTATCTTCTTCACCAAATGATCGGCTCGTTAGCCGCTTGGACGATCGGTCATGTCTCTGTTGCGCACTGTTGGCAAGTACTGGGCATGCACTGGCTCCTAAATGTACCTGAACCTGCTCCAGTGTTGGTCTAGTCTGGTCTTGAAAGAGCTCACACTCGGTGCCATCACAACACTTTCTGGTAGATTGTTCCAAGAGTTCACAACTCTCACTCCAAAAAAATTTGCCGTCACAGTTTTCTGGACTTGCGGCTTCTTCAATCTTGAGCTGTGACCCCTTGTGGGACGAGCGTCCGCCAGCTCCAAGTAAGGACACTCGACTGAGTAGTGCCCCTTGAGATGCTTATGCACCTCAATTAGATCACCCCTTGCCTGTCTGTAGTATAAGCTAGGCAAGTTCAGGCACTCCAATCTCTCAGGGTAGCTGAGGTGCCGAAGTGCAGGCACCAGTCTGGTGGCCCTCCTTTGAACATTTTCAACAAACTGACAGTCCCTAACATACTCTTTTTCGATCACGATGGCCCGAGAACTTCAGCCCGAGAACTTCAGCTCATTGTCAATATACACAACTAGGTCCTTCTCACATCGTCTCAAATAATGCAGTTTCTTCATCCCATTGGGACATATGATACGCCTCCTTACCATTGGTACGACCCAGGTGCAGCCTCTTACACTTCGTGACATTGAATCTCAGCAGACATTTCTTCGACCATTCTTGGAGCTCACAGAGGTCCTTCTGCAGCTCTTCACAGTCCGCTTGGTTCTTGATTTCTCGAAATAACTTGCCGTCATCGGCAAACATTTGTGTGGAGGAGTGTAAAACGTCAGGCATGTCATTTATGAAACAAACAAGCAACAGCGGGCCCAATACACTACCCTGCGGTACCCCACTTGTGACAGGTATAGATGATGATTTCGTGCCATTAATCACCATTCACACATGTCGCTAGGACAGAATTCCGTGCAGCCTTAAACAAAAGCCTAGGTAAATATTGTCGATATTACCACCCCATCCCAGAATATGGGCCCAAATATCCAATACCTTGAGCAATCATGCTAAGCAGGAGCGCCCCGGCATAAAACTGTGTTGGCAATCCTTTACAAGGTTGTTTCGTAGATGATGTTCCATCGCGGCATCTCTGATAATACTCTCAAGTACTTTACATATTATGCTGGTCAGGCGCACCGGTCTATAGTTGTTCGTGGAGTGACGATCGCCCTTCTTGAAGATAGGACTCGCATAAGCCACTTTCCATTCACTGGGGACCTTTTGTTCATCCAGGCATTTACAAAACAGGATCTTCAGGGGCTCTGCAAGCTCGTTGCACAATTCTCTTAGCACTCTAGGATGCACCATGTCAGGGCCGGGACTCTTATGGACCTTTAGCTTTGACAGTTTATTTCTAATACCCTCTTCTGTGAACACAATGTGGGTCAGTGTTGTGTCAAACCGTCTGTCCTCAAACGCAGGAAGGGTAATCGCATCCTCTCTTGTGAACACCCAGGAAAAGAAGCTGTTCAATGCCTCAGCTTTATCCTGGTCAGAATCTGCGTAACTACCATCTTCAAGCCTCAGGTCTGATACTCCTACTCGCATTTTTAATTTTGACTTTGCATAGAGGTAAAATACCTTTGGGTTTGACTTGACCTTGCTTGCAACCAGCCTCTGGAACTCCTTTTCAGCCCTTCTACACTCTCATCTTTGCTTGGTTTCTGGCTCTTGCATACATCCTCCTGTCCTGCTCATCATTTGACCCAACCCACGTCTTGAATTTCTGAGTTTTCTTAACTTTGTTGACCGCCACATGGTTCATGTATAGGGATCCCCTTGTATTCCTAGAGGCACTGGGTTTGGTCTTGGGTATATATTTATCGATCAAATGGGTTACTTTACTTGTTATGATATTCAGCGTAGTGTCTGCATTCTTGTGCCTTAATGAGTCAGGCCAGTTGATACCCCTCATCTCTTCCCCCATCCCATTGTAATTTCCATTGTAATATTTGCACCTTGGCCTGGCCTTATCTTGAACTAGATAACAGTTAAATCTGAATGACAACACTATATGGTGACTGGTGCCAACTGGGGCAAGGTGTTCCAGTTTGGCCACCAAACCCTCCTCATTTGTTATGATGAGGTCTAGTGGCTTGGGTGTTTGCTCCCCTCTAGTGTGTCGGGTCTCTAACATGTTGGAACAGAAAATTATCTCTCAGAGTTTCTACAAAAAGAGTAGCAGGGTTATTCAAGTCATTTGGGGTGAACTCGTTTCTCCAGTCGATGTCGCCATAGTTAAAGTCTCCCATGATAAGGAGGTGGGTAGGGTTGAGCATCGCCGCGTTGTTTATTAAGGCTCTTAAGTTCCTTTGATTTAGTGGGCCACAGTTTGGGGATCTGTAGATACACCCGACAATAAGTAAGTCCCTTCCCTTTAATTTAATTTTACACTACTTGGACTCTTCAAAAACATCCTCTCCTTGTACCCTCGCCTGGCTGGCTCTAAGGTCTTACCTAGCATAGATAACCACAACCCTCTTGCAAGTTTCTTGAGAAAGGTTCGTAAATGAGTCATATCCAGCAATACTGAACTCACATTCCTCTGGGTCGATTCTCCTGTTCTTGTACAACAGTTCTACAACTCCTACAATATCTGGTTGGTGTACCTTCAGTAGTGTTTCAAACTCCTCTCTCTTATCAAGAAACGTGTCAGTATTAGTGTGCATGACATTCAAGCCAGAATTTGTTCTTGGTAACGTCTCTACTCTTAATAGTAACCCCCCTTCCCCCCATTCTCAGAAGCTGCAGCATTTGCTAAGTACACTGTATTTTGCAGGGTGTGGTTAGAAATGTCATTGTTTAAAAGGCGCTCGCCTCCTCCTGTCTGGTAGGCGGAGCTGGTGCCACCTCCCGGGTGGGGGGTAGAGCGGGTGGAGGGTGCGCTGCTGCTCCCTGGCCCTGTGTCGGCACACTTGCTTAAATCAAATGATTTTAAATTTTAATATTTAACATGCAACTTTGGTTCGAATTATGCAAAAAAATCCAAGATTCAAAAGTTTTAATAATGGGATGATCTGTAAACACTCACTAAGTCACCATAACTATCCTACAAGTTATATCAAGTTCCTCAGTTTGTTATATTCATTCCTTTTGCTCATTTGAGATGAATACAACTATGACAAGAGAAAATACTCTCTAAATAAAAGCTTCAGGCAGGATTTTAACATCTGTACAATATAACTATACTGTATATCTTTTTTGGTGCTGTCAATGATAATTCAGAAAAATATTGGTTAATTAATAAATTCTCATTAGCGCCACCACAGCCCTCGATTAAGGCATGGGTTGCTTAGAATACATTTGAGGCTGAGTGTGAAGAAATGCCATGATTTGAGGAGGTTTTAAGTATCAAATGGAGAGGATAATTTCAGTGCGTGATGAGTTTAGTCACTGCAGGACAACACTGTCCGCTGTTGTCACTGTTTACATCTGTAAGATTTGTTGATTTGACAGATGTGTGCAGTAGGTGGGAGCCGCACCAGTAGGTGGCCCCTGGTGGTAGTAATAATGGTGCTGGTAGCAGCAGCCAGGACCAAGGGGGATATCATCTATGCGGAGACTGCCACCATCGCCTTCGACATCTGGGCCACTGACCTGGTAAGTGACAATGGCTACATAATTATGCCTGTACTCTCAACTCTAATATTAGGCACAGTAATAGAAATTTTTGGATAAATTAATTTGTCAATACAACACAGCTATACTGGTTGTGGTATATCAATAGTGACGCCATCATATATTACCATTATTGTTAGTCTATAAGCAGTTTGGAAGCAGGTCCCGGGTGGTCCAGGCAACAAGGAAAAATCTTCCCCGACTGAGATATAACCAGGAAGGGGCTGGGACAGTCAAGGTTATGTTGTATAAACCTTACCTGAGCGAAGACACACACACACACACACACACACACACACACACACACACACACAGAGGCACGCAGTGAATTCTTCTCTGCTGCATCACATCCTTGAGTCACCTGTAGAGATCAATGAACAGCTGATGACCTAGTGCATCCCACTAGCCAAAGGCCGGTGCGCCACCCCCATCAGTGCGTATGCTCCTACATTAGATGTTGATAACGACACCAAAGATTCTTTCTATAATTCCTTGGACACCGTCATACACAACACCCCCAGGACGGACAAGCTACTCCTCATGGGCGAATTCAACGGCCATGAGGGCCTCTCGGCAAACATTGCATGGGTCGGAAAGTCCAACAGCAAAAAGGCAGAGACTACTCTCACTAAGTGCATAACACTGCCTGGTAATTACCAACACTGTATTTCATTTGAAACCCAAATTCAAGACATCCTACAAACATCCCAGGTCTAACAATTGGCGCCCTCTTGATTATATTATTGCCTGGCAGAAGCATAAGAAGGAAATACAAATCACCCATGCCATGCGTGGACAAAACTAAATTAGGCAGGGAGTTAAAACCAAAACACGATAAAGGGAGGACTCATAGCACGACTAACTTAAATGTCTACTACACAAACAGTAGAAGTATGAGAAACAAAATGGATGAAATTAGGGCGCTGGTATGTAACATAAAAATCGATATAATAGCATTCACCGAAACATGGATAAACTTAGACTCTCGTGAGTTACCTGTCGAATACCAAATTGCAGGTTACAAATTATTCCACACCGATAGGCAGATTAGGAAAGGAAGAAGAGTAGCAATTTATGTCAGGGATAAACTGAAGTGTGAAATAAATAAGGAAATAAAAACTGAACTGAATACAGAAACAATTTAGATAGAATTAACCAATGGTGGAGAAAATTAATCATAGGAGTAATATATAGACTTCCTAATCTTGATAAAGTTAATGAGCGACTTGTTTGGGATGAAATATGTAGGGCCTCCAGACAAAGCAAAGTCTGTATTGTAGGCGACATTAACTTTAGTCAAATAGATTGGACTGACCTTACAGGTAACTCAAAATCAGAGGATTTTCTTCAAACAGTTCTGGACTGTTTCCAAAGTCAATATATAGCTGAACCAGCTCGGGGTAATAATTTACTCGATTTGGTTCTGTCAAACAGAGAAAACCTCACTAGTAATATCAAGGTAGGGAACAAACTAGCTAACAGTGATCAGAGAAGTGAGATTCGAATTAGAATTTAATGACAGTCACAAGGAAAATTCCATTTAAGTCCCAAATTTCAGAAGGGCAAACTTTGATAGTTTGAAAAGGCAACTGAGAGAAGGGGTATCACGTTTGGGGTGAATTACATGATCTGACATAATGTACCCACAGAGGGCAACCTCACTTTACCTGAAGACGTGACAACGATAACCTCACAAAATATGATGGATGAGAATGACCTGATCATGAGATCTGAGGTTGACGACTTCCACAGCAATTTAAATAATGAGTTACTTAATGCACAAAGGCAGAACATACCATACAGAAAACTCAGATCAAACAACAATGACCCTAAATGGATAAATAATTATTGAAAGAATATTACTGGACAAAGGAAGGCTATAGGTAGGAGAATAAATCGTGGTGAAGTTTACCTCCTAGATTATTATAAGGTATTGGCCAGTCGGGTTAAGACCAAGCTAAGAAAAGCAAAGAGGAATAATGAACTGAAAGTACCAAGGGAGGTGAAGTTAAACCCCAAGGGATTCTTTCAAATGTACCAAACCAAAACACGAGACAAGATTGGACCAATGCAGTCGGACACTGGTGAGCTAATGGATAATGAAGGAGAAATGAGCAATAATCTGAACAGATATTTTTCAGCAGTTTTCACCACCGAAAATTTAAACATGATACCCGAGGCACCGACTATATACAGAGATAGTGAAGAAGATAGATTAAGCGAGATAGTAGTGACTAGTAACGATGTAAGCAAATAGACAAATTAAAGCCTAATAAGTCACCAGGTCCTAATGAGATATTTACCAGAGTATTAAAGGAATGTAAGGAAGAGCTTAGTATGTCCTTAGTAAATTTGTTTAACATGTCCTTAAAAACGGGTGTAGTACCAAAATCCTGGAGGATAGCGAATGAAATATCGATTTTCAAGAAGATCACTTTCCTCTAACTATCATCCAATCAGTTTAACATCAATTGTAGGCAAATTACTGGAAACAATAATTTCAAACACTATTTGAAATCACCTGGAGAATCACAAGTTGATCAATGAATCCCAACATGGCTTGACAAGTGGGCATTCATGGCTGAATAATCTGTTAACATTCTTTTCAGCTGTTTTCGAATCCGTGGACGACAGACACGATTATGATGTGGTATATCTCGACTTTAGCAAAGCCTTCGACAGAGTCCCCCACAAAAGACTAATTCGAAAAGTGAAGGCTCATGACATTGGAGGAGATATTCTAAAATGGATTAGGGCGTGGTTACAGGACAGGAAACAGCGAGTGAGCATTAACGGCATTAAATCCGATTGGGGTGACATCACTAGTGGAGTACCCCAAGGCTCAGTGCTTGAACCATTATAATTATTATTTATTCTATACATAAACGATATAGACGTAGACAGCAACATAAATAAATTTGCTGATGTTACTAAAAGAGAGTGTGTACCGGGTAATTAAAACTGACAAGGACTCTGCAAAATTACAGGAAGATCTCAAATTTTTCGAATGGTCTGAAAAATGGCGAATGAAATTTAATGTGGACAAATGTAAAGTGTTAGTCTAGGAGATGTAAACAGAGAAACCAGATATCAGATGAACAACGTCAATACAAGGCTAACAAAGAATTTGGCTTCATACAAAGGAGTGTTAGTTACAAGACTAGCGAGGTCATCCTAAAACTATATCTTGCACTTGTGAGACCTCACTTGGATTACGCAGTTCAATTCTGGTCACCATACTACAGAATGGATATAGAATCCCTAGAAAAAATTAACAGGAGAATGATAAGACAAATTCCAAGCACTAGGAACCTTGAGTACAGAGACAGGTTAAAGCATAAATGGAAGTCAGGGCTAAACAAAGGTGATATAATAAAGGTACTCAAACTATCCAACCAGGAGTGAACTTGTAGCAATGGCTTTAAATTAGATAAATTTAGATTTAGGCACAATATAGGTAAACACTGGCTTGGAAATAGAGTAGTGGATGAGTGGAACAAGTTACCAAACAAAATCATAAACTCAAATACGCTGGATAGCTTCAAACATACCATAGGTTGGATGGATATATGAGCGATAGAGGTTGGGTGTAAACGGGACTACCCAGTATGGGCCAATAGGCCTGCTGCAGTTGCCTCCATTCTTACGTTCTTAAGCGCCGGGCTCGGGAGGTCTGTGCCACTTGTCAGACCACCAGTACACCACTTGGCACATGCTCGGCGACCGATATGGAGGGAGGAGCGCAGGGTAGCTAAGCTAAGTGGCGAGACAAGAAACAACTGAGGAACAAGGAGGCTCTCCTTGTAGTGAAGAAAGAAGTAACAAGACCAAAACAATACAGAGTAAGAACAACAACAACACATATATCAACAATAAGACATTCAGAGTTTATCAACCTCTACGAATCATTACCAGACGTAGAAGACCAAAAAGATGAAAAATTGGTAGTACAGAAAAAACAAAGAAGAACAGAAGGAAGAGGCCAAAATAACAAGACTACAGCCATAATGACCATCGATGTTGACAGCCAGTATTACAAACAAACATCATCAACTACAGTTAGTGCGACATACTCCAAGGTATCTACATTGATATGCTGAAGTACTAGCTCCTTCGTCTATATTTTTTTATTTATATTGATGGACTGAATAGAAACCCTAATGCTTGCTGTACCCGATTCTGTCTCCGGACATTGGAGTAGCCCATCGGAACACTCTACCAAAATCTGGAGTATGGCACCGATGTTTTTGCGTCTCCTTTCCCTCTACCTTTGCCTACTTAAGCCATCTGCAAGGAGGCACACCAGCTATTGAGTAGTTTTTTGTTTAGACATAGAGTTAAAGTGTCTGAAAGATGCCACATTTGGATTTATTTATATTATTATACCTCCATCAGTTCCATCTGTGCACGGGAGGCAAACATTGCTTGCTACACACTTCATCGTAAACAAGAGTCAAATTTCACAGCATAAACTGTTGACAGGAGAAACAATTTACCTCACTTTTACTGGATATTAAAACAGCAGAAGTACAATATCAATTCTCCCTTACAAGTAGTTATGGACAATAACAGCAGTAGATCCCTTCTCCATCCTTATGTACAGTATATGTAACTTGACTAAACACTCTCTTCACTCATTACTTCATAATATCTTAGAACCACCAAAACAGCTAAGAAGCGTGACCTGAACCTTACTGACAGCCATTAAGCTTTGACTTTGTCCCTGCTTTCAGCGACCCGGGTTCACTCTGACTGAGAAAACCATCAATGACAGGATTTGCTTTTGCAAGACACACTCTCCAAACATACAGGCCAGCACCACTTCATTCACCTCTCCCACCAGCAGCTTACCCACGAATAGCCTGTCCAGTGGCGTCCTACCCAGCAGCAACCTTCCCACCACCAGTAGTGGATCCGATGGTAAAAATTATGTGGCTGCTCAGTCGGTGTTTTTACTGAGTTCGGCTGAGCTTGAATGCAATATTTAGATACGTAAGGGTGACTTACACATGAGGGAGATATGGTTAAGAGGAAAGGTGTTGCTGGCATGTTAGGAGGTAAACATAGATATACTGTATGTTTAATATTATACTGTGCTTAGATATACAGTATATACAGGAGACGTAGATACAGGTGTCTGTGTGTGTGGGGGGGGAGAGTGATATACTGTAGATTACTTTAACTTTAAACATCCTTTTGGAATTCATTAAAATCTAATTAGTAATTACAGTATAGTCATAATACAGTAGTTCAATAATTAACCTAACCACACCATCAATGTTGTGACCATCATCTCTGAATCCCACAGTTCTGGTTATAAACACCTACAGCTCACACAGCCTTGATCAGTGAAGATTTATAAAACAGGTGGTGTTAACCCAGGGATTCTTTCCACAGGATACAAAGCATCTTCCATCGAATACTTCTACTTCAGTGAGTACAACTATATCAGGAATCACCCAAAGAAGCACTAACCAGCTGCAGCCGATGATCTAACCACACCCACAAAACACTGATGATGGTGAGGGCTTTACTTACTAACTCATATCCTTCTTTTTCATGAGTACGTCTTTGTACCATGTTTACTAGTCAGGTACTCTTCAAGATCTTTTGTATGGTAAGAGTGTTCTCCCAAGTCGAGAATCGGGATTTACAACCATTCTACATGTCAGTTCTGACACCAAGTAATAGAATCTTCTTAAAGTCGAGTCTCAGTTAAATAATTATGATGCCATTTTACAAGTGCTTGTTTGTGCTCTAGCTTCGCTGTGTTAGGGGCTCTCAGGAAACTCTAGTTAAGAGGATAATTTAACATAAAAGGCTTTGAGAATCCAGATCCGAGATGTTGGGAACACCACACACACCAGGGGTTTATTGCGTGCGCTGCCGTGATAACCTTTACTACATAATTGCTGTAGTTCATATCGGCCGCTCCTCTTGCAACAATAGGCTGTACCATCACAAATTTTTTATCAATTGTTCGTGTGCTCCTACAACATTCACTAACAACCCTATAAGATGTTTTGTAATGGCTTGATCATTAGACAAATATTAAAATTTTGGAAATAATGTTGCCACCAAACTGAACTCTCACCAGCCGCACCTAGCAAGCTTGGTAGAATATAAAATTTCACAATTTTATATGAGGCCAATATGGGGTTTCATGATTATACATTGCAGGTTCCATCTTCTCGTCCATTGCACCAAAATACTCAACCATGTCCTTCTTGCACAGATTCTCCTGCTGATATATCACATACACCCTCTCCTGACCACAATCTCATGCTTTTACTAACACATTCACCCTCACTTGATCCACACCTCAGTTATCCTGCCATTTCACATGGTGTATCAAGTAATGTTCTACCTCCTCCTTGTACCCACTCTTTAAATATGCATGCCACCTCTAGAGATGTACTGTAATTGATTCCCCTTGCATTAACCCTGTTCCATCCACTGTTGCCACAGAGGACCAAGGTGAAATGAACGCTGCCATGAAATCGATAATGCACACACTTCAGTAAAAGTTGATACACCTTTATGTTGTGGTTTTGCTTCTCTCTTTATATGTAATAATATGCACTACTTTAACTTGTATTCATTGATAATAATGCAATGTATGTACTTTACGTTCATTACACCTACATTGAGGAAAGATTGATAAGTTTTTAAAGAGTGTTCTTCTTTTCATGTAATGAAAATTAAATTATAATAATGTGAGCAAGAGGAAATTACAAACTAAAAGATAAAGTTTACTCACCTTCATGTACTCTTTTAAACTTCAACTAATGCTTTGCACACTTCTGGAATCATGAGAGCAATACTAGCATTTGATACTAGAAACAGATACATCAAGCTTTTATAAGAATCTCCAGCGGCAAGAAATCTTAATGTGATCGCTAGATTAGTTTTCACAGGAATTGCTGCCCTCATATTTGAATCTATTTTCTGTAATTTTGGACCAATAACATTACCAAGCACCTTAAAGTCACTTTGAGACATTTTTGTAAAACTCTGAAATCAATACCTGTCTAATTATAATTCTCCACATGGAGCTGCATTAGATCGCTTTTTCAGATATATGGTCTAACGCACGTTTTTCTCTTCTTCCTGCGTTGTTTATTAATGATAAAATACAGTAAGCGGCAGCTGCAATTCCAAGATCCATTTTCAAGCGCACAGCCTTCACAGGTTCCCCTAGAGATAGTTGCTTACTCACTGGCTCGTTTAAACAGTGGCCATGTTGCTTCAAATTGCTCCACATTGACTACAACATTGCAGCAATCATGGTCATGACAATATTTTCTTCGTCAATATTTCCAACAGAAATGTTGCCTAATGTTGCTCAATTTTTATTGCTCGTGTAATCGCGCCAGAAGGCTTCAACTCAGTCATCAGGGGAGCCCTCTAGCGAACTCTTAGTCCATTTTGGCTGCCCGCCAAAATTGATCGCCATTGTAAGGCAACTCCAAGATGACACGAACAGCAGTCCGGCACAATGGCACCCAGTCCGAGTTTTCCCCATCCAAACGGGAGTAAAACAAGGATGTGTACTGGCAACAACTCTTTTCCATTTTCTTGGCTGCCTTCCTTATTCATGCCAGTGCCAATTTAGCCAGCAGGGTGGACGTCCAGTACCAGATGAAAGGACTTTTAAACATAAGATGACTCTAGGCAAGAACAAAGGTTGTCAGCCATTTCCATCACTAAACTTCAGTATGCAGATGACTTCACCCTCGTCACTCACACTGAGCGCGACCTATGGGATATCCTGAACACATACACATATGCGTATGTACTCCCACTAAAAAATTATTCGGCATGTGTCATATTGTATCACGTCGTAAGGGTGCCGAATAATTTTTAAATGGGTGTACATGTATGTATCGTGCATGTACAGTATACATGTGTGTGTGTGTGTGTGTGTGTGTGTGTGTGTGTGTGTGTGTACAAGTATCATGTACACCCACTAAAAAATTATTCGGCACCCTTACGACTTGATACAATATGACACATGCCGAATAATTTTTTAGTGGGTGTACACTTCAGCCTTGAGGTGAAAGTAAGTAAAACTCGGATTCTCTTTCAGCTTGCCCCTGGTTCAGCCACACCTCCACCATCCATCCAGGTTAACGGTACTACCCTCTCTAATGTTACCCACTTTCAGTATCTCGGCTCTCACCTGTCCATCACTGCGGACATCGATGAAGAGATTCAACATCGGATCTGACGTGCATCTCAAGCCCTTGGCAGACTCCGTACCCGTGTCTTCAGCTGCAGGGAGCTGAAATTATATACAAATTTACACGTATATCGAGCAGTGGTCCTCCCCACCCTGCTGTATGGCAGTGAGACATGGGTCACATACAGGAGGCACCTCAAGGCACTTGAAAATGTTCACCATAATGAAACCAGGGAATATAAGTAAATAATCTGGTTCTCCACTTTGAAAATTGATCAGGTTTCGTCCAGAAGTGAATGTATGGCTTTTAAGTACACCATGTCCCTAATCAAATACAAATTTCATGTTATTATCATTATTACTTGTGCAGATTTGAGCTCATACATGGAAAGTGTGATACAGTACTTAGGATAAATAATTGACGGCTTGAATTGCTTAGCAGAATTGTGTTGAATATATAAAAGGTATCATTTATAGAATCAAATTAGAATGTATATGTACAGTAATTGAATAAAAAATCTGGAAATAATTTGGAAGAGATTTATAGCATTAAGTTCACTTTTGGAAGATACAAAAATCATGTTGCTACCTAAATTTTGGACGAAGACATGAATAAGCATACAGTACAGTCGAGTTGATGGTAGTCATTTTCTGAATTGGTCACTAATGGTATACTGTACTTTGCCAAACCTAGGCACTCAAAATATTTCTTATTCTATTATATGCCTCTGAAAACATGGGTATAGACACAATAATTATGCTTCTATTTCAAATATAAATAGATTTACAGGTAAACCTCGAGTTACAATGGGGTTAGTTTCCTGAAAACTCCTCTTAGGTGAATTATCATAAATAAGAAGCATTATAAAATGGGGTTCAATGGGATATGTTCCCAGCCAGTCCCTAAACACACATGTATCACCAACAAAATAACTCCTACTATCAGTACAAAACAATTAAACAGCTCCCACATAGCCTCTGGGGAGTCTCATGCTGCTTAACAATGTCAAGCTTCACCTCAGAGACACGGTTGTCTTGGATGCCTTGGCCTTCCCAGACATTTTCAATGTTACAATGTTCACTTCAGTCACAAAAACAGAGTCGTCATCAAGACATTTAAGTCATAATATACAAGGAATTTCTATAGGCCAGCAACTGAAGCAATGGATGCTGGTGCACATGAAACACTGATGGAATTCTGGAAGGCATTTAACATTAAAGACTGCATTGACATTACGGGTGTATAAAAATGTCTTGGGATGAAGTGAAGCCTTCCACCATGAACATTAGCTAGCACCAACTTTGGTGAATTTACGACAGTGGACAAAGTAATCGCAGAAATATTGAAACTAGAAAAGGAAATTGGAGGTGAGGGTTTTGATGACATGCAGAAAGTGGAGGTGAATGAACTGCTGGACTTGCATTTTCAAGAACCAATAAATGATTAGCTTGAAGAGATATAACAGATGACAGTAATAGTGCTGATGATGCTGAAGTGGAACCCGTAAAACCTAAATTAACAATCAAGGTGACCTCTGAATTCCTCCTGAAAGCAAATGAACTTAATGAGGTGTGTTGAGACATAGATCCAATAATGGCAGAGAAGTTTAAAGTTCAAAAGTGGCCTTGATGATTTTAGTGTGGCATACAGAGAAATTTTGAAAGATCTGCAAAGAAAAAGCAAACAACAGAAAATAACAGACTTCTTCTCGAGGCTGTGGTCACCCCACCCCAACCATCAACATCACCCGCTGATCTAGAGCCTGTAGCCGATGATCCTGATGATCCATTGGCTAAAGAAATAAAAATCATTCCAGTTTGATCATCATCGAAGTCTTCTTCATCAATCACCGTCATCAGAAGGCTTCACAACATCTATAATATCATCGTCATCACAGTTATGCTACAATCACCTAGCCTTGGTTCGGTGAGTAGTGTAATCATTAATATTTTTAATGGTTTATGGTACTGTATGTTAGTTTTATTATTATCATCATATTTGTGCATAATGTAAATGTTTAAAAGGTGCGCATTTCACGTGATAAGAGTCCACACTCGGCCAAGATCCAGCCACCCCATTTTTCCCATAAGAAGCAAAGTTTGCAGAAACACAATTTTGCTCAACACTGTTTTCGAGGAACCTAACCCCGGTGTTGGACGAGGACTGTACTCAGAAGGTATGTAGAAGCCGAGAGAGCTGGCAACTGGGAGCATCACGTTGCTGAAATAGAGAACGTGCTTCCATATATGGTATCTGCAGGTCATACCAAGTATACAGTAGGGTGTGACCCTTGCCCTCCAAAAATAAAAAAAATGGTCGTACAATGCTGTTCAAAGTTTTAGTGTTGTGTATTTATCTAGGAAACACCCCTGGCAGAAGGTAGCACGAGTGGGTACTTCCTCTCCTCAAAGATTCCTTCAATATTTCTTTATGCAATTTCACCACAATTCTCATATAATTTAGGATCATTTGGTGCCAGGTTGATAAAATATTATCCTAAAGGAATCGGCTTTCCTGAAAAAGAATCCCACACTTAACATCGTGAGTCAAATGTTTACAAAGAGCAAACAGCTGATCAGCTTACCACAATGTCTGTCTTCAACACTTAGTAAATTAGTACAGTAGTCATGTATTTATCATCACTTAATAAATACTATTGTAGTACTAGTTGGAATTTGGCTAAAAGGAATTGCAATGTAAATTAAATAAAGCAGTGGATTTATTATAAAAGTGAAGATGGTCTGCCTACAGTGGCCTGACATGAATGAGGAAGGTTGTTGGGTGTTACTGGGCCAGTAACACAGGAACCAAATTTTACCAGGGAGTGCTGAATATTCTGGTGCCCAAAATATTGGGGTGCTGCAGCACCCTCCCTCGCCACGTCCTTGTACTGGGTGGAGCGAGAAGGGGGAAGACGGTGCATCACACACGAGAGAACTGACTAACCTCGGAGTGTGTGCGGAAGATGCACACCTACCAAGTTCACAGATATGGAGGGATAAGTGTACAGTATTTGCATTAATATTACCTTAAAAACCAGGAGTCTTAGAGTGCACCCAGTTTAGAACAATAAGTTTAATAAGACAAGCCTGCAGAATTTATATACGGACAACAGGAGGCTGCAGTGTTAGTAAATAATGAACTTACTAATTGGTTCACAATTACAGTAAAACATGGCTGTTCTATCTCCAGTATTGTATAATATATACAGTATTAAGAATTCTTAATGAGAGAAGGTATAAGTGATAATGAAGGACTAAAAGTTAATGGTAAAGTAATGTCAAATACAAGTAAACCTCTATTTATGATGGGGTTAGATTCCTGAAAACCCCATCGCAGGTCGAAATATCGTAAATCGGGATCACTATAACCTACACTACTAGTATAAGTACAAAACAATTAAACAACACTCACATCATTAAGAACAAGTCTGGTAGTCATTATATGTTCCCTTGAGGACTAAGGAGACTCTTAAGGTGGAATAGAGACATCAACCTGAGTCACACACAGACCTTGAGGAATCTGAAGAGTGGGAACTGGAGGTGTAGCCTTCATCTTGGCCTTAAAGATGGTGAGCTAAACATCTGCCAGACATTTTCAAAGTTACGCTGCTCACTTCAGTTACAAAAACATGATAATAATGACGGGGGACTCAATTATTTTATATAAAAAAAGTAGGAAATTTTGCGAGGGAGGTGTGGTAGGGGAGGGTCTCGTGTTACTGACCTGATTAATGTCAGGTGGAGGTGGGGTGGGGGATTGGTAGTCTCATGCAATGTCAGGTCACCCGTTGTCAGGGAGTGGGATTATAGTTTTGTCAATCTGTGGTTTGAGTTGGAACAAATTGCAACATAAATTATTTTTGTTGCAACTTGCTTGGCACTCCTAGCTGAACAACGTATAAAAGTAGAGAGAAATAAAGGTGATGGAAAGTTATCTAATTTGCATACATCATATATTATGCATGTAATCATATACGTAATGTGCCTGCAAGTACAGTACTGTATATCTAATGTGCTTATAATACAATATGTGTTCTCATTACAATTATATATTAAACATTTGATGTGTTTAATTACTTGGAAATCTATATTTTTGTGATAAAAAATCCAGGTTTTACACACAAATATAAATTTTGGGTCTTATTTTAATTTACCAAGCAATTTCACTGTCAAAAACAAGAACTACATCATATAATCAACTTATAAAGAACAAAAAATAAATTTGATTTTCATATTTTGATGGAAAAAGAGAAACGTTTTGGAACTAGTGTACTTAAAATCTGCCTGTGGTACTTAAAGGGTTAACTTTAACATGTTATATCTATAATCCGGCCCTTCATATTATATATTATTTGAAAGCCTATTTCTGGGTCTTCTAGACTCACTGTATAACGAATTGGCCACCCCCCTCTAACACAACCCACTACACCCCCTCTACCACGACCCACTACACTCCCTCTACCACGACCCACTACACTCCCTCTACCACGACCCACTACACCCCCTCTACCACGACCCACTACACCCCCTCTACCACGACCCACTACACCCCCTCTACCACGACCCACTACACCCCTCTACTACTACCCCTCTACCACGACCCACTACACTCCCTCTACCACGACCCACTACACCCCCTCTACCGACCCACACCCCTCCTACCACCTCTACACCTACCACCCTCTCCCACACCCTCCCACACCACCCTCTCCACCTACCACACCACCCCTCTCCCTCCCCCCCTCCCCACCCCCACACCTCCACACCCTCCCCACCACCCTCTCCACCCACCCACACCACCTCTCCCACACCCTCCCCACCACCCTCCCACCCTCCCACACCACCCTCTCCACCTCCCCACACCACCCCTCTCCCACACCCTACCACACCTCCTCCCACACCTACCCCACACTGAATCGGCTGCTTGTCCAATTAACCAGTCCGTTCACACATATTTATATTTGGGTTTTAAGTAACGAAACCCAAACGGTAGTTCCTTTGTTTTATTATAAAAGGTTGTATATATAATTCCTGAGTGTATATCAACCGTAAGTCTCACTGTCTAGGAGTGAATGAGAAAGGGACGGCGTTTATGTATGATAAACGTTAGGTCACGTCCTTACGATATGAGTTGAGGTGAGCTACTGAAGCTTAGGGGCATCGCAGTGCGTGCTTACAGAAATGCTGAGCTATGGGTCTCGCCCTCTTGGGTAAGTTGCCCGCTCACGTGTCCATCTCATGTCTTACTCATAGACAGTGGAAAGTTACAGGGTGGTGAATCTGAATATAATATCAGATGTATTGACCCATTTATATAATACGTTCTGTTGAAGAGACAGGGGCCCATTACAACACCACCCTCTCCACACCCTACCCACACTACTAAGATATATCAATAGAACAGTTGTTATAATGTTATTACTGCAACTAAGGTAAGGTCTTTGAGCGCTTAACAAGGTTAGTAATACACCTGTCTAAGAACATTAGAAATTATGAGAAACAGAACTGTGTGTAGATCATTAGCATTGGAGTCACGAGTTAAGAGATGAAAGAAGATTATTAAGGATTGAAGAAAAGTTGTGAAGCTAAAATACAGTTGAAGTAGAAAGACTCTGGGCTGAACCAGGTCGCTTGGTCTTGTTTATTGTTTGTTTATCTTTGTTTTGCTCCTCGTGTCGTCAGACCTTTGTGGTGGTTTATTTACATGGTGCTGCTTGTTACACTTATTACTTCGTGTTTTGTTTTTTTATTACTGTGGTGGAGTTACTAAACCCTCCCAGGTCCCTGTGTGGCTGGGAGGGTAGTCAGTTTTTTTTTAATTGCTAATGTGTTAGTTAAGTGTTAGTTGTGTTAGTTTAAAGTACACTGTATAGAGAGGCCTCCTACATTTTACAAAGAATACGCTCATAGTTACTGGTATGTAGGTTTTTCTACGGGCTTTGTTTGATCTGTACTTTTTGTGCTGTTCCCTCTGCATTACCGTGAGATCTGGGTTTATGAATATACTCCGAAATTCATCACTCTTGCAAATTTTTTTTTTGCTTGCTGAATAACTTCCCATTTCTTATACTCACTCACTAGTGTGATCCTGAAGGGGCGAGGCTTATTCTCCTGCCTTTGCCCTGTTCAAAGTTCCGCCCCACTTGTTCAATACAAAAGTGAGTGTCGCACACGTTAAAAGACACAGGGGTGTTGTGAATGTTTATCACACTACCTTGCACACGACACCACAATTTCTCACGGCTTGGGACGTCTGTAACATACACCTTGCTCTTTATGTCACCCCACGGGTAGAGATCAAGGGGATTTATGTCAGGTGACCGAGGTAGCCATGACACAGGGCGGTTGTGTCCCATACATCTTCCATGATAGACAACATTTAGATATTCATTTATTGTTCGTGCATAATGAGCAGCACCACCATCATGCTGAACTACATTCACTGCTGGATTCTGATGAACTCATTCTCCAGCAGCAGTGACAATGTGTCCTTAAGTAAAACGTCTGTATGTTACACCTGTCAGTCGCTGGGGCAGAAGATATGGGTCAATAAGGTAGCCACCAATAATGCCAGCTCAAACATTGATTGCGAATCGTACCTAATGAGATCTACGGGTCACTGCATGTGGATTGTCAACAAACCAGGAATGCATATTGTGTGAAAATGTTGCTTCATCGGTAAAAAGCCGACAGAAATGCACCCGAGGATGATAGTCAAGATTAGTTAGAGCTTGTACCTTCTGATGGTGGTATGGATGAAGGATGGGTTTATGTAGGGTCCTCCACACTGTGTCCACTGCCAGTTGAAGATCCTGAGCGATCCGTCAAATACTTGCCTCTGAATTTTCCTCAATGATGTGCAGTATCTGGTCCTCTGCGTTGTGTATGTGCACGTTTTGTGGTCGCCCTCTATCACCTGGAATGCCACATCGGCGACAGGTACCGATTTCATGTAATTGGCGATTAACAGCAAGAAATGTTGGATGTGATGGCACTATGCGGTTCAAATCACGTTCCCTGTATACACCCGTACCGCCTCCGCTGCATTCCACCAGCTTCACCCAGTACCAGGTGCATATCGGCATATTCGCATTCGCCAAATTAATATTCCTCCATGTCCACTTCCGCGTGTTCGCCCAGCCCTGGTTGATACAGACATTTAACTGTCAACCATTGCAGGGAAGGAAGTGGGCAGCCAACTTTAAACTACCACCTCACAGCTTGGTATGTTCCCCCTACCCCTCCCTCCCCTACCCACCAAACCACCCACCGATGCTCCTGCTCATTACTTCATTTGGACAAATATATATTGTTACGACCGTGTCGTATTTTTCTATTTTTTTATATAACATGCTTCCATGTTCCATATTATTCCTGTAATGATGTGTTGTATTTACTATTATATAATCTAGTCACCTTACCCTGTGCTGTTAAGGTTTTAACTGTTATTATTTGTTCAAACCCATTTTGTATTGTAACAAGCATTCTGTTTCTCTACGACCATCTGCATCGTTAAACGACCCACCGGCGGGTCGTGTGGCGGGAGCCGACCTTATATATAGGACCCACCAACTGACGGAGTTAGTTCAGTCCTCTTGTCATACAGTTCACATCCTTTGAGTGACACTCGTCACCTGTTACTTATACTTAATTTATTTGTGTTGTTCCTGTCGCCACCAATGTGGTATATCTATGTGAGTACCTATTTATGTCTCTATTTATGTCCATCAGTATTTGCTGAGTTACATTTAAGTAATTCAGTGTTGTTTCACGTTAGTTAATTTCAGTGTTAGTTTTTATATGTTTATGCAGTGTTAACGTAATCCAATGCTTTATTATTATTCTTTTGATGTTTCGATGTTTAGTATCATTTGTGTCTTAAAAGTTTCGATGGTGAATCAATTTGTTGTGACAGCCTACGAGGCTCTTTATTGTGTTAATATTTAATTAATTAAATTCTTAAAGGTTTACTTTATTTATTTTTATTCCCTTTTAATTTACTTCACTTTTTTTGTTTGGTTACGCCTAGAACCTGGATATTTAAGTAAATTAAGAGACGGCGTAACAATATATATATATATATATATATATATATATATATATATATATATATATATATATATATATATATATATATATATATATATAAAAGGGACACCCATGCACACCTACGCCCACGAGAGCCAACCAGCCAACCGTTATAAAGTGAACTTGAAAATTGACCTGTGGGGCCCTGTGTGTTTACAGTGCCTGTCAAGCGACATGCCCCAATTCGTCACCATCTCCTGAAGGGTGACCAGATCCCTGCTTACACCAAGTGCCAAGAAGATAACTCCGCCCGTAGAACTGACGTCACTACGCCCATATGGTGAACTAGCCGAAAAAGTGCCGAATGAATCTTTGACAAACAGACACTGATAATTGATGTTAGATGTACAGTCAGTTTAGCGTTGGGTGTGTTGTAGTGTGGGCGACATCTGTGTGGTCTGGCGACGACCGCACTGGGCGCGGTAAGGTTGGTGGAGGGTTTCTCTGTGGTCGTACGGGTGTATAGTGACCCCCCCCCCTACCCTCGGTATAACTAGAAACAGGGGGAACACATATAATTTCAGATCACGTCTTTGTTGAATAAATTTAATTAGCCATATATCTCTTAATATTCCCGTAATATAATAACTTAAATAGGTCTCCAAATATGTAAAGTACAAAGTTAACTACATTTGGTTAAACTACAGTGCCTGCACACGACTAAATAAAGTAAGTGAAACACCATCTTATGTTATAAATGGTGGCAAGCGTTAGTTTTGTTCTTACAACAAACCGTAGCTACTTCACTCCTGAGCAGTTAATTCAAGTTTATAAGGGATTCATTCGTCCTAACTTGGAGTACTGCTCTCAAATCTGGGGTGGCTCTTCTTCTGTCCACCTGTTAGATAGGGTGGAATCAAAGGCATTTCGTCTTATTAACTCTCCTCCTTTAGTTGATAATCTCTCTTCCCTTTCTCTTCGCCACAATGTTGCTTCACTCTCTCTCTTTTACAGGTACTTTAACGGGCAATGTTCGGTGGATTTGGCATCCTGTGTACCGCCGGCACTCGTCTTGCCCGAGGTGCCCACTGTTTCTCTGTGGATGTCGGTCACACTATAATAACCCGTTATAGTACCTCCTTCTTTCCTCACACAGCCAAACTGTTGAATGGTCTGCCTTCTCTTGTGTTTCCATACTCATACAATCTGTCTCACTTTAAAAAGCTGGTTTTCCGTCTTCTTCGTGGTGTAGATTAATATCGTGTTTTTATCTTCTGTTGTTGTTTTTATTCTTATATTTTCGCCCCCCACCAGGCCTCGTTGTGGGTCGATGACTTGTGGCCGTAAAAAAAAAAAGTCTCACTCGCCTTGGCTGTCTCTCCATGCTACCAAATATATATTATCTTAATGTGTTATATTTCATGGGTGAATTATTTTTGGGGTTTGATGTCTGCATAACTGCCATGATAATATTCTAAAAATTGGCCATGTGACGAGTGTGTAGAGTAACGTTAAGGGTAGTGTACTGTAATATATAGTTAAATTATAGTTAGTTATTTAGTGTTCAATATTCTGCCTAGAACCTTTAATTTAGTACTTAATTTTTTTTCTCAGTCAAGATATCTAATTAATCACGTTAAACTAATTAATATTAATATTTGGGATTTGAAATAATTTTACGGAGTAGAAGATTGTTTCATGCATGTTGTGGATAATATTGTGGTTATTAAACACATTAGTAATTTTGGGGGGTCAGAGAAATATTCACAGTTACGGGTCAAGATATTTCTCCCCACATCAAGATGATGGCAGGTTTGTACAAGTGTGTATATAATTTTTTGATAATTTCATATGTATTGATTTATGTTTGTATTATGACGTAGGAGTAACTGATTGATAGTATAGCAAATTGTGAGTGTTGATAGTTTATGTGAGTATTGGTGGTTCACGATGTCTCACCGCCACCCCGTGACCAGAGTCCGCGCCAGGGCTGTCAATAGCCCAGATAGTTCAAGGACAGATAGTGTACACCCCGATGATGATGACATTCGCCGTTCACGAAGTTTTAATTTATCAACATCTTTTGTTACTCGTAGACGGCGAGTTGTGAGTGCGTCCGGCGAGTTGTGAGTGCGTCCGGCGAGTTGTGAGTGAGTCCGGCGAGTTGTGAGTGAGTCCGGCGAGTTGTGAGTGCGTCCGGCGAGTTGTGAGTGAGTCCGGCGAGTTGTGAGTGAGTCCGGCGAGTTGTGAGTGCGTCCGGCGAGTTGTGAGTGAGTCCCCCGCGTCACGGACACCTCAAGTTATCGCCTGTCACCTAGGACCCGTGGTAATTTTCTTGCTATCAATGTTCCACCTGTTTTCCCCCGATGATCTATCAGGTGCCCACTCGTCCTCAGGTGGGGAGGTGGCCGGGGGAGGGGTGGGGAAAGGAGATGACAAGGGGGAGGGGAGGGGGCAAAGTACTTGTCCTGTGTACAGCCAATAGGGTGAGTTTGTATTATTTTCTGTATTAGTTATGATGGTAATTACTTTGTCTCTTTCTTTCTCTCTATCTCACCTATTGTCTCTCACACTCTCTCACTGTCTCTCACTATCTCTCACATTCTCTCACTATCTCTCTTCTCTAGCAATATATCTCATAAATACTTCATACACCCAATTCTCGTTTTATTTACAGTGTTTGGTGGCATCTTAATCTTACTGTAACTAAACTATAAAAAAAAATCCATCTCACTCTCTGGCCTTATAAGACTGGACGACAACTAATATCTGAAAGTTTAATGACCGTGGCTTTAAGGCTGCTCATGTGACCTTTGACATCATGGTTTTGACCTTTCACTGTCTGAACCCACCGTGAGAAGTTTGGAGGCTAAAGGTAGTTAATTCTCTATGGTGGTTAAAGCCTTTAGTGAGACGATTGACCTCTGTTTATTCTGTTTTTGACCCCACTGAACTCCTCGTTACCTTTGACCTTATAGAAGAGGGTCATTGATGCCTCTGTTTAACTTCTTTATTTATTTTGAAGTTGTAAAGTCTACGGTATCCGCCAACCACATTTCACTTACTTTTTAAGACACGCCTCACTCCCCCACCTCACATGTCCCTACCTCACCTGTCCCCATCTCACCTAATCTACCTTACCTGTCTCATCACACTTGTCTCACCTCACAGCCTGTTAGATCTCCACTGTTTACATATGGACTAACAACTGTAGACCCCGGTTATCGAGTATTTTGGCTGAATAACACCGTGAGTACAGACTAAGGAGTAATACTTGACAAGGCTAAGATATACAGTAGAGGAGAGTGAGATCAAGTCCCTAGGGGACAGCAGGTGTCCACGATGTTCCGGTCATAAGGCAGTGACCCTTACTAATCTTTTTAATAACAAAAAATTGACCCTGCCATCTCTAAGCACAGCAGCTGTCCGTAGTCAGGCCATAGGGTAAGATGACCCAACCCTCTCACCTGGTTACAAATCTTCTTAATCACAAAATTATCTAATTTGTACATACCATATATATATATATATATATATATATATATATATATATATATATATATATATATATATATATATATATATATATATATATATATATATATATAATGTGTGGGTCGTGACCGTGTGACCGCCGCTCTATCATTGAGTAGTGGGGCGGGCTAGTAGTCTCCGAACAGAGGCGCCATTCACGAGGATCTGTGATTATGACAAATTCGACACAGCTCTCCGGAAAATTCCTGACTAAAATATCTGCCGCTGATGCTCGCCGTGACTGCCGGGATATCAAGTTGTCAAATAACGAGACGCCTGACACCTTCGCCACACGTCTCCGTCATAGCAATCACCGAACTTGGATGAACCTGGCGAGCAAGAACTTTTTATCAGAGTACCACATAGAAGGGTATGACCTTTTTCACAGGGACAGGGAAGGTAGGAAGGGGGGGGGACGGGTCGCACTCTTCGTCAGGGATACGTTAAAATGTTGTATTAATTACTCAATAAAGGGTGAAATTGGAACCGAGTCTGTATGGGTAGAAATTGCGGAAGGAAGAGAAAAACTAATTATGGGAGTGATTTACAGGTCCCCAAGTCTTGGGAAAAAAGCAGCTCAGCCCATATGGCAGGAAATGAGTAGGGCAGCAAAATACAACAACCTGTGCATTATGGGGGATTTCAACTTCAGAACTATTGACTGGGACAACATTGTAGGTGACTATGAATCTGAAGACTTCCTAGACGCAGTACAGGAAATTTTTGTAAACAACTAATTACAGAACCTACTAGAGGTGACAATATATTAGACCTAGTATTAACAAATAAAGAAAATATTATCAGAGATATCACAGTAGGGGAAGAACTAGGTAACAGTGATCACAGAGACATCAGGTTCACCCTAAATTGGGAAACGAAAAACAATGACAATATGGTCAGAGTCCCAAACTTTCGATCGGTGGATTATGAGGGGTTAAGAAGGTACCTAGGTGAGGTCGCCTGGGAACAGTCAGGTCAGTCCCCAGTAGGAACGGGTGAGGTCACCGGCGACACAACTTTTGATCATGACTATAATATATTCACTCGTATACTACGTAAAGTACAGGAAAATTAGGTTAAATATGAATGAGCCAAGGTGGATGACCAGAAAACTTAAACATGACATAGGAATAAAGAAAGGAATATATAAGAAATTAAAGGGAGGGGAGGAGCAGCTCAGATAGGTATAATGAACTATCTAGGAATGTTAAGAAAAATGTAAGGAAAGCAAAGAGAGACTAAGAAATCAGGATAGCAAGAGAATCCAAGGCGAATCCCAAGGAATTTTTACAGATATATAGGACAAAGGTCAAGGACAAAGTGGGACCCTTAGAGTCAGAGAGAGGGGGAAGTGATCGATGATAGTGGGAAATAAACCAAGCAATAAACAGATACTTCTTATCAGTTTTCACAGAAGAAATTCACTAGGAAATGCCAGAGGTGGAACTGATATTTACGGGAAATGAAGAAGAGAAATTAAAGAATATCACTATCAGAAAAGGGGATGTTCTTAAGAAGATAAATAAATTAAAGAAGACAAAATCCCCAGGGCTGGCTGAAAATTTCCCTCGATATTTAAAAGAGTGTAAGGAACAGATCAGTGGACTCCTCGTAAATTTATTTACAAAATCACTAGACACTGGAGTTGTGCCAGACTTATGGAAACAGGCAAATGTAGTACCCATATTAAAAAAGGGAGACAGAGCATCAGTGTCAAATTACCGGCCGATCAGTTTGACGTCAGTAGTGGGGAAATTTCTTGAATCAATAATCAATTATAGTAAACAGCATCCGATCGCATTTAGAGAAAAGCAAATGAATCTACGACTCTCAACATGGATTTACAAATGGAAAATATTGTCTAACAAATCTGCTGACGTTTTTTAGGAAAGTCTTCGAGGTAGTAGATAATGACGAAAATTACGATGTTATTTACTTAGACACTAGAAAAGCGTTTGACAGAGTACCGCATCAGAGGCTTCTGAGAAAGGTTAAGGCTCATGGTATCGAGGGGAACATTTTAAATTGGATAATTGGGGCTGTGTAACCAATAGGGTTCCCCAGGGGTCAGTCCTGGGCCCACTCTTGTTCGTAATCTACATAAACGATCTAGATACTGGGATCAGCAGTGACATAAGCAAGTTTGCGGATGACACCGAAATAGGGCGGCAGATTAATTCAGGGCAGGATTCAAATGCACTACAGGAGGATTTAAATAAACTGCAGGGGTGGTCAGAAAAATGGCAAATTAAATTCAACACCAGCAACTGCAGCGTACTTAATATTGGAAGAACAAATACTTATAATGTATACAGCCTTAACAACATCAACCTAGAGAAGTCGACTTGTGAAAGAGACCTAGGGGTACTTGTAAGCCCGGACTTACGGCCTAGAAAACAGTGCGTTAATGTTCGAAATAAGGGAAACAGAGTATTGGGTTTTATATCTAGAAGTGTAAGTAATAAGAGTGCAGAGGTCTTATTACAACTATATCTTGCGCTAGTCAGGCCGCACCTCGATTATGCGGTTCAGTTCTGGTGCCCTTATTATAGAATGGATTTCAATTCACTAGAGTCGGTGCAGCGAAGAATGACGAAAATGATTCCGGGACTTAGAAACCTTCCATATCAAGATAGATTAAAGAAACTAAACTTGCATTCCCAAGAAAGACGAAGAGTGCGAGGAGATATGATAGAAGTATTTAAGTGGGTGCAAGGAATCAATAGAGGAGATATAAATAAAGTTCTTATAATATCCGAGCAGGATAGGACTCGCAGCAACGGATTTAAATTGGATAAGTTTAGGTTTAGGAGGGAGATAGGAAGGAACTAGTTCACAAATAGGGTGGTGGATGAGTGGAACAAGCTTAGCAACTTTGTAGTAAGTGCTGGAACGCTAGAAAGTTTTAAATGGAGGCTAGATAGATTCATGGATGATAGAGAGTGGTAGTAACTCTCGACAGGAGCTGCCATGCACAGGCCAACCGGCCTATTGCAGATTCCTTATTGTCTTATGTTCTTCTTCTTATGTCATGTTAAATAATGTCAACGTTGCTCCCGAACGTTTAGGAGAGGTCTATGATGCGTTGGCTGTAATGTTATTCATTGCAGGGTTGCCAGCCTGGTTAGCACGACGTGGGAGTTGGAACAAAATGGGTACTCTCCTCGTATGCTATCCTCTCCACCCATACCTGTGACAGATGTAGCACAATCACAATCCTACGTAACTGGTGCAGAACAACCTCACTATAACCAGTTAGTGAGAACCAACGCTGCTAGTGTGCTGGAATTGCAATCAGCGAGGTCATCAGGAAATGCAACGCCCGAAATTTCGAGCCGGACAGCGTTTATTGTCAGAAAGTGATGTTCATTTGAGAGCTTTAAATAGGACCTCAGTCAGACCTAAGCATCACTTGTGGTAACCTATTATCTTGTAGTTTCTCCATGTAAGGACTCCGGCTTTGTTGTCTGTTGCAGGAGGCACCGGTGCTTAGAGTAATTTTGTATTTCCTTATCTATCTTTGTCAGTACGTTCTAAATGTGACAACGTCAACCGAGAGATGGCAACGCTGATGGGGGTAATATGATCGTTTCAGCTGAGTTAACGTCTGTTTCTGCTACCCGACTCCCTGTTTTTCTAGGGAGAGGGAACTCTCTTACCTGGATTATGATTCTTACACGGCTTTTGTGTATACACTTTCTTAGCCTTAAATGTAGTGACTTATCTGTTCCAGCAGTGGTACAGGAGCTGGAGGGGGGTATACAGCTTGGCTACTGGGTGTGCGGGGATGCGTCTCTTGTCCTCTAGCTATGTCTACGAGTGTGTCGAGTCGGTTTAATGAGAATCAGTTTTTTTTTTCACTTGTTATTGATCGCTTTGGCCTAAGTTCAAATTCACAATGTTTGTTCATGGAAAATTCATTCTTTTTGCACTGTTAATTTACTGTAAATGTTCCATGATACACAGTCATTATGTGCTTTATAGTATAATTGACTTAAAATTCGCGACTTGGTGTTTTGGTGCACCGATGACCTGTTGGTACGCTGATTTCTTTACTCATCATCACTCGTTCACTATTCCTCTGTTACTGTGTACTGGCCTTGGTGTTCCTTTATTATATTATCCAATCTTTCTATGAGAGGTGAATCACGATTCCCACTAATTATTATCACTGTTCCATTCCCCTTGTTCCTCTCATTTTTTCCTGTGACTTTCGTGGCTTAAGGCAACTGCTACTTTTCCGTTAGGTGTTCCATTCCGACCAGTAAAGTAGATATTTTCCCTCAATTTCTGACGTAACGCGGCACTAATAAGAGTAGTATATTCGCCATAGTAATCTTGGTAACGTTATGAGTTTACTGTTTGAGTTGCATATATCCTCGCGGGAAATGTTTCGAAGACATATACTTCTAACATAGTCGCTTAAGGCTTTTCCTAGACGTTCATGTCTATATTAACTATATGTTGTCCGTCTCTATCATTAAAGTCCTGTCGCTAATAAAATGCTCCCATGTTAGGGATAATACGAGATTGGATAAACCATTTCTTGTGTCCCTTTAACTCTTTAATCGGCGTTCTGTACTTATTAAAGCACTGTACAGTACCTAACTCTGACTTGTCTTAGAAGACAACATTTGTCTCTTCCTGCCGAGGAATTCTAAATATTGTCAATTTTTTCATAACATTTATCTATACACCCAAATAACATACCTTTTATATATTTCCTTATATTCCTTTTACAGATACTTTGCTCTGGTGTCTGACTCACCTCAAGGATATGTCAGGCTCGACTGAGGCCTCTTCAAACACTAAGTATAATACAGTACATGGGTATTCCTCTATCATCCACAATTTGAATAAGCTTCCATTTGTACTATTCTAGGGTCTAAGTTTTCCACCACCTCACAGTCTCCTGTCAGTGTTTCCACACAAAGGATAGAATTAAACTATCTTCCGCATTTACTTGTATATATAATTTTAGTGTGTCTGTCAGACATGGAGCTGAAGCCGGCTTCGGCTTCTGGAAGCCAGGCTTTGTTAGACTTTGTTTTGGCTTCATACTTGTCTAGAGGCTTCGGCTTCAAAGCCACAAGCTTGGCTTTGGACTTTAGTCTTAACACTGACGCATTGACCATATTGTGACGTCACAGCTGAGGTGATCCCTAACATTTCTGTTCCCACAGTGACCTGGCCAGACCACAGCCTCAGTAACGTCACAGTTGATCCCCCTTATTTATATTGGTTTATTTTCACAATGACTTGACCTGTACCTCGGAAAAGTACCACCTCTGCCTAACTGCCTCCTCAGCCTCAGTGGAATGTCTGTTCAGCATCACTGGTCAGATCTTCCAGGCTTAGAGATACCCCGCTGTACTGGCTGGTCGACAGCACCTTTGAAAACCTAAAATGACTCGTTACAATACTTCTCTGTGATATGTGGCTGTAAAATACTGTTTATATGATGATGTATATATTGTATATCTCTTGTATAACTGCTAAGTTTTGAGGAACGAATGAAATAAATAAATGAACGCATAAAACAATGGACGAAATCAAATTAGAGCATAAACTGTTACTATTAGTAACTCTTTTCTCTCTATATGGAGAGTTAAAAATTACCCCCAAGAAAAATCAGCTAAAAATAAAGTTAGTTTATCTCAAAGCCTTCTTGCAACATGGAATAGCACATTTATTCCCATAAGCAGTATATTATATAAGTAATGGTGTTAAGGTTTTGTGAAGCCTTGAACAGCCTTGGCTTCGGCCTTGTGACTTTCCAATGGCTTCAGCTTCGAAGCTGGGGGCTTGGCATCAACCCCATATCTGGACTACAAAACACATATACTGTACCTCACCGCTGCTGGACCCGTCTCGTAGATCGTAAGATATAATAAAGAAAATGAAATAAAACTAAGCAGATGTCTAGAGTTCTGAATTACCAAAGAGCAGCACTGCATAAGGACATCTATAGGAGGTAACACTTGGAGAGACAGAACGTACGCACTCCGGGACCAATTGTAAGTAAGTGACTCTTTGAATACTAAAATTTTGTTGTGCAAATTACAATTTTCACTCAATAAACACAAAACTAGGAGACCAGTTATATAATCATGTATATCGTACAAGAAATAAAAACGCAAATGCTAAAGTGATAAATCTTGTGTAGCAGTGTTGTAAGTAAGAGCTTGCTCCAGGCACGTCTGAACAGTACAGAGGTCAGGGGTGAACTAGATAAAGAGAGAGAGAGAGAGAGAGAGAGAGAGAGAGAGAGAGAGAGAGAGAGAGAGAGAGAGAGAGAGAGATACGATGGATGGCCCTTTACTTCGCCAGAGAGATGAGGAGAGGAGTGGGGCATCCCTGTGCCTTGCCAGAAAGTTTGGATTCTGCTGGAAGTGAGGAGAGAGTGATAGAGACAGAATGGAGGGCCTCTTCTGTCAAAAAGAAAAGCACGACCCTGTACAAAATTTCTGCCAAAGAGAGAGAGAGAGAGAGAGAGGGGGGGCTGTGTTCTGCCAGAGAGAGAGATAAAAGGAGAGGGAAAAGATGGGTGGCTGTGTGTTATGTCAGAGGGAAAAAGAGGAAGGGTTGAAGACCAGGTGTTATAACAGAGAGAGTGAGAAGGAATGGTAGACAACCCTGTGTTCTTTGTTATTGTTGTACTGTTATTACTGCGCTTCAACAACTAAGGTCGTTAAACACGTAACAAGGTTAGTAATTACACAAGTCCAACAACAATAAAAAATTATGTGAGATAGAATTCTCTGCAGTTATACACATATATATATATATATATATATATATATATATATATATATATATATATATATATATATATATATATATATATATACAGTATATATATATTATATATATATATATAAACCTGCGGGGGGGGGGGGCGAGCTAGGCTGTGCCAGCCATCACCAGGGGGCGTCGTTTGTCACCAGTCCTGTGATTTTTCCCCAGCACAGAGGTGGTGGCGGGTTCTGCTAGATTGATGATAATGGACGACAATGCAAGTATTCTGCTACCCAACACAAAAGGTGCCATTGGTTGGCGACGCTACGAACAGTTATCTAACGCAAGAGGTGATGGTGTTGGGAGTCGCTAGGCCTTGCCACCCAACACAGGAGGTGTCGCTAATCGACGTTGTGCTCTGCCACCCAGCGCAGGAGGCGATGGTGGTGGGCGGCGCTGTGTTCTGCTTCTGCCACCTAACACAGTGGGTGATATCGATGGGTGACGCAGGTACTGTGCGCAGATCAATGTTTCCAAGTCCCTCACCTCACCTGACGCGCTTTACTGCCGTGCCATTAGCCATTAGTTACGCATATTTTGAGGTTTTTATCTTGTACAATCGCGTGGCTGAACACTCCATTGCCCCACCTGTCTTCTGGGGGATGTTAACCTGGCTTCAAGTAGAGAAAACTGATGAAGTTGGTGGTAAGGGAAGGTCGCGTGTGACAGAGGTGTTGGCAATGGTGTGTAGGAGCGATGGCTCGCTTGGCTGGCAACACGGTTTTCAGTGCACCTCAGAGGGAGATGGTGAGAGTATTCTTACGCTCCATAGGGAGAGAATTACTGTGCAGCGATCAGGACAACTGCACAGTGCTCAGAAACGGCTGCATAGAGTTGTACAGTAGAGCTCAGAATAGTTTCAAACATCCCAAGAACACTGTACAAAACTCAGATTACCTGTGCAGTCCTCAGAACACCTATAGTGCTCAGAACATATGCACAATATTCATAACCATAACCACTAAATAGTGTATGGAGCCCTTCTAAAGAGCTCAGAACCGCTGTGCAGTGCTCAAACCTACTGCCCAGTATTCATAATAACTGTCTAGTGTTCAGAACCCCCGCACTGTGTTTAGAAGGGCACAGAGTTAACAAATGAACAAATGGGCAGTATTCAAACCATTGCACAGTTCTCAGAGCGCAGCACAGAGCTCGGAACACTTTGCTCTGTACTTAGAATCACTGAACAGTACCCAGGACCGCTGAACAGTACCGAGGACCGCTGAACAGTACCCAAGACCGCTGAACAGTACCGAGGACCGCTGAACAGTACCCAAGACCGCTGAACAGTACCGAGGACCGCTGAACAGTACCCAAGACCGCTGAACAGTACCGAGGACCGCTGAACAGTACCCAAGACCGCTTTACATTGATAAAGACCACTACACGGTATTCAGAGCCGCAACACAGTGTTAAGAACGGCTGTCGGAAGGAACATTACCACTTGTTATATTAAAGCAGCCAGTTATTATTTACAGTGGCTGTGTTTCATTATTAACGTTGGCATCAAGTGGTTATGTAAACGATGATGTGTTTTATTGTAAATCATTTTATAGTTTACTGATATAACTTATTTTAGAGGTCGACTTATCAACTGAATCAAACAACAGTGTATTTGTATTAGTGAAACCAATTTGAGGTTTTTATATTCTATTATATTTAACTCGTGAGAAATAATGAAAACACAATTTGTAAATTGACGATATGTTAAATGTGAGCCTCGGGCTGGACTCTAAAGTGACACACGATGATCTCCCTGCTATTGTTGCAGCTGATATGATGAAGGTTGATTACTTCACCACTATATTTAATGTAGTTGCCATTCGATTCTCCAGAAAATCTAATAATTCACTGTGTTCTGTACCCGAGTTAACTTCTGGAATATCCTTACTTGATGATACACACACATTTCATATATATATATATATATATATATATATATATATATATATATATATATATATATATATATATATATATAACCACATAAGAAACTAGAAAACACAAGTTCCCAAGCGCTTCTGTGTTAATTCACATCATCAGGGGTGAGTACAGACTAAGGAGTAAGGTGATGATGATAATGAAGTAAAGTGGCAAATGACTTTGCCATGAGAGAGGAGAGGTGAGAGAGAAGGAAAGAATAGAAACGGGAAGTAAAGTAGTAGGGGGTGATAGCAGGTGGGCTGTCCACCTTGCTGAGTCGAGGTGATTGGTGGCCACACACAGCAGACGCCCGCCCACTCAAGGGAAGCTAGCTAGACATTCATTAGTGTAATGTGTGTTAATTTATATTGTTAGATGGTGGTGTTATTTGTTCACAGGTATGTGTAAAGTGGGTCTTGTTAGCATGGAGGCTCTTGGGCCACCAGCTGTGTGGTTTAGTAGTTACTTCTTCTTTTAACTGGGAGAATATTGGGTCCTCCAACTCTTCAAATTTGCTCCAGACTCTCTGGGCTTGGCTGTGTGTACGGGTGTTCAGTGGTTCGATATTGTATAATTCGTGAAGTTCTTGTATTTTGGTGGTGTATTGGGGGGAGTTGTTTTGATGCTCTACGGATAGCTTTGTTTTATACTGATTGAAGTTTAAGTTGGCTGGTTTTGCTGATCGTGCTGAGTGGTATTGGTAGGGGCGGACAAGTGCTTTGAATAGGTATAGTTGAATGTTGGTGTCCATTTTGCTGAATCTTCGTAGTTTTGTGAGTTGTGATTGGACAAGTGTTTTGCGTTGCGTTATGTGTTTTGCTATGCCTGTTTTTGTTATTGTGAGTCTCAGTATTTTGCCTTCGTTGGAGTATTGTATAGGTACGTTGTTGACTGTGATTGGTGCTGGGTTTGTTTTG
Source organism: Homarus americanus (assembly GCF_018991925.1). Lineage (NCBI taxonomy): Eukaryota > Metazoa > Arthropoda > Malacostraca > Decapoda > Nephropidae > Homarus > Homarus americanus. The sequence continues at coordinate 154,455 of NW_024719895.1, read as the reverse complement.
GCGATATTAATGATCTTTAGTTTCTGCGTATTAATTTGGATTTTCCTTTTTTTTTCATAATCGTTAACTTGCTCTATTGCATGGGCTGTTTTTCGTGCCATCGTCTGTTTGGCCTTATCTGGATGTCGGATGATTTGGGTGACATCAGCATAATCTATGTATTCTCCGTGTACAGGAGGTGGCATGTCCGCCGTGTATATTGTGTAGAGTGTGGGCGAGAGGTTACTTCCCTGTGGTACTCCGCTGTATAACTTGATGCTTGGGCCTATGTGGTTACCAATGGTGAATTTTGCCTCTCTGTTATTCAAGGAAGTTACAAATAAAAGAAGTGAAGCTGTTGGGAAGTTCTTGGTTGGTTATTTTGTATTTGAACCCGAAGTGCCAGGCCTTGTCGAATGCCTTTGCTACTTCCCTTAATAGTACGGTATATTGATCTCTGTTGTGCATTGCGTTTGCTGTTTTCGTAAATTAGGGCTAAGGCTGTATGGGTTCGTCTGTGTTTTCTAAATCCGTGCTGCCTGGGGTTGTATTTCTCTTCAAGTTCGAGGTGTGTTCTCAGTCGGTGGTTCATAATTTTTTCCAGGACTTTTCCCGGTGTTTCTAGAAGAGAAATTGGAATGCAGTTTGATACTTGTGTGGGGAATTTAACTTGTTTTGGTATAAGTCAGATGCTCGCTGTTTTGAATTTCCTAGGGAAGTAACCAGAGGTGAGTGATGCATTCAAAATGTTTCTGAGTTGGAGTATCATGTTGACTGGTAGATGCTGGAGTCTGGGTGTGTTTATTTTACTGATGCCTACATGGGGCCTTGTTCTTGAAACTGTTTATTGTTCTGTGTATGTCGTCTGCGGTGATTGGTTTGATCAGTGGGGATAGATCGTTGGCAGTGTTTATGTCTATGGTGGGACTTGGTTGCCAGATGTGGGTTGTGTGTGTCATGTGATTGGTTACTTGTTGCTCGGTGTTCATACAGAAGTTCAGGTTGTCTTCTTGGCTTATTTGAAATATTTTGCTCCAATATTTCATGAATTCAGGTTCTTGTTCTTTGGATTCGGTTAATTTGATTTGGTTGCTGTTTAGAATGTAGTTTGATTCGTTGCTGGAGATTCCCATTAGGTGTTTAATTTTCCGCCAGAATTGTTTCGGGTTGTGGTAAATTGCTTCTGTGTCTGTTATTAGTTTCTCCCAGTTATTCGTGTATGCTTCTTTGGACATGTTTCTTAGTTGTTCGTGTATGGTGTTATATTGTCTTCTGTATTCTGGCGTCCATCTTTGTTCTATGATTAGTTTTATTAAGTTACTGAATTGTGTCCGTAGGATTCTTGATTGATGCGAGTACTGAGGGTGTGGTAATGTACGGTGAGTGGTCTTGGGTATGTGGTGTTCCATTGCTTGGCTCACGTTTTCGTACCATATCTCCAGTGTGTTGTCTATTTGGGAGGTGTGTTTGTTGTTTAGTTAGGTGATTTGGTGATTGCTTAACTCCTTTTGGAATTCCTCCCAGTTGGACCGGCTGTAGCTGTATCTCATCCTGGTAGGGATCTGTATTGGCGACGTGGAGAGTGTGGCTACGATTTGCAGGTTAAGATGGTGATGCTGGTTTGTTAGTACTATGTCTGGATGTCCGATGCGACCTGCTCTGATATATGTGGGGAATTCCTGGCCAAGGTGTATTGCGTTGCAGTGGTAAAATAATGTGTTTAACATCTGCCGTACAGCGCTGTTGTCCTGGTGTCCCAAGAAGCAATGTCGTGGTTACCCAGAAAATATGCTGGTATATTTCTTCTCATCAGCCTGAGCATGTCTGCTAGCGGGAATATGGGTCTTCTCGGAGGGAAGTAACAGGTGCCGATTATAATAGGTCCCGTTGGGGAGTTTATTTCAATGACCAGAAAGTTTTCTTGAAATGAGTCGTGTATCTTGTGTTGTGTTTCGTTTGATGGCTATGGTAATTCCCTCATGTTGTGGGTCTTGACTGTTCTTTCGGTAGACTGTGTAGTTAAATATTTTAATTTTTTTCTGAATTTTTCTTACTATGCGAATTTATGAGGATAATATCTGGCTCTATGTTACGGTATGTGTTATGTAGTTCGCTTGCTCTGTGGGATCCATGCTAAAACATTGTGTTGGATTATTTTATATCGTCCCTTAGGTCTTCATTCTCCGTGATCTCTCTGGGTAACGGTGCCATAGTTCCTGTTTTTGTTCTTCTTTTGGGGCGCTGAATTTGGCGGGGTGTTCTGTTTTTGTGGCGGATTCATCTTCGTCCTCCATCTTTACCTCCTCGCTTGCTGACTCGGGATTTATGTTGGGGATATCCTGTGCTTGGGTTGATGGGTCTTCATTTGCGGTGCTCTCTGGTTAATATATCATGTTAAATATTTCGGTAGAAGGCACGTCGTTTGGGAAAGCCATGTCTGTTAGGTTGTTGGCGGCGAACATGTCCCTTGCTGCCTTGGCAAAAGTTCCGGGTATGGCTATATTCATGATGTGGGCGTAGATTATGGAGGTCATTATTTTGATGGAATAATTATTTCCTAAATGAAGTAAAATGGGTTGCTTTGCGGGGGGTGGTGTGGCGACTTATTCGAGGACCTTTGTCGTTTCTTTGGTTTACTTTGTCACAGCTGACTGTGTCCTGTTTTGCTGTTCCCGTGTCATCTCCCTCTCCTTCTTCTTTTGGCTAACTATTGCTTTTCGTATGGGGCAGCGGGCAGCCAGTGTTCTGTGATCTCCTTCACAGTTTAGGCATTTGGAGGTATCTTTGTTTTTACACTCCCTAGAGGTGTGGTCCTTGTTCCTGCATTCTGAGCAGTGCTTGGTGTCCTGGTTAGGGCAGTCTGTAGCCGTGTGTGAGCATTGGTAACAGTTCCAGCATGGAGTAAGGGGGAAGAATTCCTCCTGCTCCACCTGGCTGCTGCTGACATGGTAGTAGGAGAGACAAAGTCCCTCCTGGATTGCTCTTTGGGCCATGGCTATTTCTGTGAATCTTATTTTGAGCATGGATGGCAGTCTGGGCAGCTTGACCACTTCCTCCACCTTGGTCCATTGGTTTCTATGTTCTATGCCGGATACCAATTAATGTTCGCTTGCTTCCTCGGTGATTGTTTTATCTAATCGTTTGACGACAACTGATTTCTTTGCTCGGAGTTGTGGAGGGACTGAAACTTCATACTTTGCAAACTTGTTTTTTTGTGCTCTCGCTCGACAGGCACAGGGCGATGAAGGAGTCCTTGGTGGTGATGAGTTTTGATATTTTGATGAGCAGGGTTGCACTGAGGAGTCTTGCCAGTTCTGCTTTCCTTTCGTCAGACACGCCCCCGTCATGGGAGCGTATCCGAACCAGGTGTGCCCTCATTTCAGAGACGACGTGGTGGACAGGCCACCGTTGCGTGGAATGAGGCTGGAGACCTACCTATACCAGGAAAGAAACCTGTCGCGGGAATTACAACAACCCACACCACCACTTGTTGGTGGACCCGCATCATCACGGTTACCCAGAAAGGCTCGGCGGAGGGATGGGTTCTGCTCCTGCCCCCTTTCATGTTCACAAACTCCTGGGCGGACGGTGAACAGTTACAGGGGGGAAGGGGGGGGGGGTGGGGCCAAGGACGAGTACACCTCTTGGGTGCAAGTCCCCAGACCTGAGTGAAAAAGAAGGAAGAACAGCCACTGGTGTAGCCCAGGTAACACCAGTGGGATCGCGGCTCAAATCCGCTGCAGGAAGCCGTTGCAGAGCACCCAATCTGGGCCACCACTGATCAGGAGATACCCCTTGAGCAGTGCGGGCGACACAGAAAGGGCGTTGTCTGGAGCAAACTTCCCAAGTGTTTAAGTGGTGGTGAGTGGTGTAAAGTGATGCTTAGTGAGGTGGTCGCTTAAGTTCCGGTCGTCAATAGTGTGAGACAAAGGCTGGCTGGCTTCGGCGGTAAAGGGTCTGGAGAAAGATCCTATCACGGCGAAGGCTGATTGGCGAATGAATGTACGACTAAGGAGTAATTATTGACGAGAAAATTATAGAGAGTAAAGGAGAGTGAGATCAAGTCCCTGGGGACAGCAGGTGTCCACCATATTCAGGTCATATTATGGTAGGCAGAATAATGATGAATATATGAACACACATTATTAGTTTCCTTTAAGGTCATTACAACTCTGTCCACCATAATAGAGTCAAACAATCAGTTTTCTCATCAATATTTTTTAAGCGCTCTACCAATATGCACTGATATTCAACAAAGTTCAACTAAGTTAAATTCACTTATTATGGCGGGCGTGCGGCACTCGATGAGGGAGCATAAGAAAGGTAACTCTCTCCCTCGTGCACGCCGATATATACGAGGTAGCGGGCAACTCAGGCCTGCCGAACGGGCAATTCACGCATTGACATACACTCCATTTAAATCAATTGTTGTACATTTGGCTATGAAAAATAGTTTCATGGGAGGCAGATCAATTTTCTTATGTCTATTGTTTACAATCTAATCAGAATTCGAGCTTGCCAGGCAGTAGTAAAATGAACGTCAAACGCACGAACTGAGAATGTCTTTGACCTCATCGAGATATAGACAAGGGCCTCCTGAGAGTTTGCGTTAGATCTTGGAGATAAGAAGACTGACATATTCTTTTCAAGATATTAATTACTTTATAAATAAAAACTGACAATAATTTCAATACAAACATCAGCTTCTCTCTGATCAAAATGATCTAACTTCAGTAGGTTAAAGCATCTTAATTTGCACTCCCTTGAGAGACGTAGAGCGAGGGGCGACCTGATAGAGGTATATAAATGGAAGGCAGGGCTAAACAAAGGGGACATTACAAAGGTACTCAAATTATCCAACCAGGAGCGAACTCGTAACAATGATTTTAAATTAGACAAATTTAGATTTAGGCGTGAAATAGGTAAACACTGGTTTGGAAACAGAGTAGTGGATGAATGGAACAAGTTACCAAATATCATCATTAACTCGAATACGCTGAATTGCTTCAAACATAGGTTGGATGCTCATATGAGCAATAGGGGTTGGGTGTAAACGGGACTGCCCAGTATGGGCCAATAGGCCCGCTGCAGTTTCCTCCATTCTTATGTTCTTATGTTCTTATGAGAGATACCGTGGGCCTCCATGTGCCCAGGTGGGATGGTCAAAGTATTACACTATAAGTGTGTCAAATGAGGAGTGACTGATCCACATGTAATTTAAGGTTTTTGAAATATGTAGTTAATTAAACACGATTTTTCATATAGTTACGCGAATGATGGGGTGTGGTGGAAACATCGTGGTCTGGCACACACACACAAGCACTGTAAACGTTGTGTGGACTCACTGGGTGGTTTGGAAGTGTTTATTTCCATTCATACTTTCGTAACTACAGCCTATGGTAATTTTTCTTCTTGTTCATATATAATGAAGATAAAGCAGAGTACAAAATGCCATATACAATATTTATACATAATGTCATCTATACAGCCGTACTATGACTGTGTGTGCTCGTGCTTGTGTTGCCTCGTGATAGTTAGAGTGGGCCCCCGTCCAGAAAGGACACTGTACTCACCTCCAACACCGACCCAGGTGGGCTAGAGATTATGGTTTCCGAGTGTACAAAAAAAGAAGATATTCCTACTTTCATTTTACCACCCAAACCATTATATCAGAAATTTTCATGTAGATAGATAGATATTACCATTGCAATATATATACTAAACGACAAGACATGATACTGGCAGTTTCTGTCTTATTGGTTCACCTTAATACAGTCCGTGTTGTACTGCTTCCTTCCCTTATCATATTAGGCTGTATATCAACTCCACTGTAAGATATGTACATACAGTACTGTACGTATAACATAAACGGACAAAATAAAAATTAACTAAATACAATAAAATAATTAAATATCAAAGTGATAGCCGTGGTACCATTCCGATATGTTCTTATTACCACCATGTTACCTATATGATTCCAGATGATACTAAATGTTTCATAATACTTCCTTGAGATGAATGTATAGTATATATCAGGTGCCTAAAAGAGAGCTCAGGTTCTCAACTGGCTCAGTCATGTTAATATTGTTATTATTATCGACTCTATATCTGTTTCAATATCAAAATCAATACATTTTATCAGACAGCTGGTCGAACGTAAGATTCTCACCGTAGACTTTGTGAATGAGACCCATGGCATCAATAATTAATTAAAGCAGATTGCTGAGTGGTCACCTCAGCAGGCAACACATTGTTTTCAAGTGCCTTAGACATTACAGCTTTATTTTTTTTTTTTATTGTACCATCTGCATTCGCCCATGCCCGTGGTAAAAGACCAAGAGGGCAGCAAAAACCATCCCGCATGTCTAGTTCTATTCTGAGCTACCAGAACCATGTTGCCCAACAGTCTTCTCTCAGCTCTCAGGATAACTTCCTTACTTGATACCTTCATTATTCTCTGCTTGAGTGCACTGAAAGTTTTTTTATGGTTTTTGATAGTATCATAATAACAATCACCTGTTTTCAGATGTTCCTGGAAAGTTTGGTGAGTTGTTCCTCCCCCCCCCCCTTTTCATGCGCTTTCAGCAAGTTGTCACGTATGTCAGGCCATGGTGAGGTTCCAGTGGAGATATTAACATGACCTGGAGGGTCTTCATTACAGGTATTTTTCCAATTGTTCTGTAGATCAACTAACGAGGCAACGTCAGACTTATCTCCCTTGATGCGTGAACCTTGAAGCGCTGGATGACCGAGACCAACCGAGTGGACGGAGATTTGTTCTCCCGGTTATAGCAATGCTGCTGCTCGATGTTCAGTAAGATAGTAACGGGACCATGCATCTCTAGACACGTCTCCTTCAGTTGTGTCATCTGAGCATAATAAATAGGAAGATATCATGCCCAGTTAATTATGTCCATTGCGAAGCACCAAGGGAGAGATGTAGGTTCCTTTCACGATCGGCATGAAGTAGTTCAAGTAAGATCTCCACCTTTTCTATTCAAGTCATCCAGAGTGTAGACAACGATCGACTCTCATGCCGTAACACGTTCAAGTAATCCATAAACAAGTTGAGAAATCTGTTACAGGATTTGTCATTTAAGGCGGAACTGAATGTTGCATGACACACGTCGTTCTGTAGCTCAAACACAGCACAATTATTACTGAATGTGGAAAGATCTTCAGGGTGGCTTGTCTTAACCCACTCTAGGAAGCCTGCCCACGCTAATCTCATCAAGGCTTTAAACATTATTTTATGAAATCGGACAGACCAGTTGTAGTGTTTTCCTTCCATCACCTTCCTGATGGACCCCTCAGCAATGACTCCAGACTAAACAGTTTAATCGCGAAGTGCCGCATCACCAAACATCTTACCTCTTATTGACATTAGGTTGGAAACTGTGTGAAAGTTGCCCATTATGAGTACAATGCTTCCAAACTTGTTTAGGTCATTCCATCATATTTCTGTAGCCTTTGTAAATAGAGCTTGATCAAGAACCGCAGGAATTTCTATAAGATTTAGCGAAGACTGAATAGCAACAGCTTGGCATAATATTTCATGGATAGTTGATATTTCTGTTGCGGGAGCTTTGATTGCTTATTTAGATATTATGATACGTCTATCATAACAGAGCTGTAGTAATATCATCCCTACACAGTTGATGCATGATAAAGCAGTAAAAATTTTGTAGTGTAATTTTTTTTTTTATTATAAAATGCTCAAAACTATCGATGGACATTGACGCAATACAGAACTTGGGTTAAAAAAATCAATAAAGCAGATTTCAAATGTCATTAATATTACTCAGCACTAAACGTTATATCTTTGATAATTTGGAAATACTTAATCTGATTTCTCCAGGGGGTCATGGTGAGGATTAATATACAGTATTTCATTCGTTTTCATTACACGTTGCTCTACACTCATTACCTTTTTATTAAGAATTAATGTTAGTCTATGATTCCTACTGAATGTGTTACAGTATATATATTTTGACTTAACTCTATTATTGATAAAATCCTGGCAAATATAAATAATTCTAACGTTATTGAACTGATTTACGCAGTTAATTGTTGTGACAACAGCCAGCAGGGGCTTGTTCTATCTGCTTTTACCATCACCTCCTACCTCATATATTGATATTGATACAGTTTATTTAGCCAGAACAACACAGATACAGAGTCGAAAATAATATTAATATTATCATGGCTGATCCAGTTGAAAGCCTGAGCTCCTTTGTAGGCACCTGATATATACTGTACATTTATCTCAAGGAAGTATTATGTAACATATATTATCATCTGGAATAGTACAATAGCATGGTGGTAATAAGAACATCTCATAATATTATGACTTCGATAATTATTTGTTTGATTTATTTTATTTTTATTTTATATATTATTTAAATTATAATATACATATTTTACAGTGGAGTTGATATACATAAATATGATAAGGGAGGGAAGCAGTACAACACGGGCTGTATTAAGGTGGAACAAGAGGACAGAGCTGTCAGTATCATGTCAAGTTGGCAAATATATTTATTGCAATGGTAATTTCTATCTATCTACATGATAATTTTTGATAAAACGGTTTTGGTGGTACAATAAAAGCAGGAATATTTTATGGAGGTCTGGGACCGAGAGGAGCGCATGGGGGGTGGTCTTAGTAGCTCTGGGTGCCTTAAGTTGTATCTCTGATTATTCAGGAACTGGAAATATTGTCAAGCAAGTGATTGACAGATTTGTAAACAAATGGGGCACAGCAGTAGGTGTTAATATCCTCGAATTTTAACATTTTCAATTTAGCAAATTGTTCGTTAGTGTGATCTGTTTATCAAGTAGGTCATTGTCCGTACAACTCTCTTTTGTGCATTAATCAGGATTTGTGTTTTTTAAGAGCCAGAGGCCTCCCATAGTGTGTGACAGTGTATCAGTGAGAGTGAGTGACTGTCGAGTGTGATACATGATACTGCACTGTTTATTGACTTTACTGTGAATGGTTTGTATGTGGTTTCTCCAGTTAAGTTTCTCATCAACAATAACTCCGAGGAATTTAGTATTTTGTTCACATTTGAGGACTGTATCACCAAGGTACAGGGGTGATGACACCCCTCACCTCATATATGAGTAATGACATCACCCCTCACCTCATATATGAGTAATGACATCACCCCTCACCTCATATATGAGTAATGACATCACCCCTCACCTCATATATGAGTTATGACATCACCCCTCACCTCATATATGAGTAATGACATCACCCCTCACCTCATATATGAGTAATGACATCACCCCTCACCTCATATATGAGTAATGACATCACCCCTCACCTCATATATGAGTAATGACATCACCCCTCACCTCATATTTGAGTAATGACAAAATTCTAATAAAGCGGGTTATAGTATAAAGTAAAATAGGGGCCTTTCCAGGATATATCTTTTCATATTGTTAACTAAGTATTAATCGGTTGACAAATAAGTTCATACTAAGGTAAATTGGTGACCATCAATATCTTATCTGTTATTAGTTTGAATTATGTGAGCTCAGGGCAGAGTGAAACATTTTTGTGTAGAAGATTTTCGAAAGTAGCCATCAGTAAAAATGGATAATTGATAAAACACTATAAAGGAATACTGATTGTGTTAAATTGACCTGCACGAATAGGATATAAATTGAATAACACTGGAGAAAGTCTGAAGAGATAAATTTAACTTTACATCATCTTGTTGACACATAGTTACAGTACTCAATTTTAAGTTAGTTACATTACTTGATTTTAAGTTAGCTTTAACATTGTCCGAGTTAAAGGAAAACTCTAAGAACATACTGGAGTTAGTGAGGGAAAAGTTAAAAGACAAAGAGAAAGAGGGAATATCAACTAACACTTCTTGAAAGGAAAGCAAAGCCGTATTTGAATAATATGGAGGAGGATATAAAATAATGGAAAGAATATTATTGATAGTACAAATCATGTAATACTTGTACCATATTTTCAAGAACATGATACTGAAGAATCCCTCCCACAATTTGAGACTGTTGTAAATTATTTAACTTGGCCCAGAGAATATTGGTCACTGTTAAGAAAAAAACAGCTTTAATTGTATACATCTCTTCATTAAACAAAAGGATATGTCTTTCTGCCTATGAGTGTCTGTTCCAGCCATAATTCCAAAACGAAAGCAATTAAAGAACTTAACTTTACACACATATTACATGGGTCCCAAGGTTGTGCATCTTGGTATTATGTTTGAAGCTATCCAGCGTATTCGAGTTAATGATGATGTTTGGTAACTTGTTCCACTCATCCACTACTCTATTTCTAAAAAAATGTTTACCTATCTCGCGCCTAAATCTAACTTTATCTGATTTAAAACCATTGCTACGAGTTCGCTCCAGGTTGGATAATCTGAGCACCTTTGTTATATCACCTTCGTTTAGCCCTGACTTCCATTTATACACCTCGATCATATCGCCCCTCACTCTGTGTCACTTTTGTAAACAAGCATCGCCTGGACGCTACAAGAGTTTCTTTTTCGTGTTGATCTTCTTTAACAGGACCACATCTCACTAAAGTGGTTAATGCTGCCATAGAAACACACAATGAAGCCATCTCCAACTGAGCTCAAACTAGTTGTACGAGTGAGGCGCCTGGCCAATGGTTCCTTTCGCCAGTGTGACCAGTGTGCGGGTCGTACCGTTGACTTATTGCCTGTGGATGAAATGTTATCGTGGATTTATTGCGCGGAAAACTGTAGTGTGACAGTAGCTTTAGCTAGGCTGCTAGGGGGTCTGAGGCAAGCGGTAGCTCCCTCAGCGGGGTCCGGGGCGAGCGGTAGCCCCCACAGCGGGGTCCGGGGTAAAATAGTTAACTACTTGGAGTGCTTTCTATGATCATAGATTCCTATTAGATAAGTTTTTTTTCGGTTATTGGGTTGTAGCGAAATCTCTTAATATCTTGTACATAATTGCGTAGTATGTCATCTTGTAGAGTTCCCTAAAGTTGAGACTGTGAAGCCTTTACTGATAATAATAACCTTTGTAGATAAAGACGTAATGAATATGGGTAGGAGGTGAGTGGTTAAGAACTATGCTAACGGATCTTGAGGGACTATAAGAAGAAAACCTCGGTGACTGGGGGAAGGGGCACTAGCAGATTAGTAAATATCTTGTCATCTTGTTGGGGAGTGAGTAGCTTTCTCATTTTGGATTGTCATATTTTCCAGATGCTTTTGAGAAGTTGGAAAGAGTTTTCTCACTAGCTCATTGGATGATAAGATCGTAATAGTCACAACGACTTTCTACCGATAACTTAACTCTTATTTTATTTTCTTTCAGGATTTCTTTGCTTGTGAGTGATGTCAGGCTCACCTCACATAAGGAGAGAATGAATCGTCAGTGTGAGGAGAAAACAATTGTAACGAGGTAAGGACTCATACCACAACATAGCACTGGTGAAGAACAAAGACTCTTCCCTGAATACTGAATTTGAAGCTCATTTCTACATATGAAGGACGTCTACCCGTACTGATAGTGGCTGTTCTCAATAATCACGTACAGTTCGTTGCTCGTTAATCTGTTACCGGAAACACTGAACATTCTAAAATGACAAGCAGTAGAAAAGAAATGTTTGTATTTAAGTCACAGGCTACAGTCAATATCATAATAATGTGTTGTAATGATACTTAAAAAGTGTAAGTGCCACACTCTTCTATATAACTGTATACGTCATACATATTTCTTCCTATAAATATCAAAACTGGAAAGACAAATACCTTGATAAATAACAATAGGAACAGATTTTAAATAAAGAATTTAAAATAAAACAAGACATACAAGCATGGAGATGGAGAGTTGGCGTTTCTTGCCTCTGGCTGCTTATCTCATTCTAGGTAAGTTATATTCTATTTGTCTCATCTTTATTTAACATATCACATATTTAATATTAATAACAGTATATATATATATATATATATATATATATATATATATATATATATATATATATATATATATATATATATATATATATATATATATATATATATATATATATATATACAATTTAATTATTATATGGGTCTTTTGTTACGGGATTATTAACTACCACTTTGCTGTCCTTCGGAATAAAATATGACGATCATCCAGCTATGGTAAAATTATATGAGTTATTAAGGATGTCACCTTCGTTGGTGAGCTCTGGGGTGACTAGAGAGGCCGATACGCGACCGGCAGAGTCGTCCACAGATGTTTGCTCATGGGGACGCTGCATCTAGTGCGGGAGGGGCGGCAACATCTTTCCGGCGTTGACGCTTATCTGCCTCGGTTTGCAGTCGGGCTAGCTCGAAAGTATTGACACCTTATCGTGTGGTGCTCCTCCAAGCATTACGGTGTGGAATGAACGTCTCCCAGGTGAGGGGGTCGATTTAGCACTTTTTCGGGTTTGTCTTAAGACTATCCTTATACCTTTTCAGTTGCCCGCCAGCATTACGTTTACTATTCGTTAAGTGACTGTAAGGTAGTTGCTTTGGCAGTCCACTGTCGTCCATGCAAGTAACATGGCCAGTCCAACCTAGTTGTTCATGGAAAATGGTAATTAATGAGGGTAACTCAGATAAAAATATAGTAAGAGTTGTTGGAAATGTGACTGTAAAGTGAGGAAAGTTTGGAAGCGTGGCCGATTACTTATTTAACTGTTAATATGTTCTTAGGGGAAAGCCTCTAACTATCACTTCCAAGTACAGCTATTTATTAGTTAACTCAATGGCATGGACACATTAATTGATCAATATATTTGTTACCAGACACTGACTCCCGGACACAAACATGAAATGGATACACTTCCCACCGTAAGTAACTCACCCTATGGATAGCTCTGACAATGACTCACGTGTGACCTGAGGGAGGCCCAGCGGCTGGGGAAGCTGTTGCCGAGTGCTGGACTCTGTCTCCTGTGGGAGACTCTGTTACCTGGTGATTCGGTGCTGAGGAGGGAAGTCCCCCTCCCGACCTCCACTTGTGACAAGTGTGACTCCGTCCGCCTCTTAGTTCTGTCTCTCCCTGTCGGCACCGGGAAGGAGCTGTCAGCCCCTTCTATTGGAGGTATCAGGCAGGAAGATGTCGTCACTAATTAACACTAATATGGGTGTGTCGAGACAGCTGTGTTTGATGAGGTGCGTGGTGCAGGCTGGAGTGTAGTTTCTTGTGTTAACACGGTCATGACGCCGGTTTGACTAATCACGCAGTGGTGAGAACTCTGCATCATTATGAACGTGACCTTTGCTGGGTCAGGTCTAAATCTCACTCTAACTACGAAGGGTGGGTCAACTTACCAGTATGTACACCTGCGCATTTACTTATTCTTATATGTGCTGTTCTTCTCTGGGCTGTAAGCTATGGTATGATAAACAATCATTACAGTAGCCTCGATGCTCATACAGTTGGTGTCAATGAGAATACTGGCATTTGTTCTCTTGTCTTCCCAGCGAACTCGGAAGATGGAACATAGACTACGTTGATAAAAGTTTTCAAGTGCCCTGAGGTGCCTCCTGTATGTAACCCAAGTCTTACTGCTACATAGAAGGATGGGGAGAACCACTGCTTGATATACGTGCAACTTTGTGAATATTTTTAGCTACCTACGGCTGAAGACATGGGTATGGAGTCTGCCAAAGGCACGAGATGCACATCTGATCCGATGTTGAATCTTTTCATCGATGTCCACGGTGGTGGACAGGTGGGAGCCGAGATACCGAAAGTGGGTAACATTAGAGAGGGTAGTACCATTAAGCTGAATGGATGGTGGAGGTGTGTCTGAACCAGGGGCAGGCTGAAAGAGAATCTGAGTTTTATGTACATTCACCTCAAGGCCTAAGTGTGCATCAACATCTGCGTAGGTGTTCAGGATCTCCTGTAGGTCGCGTTCAGTGTGAGCGACAAAGGTGAGGTCGTTTGCATACTGAAGTTCAATAATGGAAGCTGCGGACACCTTTGTTCCTGCCTGAAGTCGTCTTATGTTGAAAAGACCGTTCAACCGGTACTCGATTTCCAACCCGCCGGCTAAATTGGCACTGGCACGAGTAAGGAAGGCAGCCAAGAAAATGGAAACAAGTTGGTGCCAGTACACATCCTAGTTTTAGCCCTGTTTGAATGGGGAGAACTCAGACTGGGTGCCATTGTGCAAGACACTGCCGTTCATGCCATCGTGTAGTTGCCTCACAATGACAATGAATTTTGGTGGGCAGCCTAAACGGCTAAGGGTCCGTCAGAGGGCTTCCCTGTTGACCCAGGCGAAGGCCTTGGTTAGGTTAATGAATGCCATGTACAAGTCATGGCACTGTTCTCTGCACTTTTCCTGTATCTGGCAGGCAACAAAGATCATGTCCGTGGTGCTATGTGATGGTCTAAAGCCACATTGAGATTCAGGGAGGAAGTTTTCCGCCATAGGAAGAAGTTTGTTTAGGACTCGGGCGATAATCTTGTCAGCTATGAACAGCAGCGAGATCCCATGGTAGTTGCCACAGTCTGACCGGTCTCCCTTGTTCTTATAATATTGACGATGGAGGCGTCTTTATGAGCTTGGGGAATTTCCTCCTTTTCCCATATATTCTCCAGGAGAGAGTGGAGACGGCTGGTAAGCAGAGGTCCTCCTCCTTTATACACCTCAACTGGGATTCAATCAGGCCCTGGGGTGTTGTTATTTATCATCTGTTTGATGGCAGTAGCTACTTCATCCAGGGATGGAGGATAGCTGAGGTGGGTCAGCTATGGATGCTGAGGGACCTGCTGGGTAGTCAGGACATCCACATTGGTTTTTCGATTGAACAGCGTTTGGTAGTGCTCTTTCCAATGCTGAAGGATGCCTTCTTCATCGTTAATTAGGGAGTTCCCATCTGATGATCAGAGGGGGCTGTGCCATGAGTGATTGGCCCATAAAATGTTTTAGTGGAATTAAAAAGGGTGCACATCTTGTGTTGATCCGCAAGTTTTGGCATTTCACATGCTTTATTTTTAAACCAGCCGTTCTTTAGATTGCGAAGTTCACGCTGGGCCGCCGCTTTCTTCTTGCAGTAGGTATCAGCTTTGGTTCGAGACCAAGGGTTGTTCTGCCAGTCAGTTAAAGCAGCACGTTCATCACTGATGAGTACATTAATTTCTGGGTCATTTTCCAGTGTTGGGGCGTTTGCACTGATGAAGAAGGCATGATGTAAGTGATTAAGTGGGACTTGGAGCCTCATGAGGCACAAATTACTTCTGTAGGTAGAACACCCTGTTCCTGTTTTGGAAGTAATTGAAATCACAGCCATTGTACAAGGGAGATATCTTTGAAATAAATTGAAATTCAAGTGGATAATGGCGAGGGTCTATACCGAGCTGTGATTGGTTGATCCAAAATCATACCCACCAATCAACGTCCAAAGAACAACTGCGCATACGTAATGCAGCATTGTAACCAACAAACAAACACACAGGAGCTCTCTGGGACGGTGATAACATAAACAAGAACTTAGAAAAAATACGATGATTTTCCAACAATTTATTGGGATTTTCTCGGAAACTAATCATTTACAGAAGCATTACTACAGAAGAAACGAATTTTAGAATTGTCTAAATTTACTGATTCCAAAACATAAAATCCTAAAATTTACTGGATGACCGAAACGATAATAATATCCACTTCATTTATGGTAAAATCCACTTGTACTGACGACAGCCATATGAATAAACAAGTAAATGAAAGTATATAAGATTCGATTGTCTCGTCACTGGTTGATCGGCGTTTCACAGCAAAGTTCGGGGGCTCTTAGACGGATAAGAGAAGTAGTAATAGCCTTAGCGTTACAGATGAGCCGATATGTAGATTGGACAAATGGAGGGCTCGTAGATACACCCAATGGAGACGTAGTACAGCACTGTAGAGATGATCAGTCAGCCGAATACTGTATGGGTTTATAAAGTAAGCTTGGCAGGTGAGGGAGTGAAACCACGCTCCTCGGACTGTGCGGGATTCATATAACCTCGTATGGGCGTGGCTTGTGGATGACGTTATTATTCCTTCCTAATAGATTATTGGTCGAATCTCCCCGCCACGACGATCACCTGATGTGCAGAGGATAGATGGGAAGGGGTTTTGAGAGGCGGGTAGAACTTCACGACTGAGTGGCTCCTTCTTAGGGGAAGGTTTCATATGCTATTTGAACTTTCGCCGACGATATAAATCAGGCTTTCTTGAGATCCAGTAAGAAGTGCGGGGTCGTAGAACAGATCTTGCGTGAACTATTTTCAAACATATTGGAAGGCATATGACTGTGATAATAACACGATACAATATTACTTTAATAACCTGTTACAGTAGGAACAAGGAAGTAAATGGAAAATATCAGTAAGAATTATGTGTATATAATGGTTATGGATAGCTGAATGTGGTGGTTGTATGATTATTGATTAACTACCCTGTTCGGACGGAACGGACCAAGTGTTCGTGGATGCGAATCATCAAGTGTCTTTCTGTTTTACCTATATACTGTAAGGTGTCCTACAGCAGGCACACGTAAATTGATAAACAGCTGAGGATTGCAAGTGTGTGGGTATGGTGTGTTAGTTTTTCATTTTTTTATTTTTAATGGAACTCTGGGTTTTGAAGACTAGTGTAAGAGAAATTTGTGGATAGAATTCATTGAGAAGTTTCTTAAGTGTGTGTGTGTGTGTGTGTGTGTTGCCTAGGATGTGTAGTGTTATCAAGGGTATGTAGTGTTATCCTAGGCGTATATGTAGCATTTTGCATTATAGTTTACGAAGAGGTGTGAAGACTCAGTAGTAGTTCACTCTCCCAGGAACGGTGGTTGGCAAGGCAGGAGCTGGTACGGGGCTCTACATGGGGCCATACTTCCCGAGTCATCAGCCCAGGAACATCACAGTTCACCAGGAAGCTATCGCCTACCTTCCCTGTACAGTGAATCAGCTAGGAGACAAGTCGGTGAGTCACTCTTGATCTCTACGTAACTCAGAATTCAGTGCAATTTTAGATATCTACCATATTTTCACTCTCTCCCTGTATACTGTATATGTGCTTGAGTTTGTGTTCCACGCTGAATAGGTTTAGTTGTCAGAGTAAAACTTTAACATATAATTGTCGTTTATGCCAAATAAATAGATTTTTTCTGTTAATTGCTTCAATTTATGATAATCAGTTCATGAAAGGTAAAAAAAAAAACATACCTAAACCATATTTAGTAAGGTTAGGTTACGTCAGGTTAGTTCACGCACAGTAGTACTCATGATATTTCCTTATTGTTTTATCATGACTATCTACATGACCGTTTACATATTAAGATATGTCTGATTTTCGAATAGGAACAAATCACGTTAAATGGGGATGATTGTCCGCTGAAGGCGTATAACACAGCTGTCAGTTTGTCCGATGTGGTACCTTTATCGCTTTTGTTAGTATAAATTTTTTTAAATTTATTCATATATAGGAACATTTGATTATTTTAATACACACACCATACTACTATTTTTTTTCTTAAAAATTGGCCTCCAGCCTCCCCCAATAGCCACACCTTCGCCGCTTTGTTGGAATATATTAAAATCCCGCATCTGCAACTGTTTGCCTTTCTTGGACTTTATTAGTAAATCATTCGTTCCTCTTTTCCCGAACATTGTGCTGGACCACAGCTCTTCTACAGGAGTAATTTGGAGTGTAGGTGTTACAGGTGTAAGTTGGGGTGTGGGTATTGCAGGTATAATGTGTGGTGTGAGTGTTACATGTGTAAATTAGTGTTACAGGTGTAAGTTTGGGTATGGGTGATTGCAGGTATAATTTGGAGTTTGGGTGATATAAATCTAAGTTGGGGTATTGGGTTGAAGGTTTAAGTAAGGGTGTGGGTGTACCTAGTCGTAGTTGGGTGTGGGTCTTGCATTGTAAACGTAAGGTGGAATATGGATGTTGCAAATGTGGGTATTGGATATATGAGTGTTGCAGATATAGGTTAGGTGTAGGTGTTGCAGGTTATAAGATGGGTGTGAGTGTTGCAGGTGTATGATGGGGTATGGGTGTTGTGTGCTAGAGTATTGTATAGATAAGATACGAGCTGGTGTAAAATGAGTGAGCGTGTTTCAGGTATCGTGGGTGAGACAGAGGGATGCAGATATCTTAACAGTTGACCGCTATACATTTGTGAGGGACGACAGACTTACAGTACACTTCACGCCGGACACCTCCACCTGGACGCTGGTCATCAAGTATGTACAGGAGCGTGATGCTGGTGCCTACGAGTGTCAGATCTCTACCGAGCCCAAGATGGCCATGCTCGTCCACCTCAATGTCATAGGTGAGAACTTGGTTATATATCAGCTGGTATTGATTGATATTGATTGATGAAGATTTTTATTTTGTTTACATGCATACAGGTAATTTAGTTTATTTTAGATTAATCAATACTTTTGTACAATATTTCTTCATTCATTTTTTTTATACATTCTTCCTTGTAAAGTGTTTTTCTGAATACATTACTTCTTCTTATCTATTTTTTTTTGACGAGAGATGAAATTGTTCAGACGGTAATGCTACCGTACTTTTATCAGTGGCCAACCGCTCACATTTTAATAATCTTTCTTTGATTGAAAATTGGAAAGTGGTAGAGTAAATAAGGTTAGTTGAAGGGCTATTCATTACACGAGTGCCTCTTTAATTCCCCAATGGTTCCTCTTGTGGTCAGTCTTCCTTCCCTACCCCACCCCAAGCCTTCCTCACCCTTGCCTCCCTTCCTCTCGTCTTTGTCTGAGACCTCCCCTCACTCCATCACCCCTTCATCAGATATATTAACCCAACTGTTACAATAAGTTGACCTCTTGTTTTTAAGTTTTCCTTTGTTTGTTATAAGTCAGCTTGCCTATTGTAAGTAATATCAGAGTTATAGCCGTTGGTAAGTTTGCCCAATTGCTGCACATTAAGCTTTGCTCCTCAAAATGCGTTAAGGGATTTGGGAAAAAATTCGCAACAAGCTGATTTTTACAGGAAGCGCTCCTTTAACACCATAAATACACATATTAAACGCCATCACATATTATTGCTTTGCTTACTTCAAAATTCAAGACGGCCGCCACAAATCACTGCTGCGTAAAATCTCTCATCACATTGGATCTGGGTGACCTAGGGAAATGGTGTTGGTATGTACTGTAGGTGTAGGTTTTTAGGTATGGGGAATCAAATAAAAATGTCAAATTCAATGTAAGTCAACTCTTTATTAGTCTGAATACACACTCGAATCAAAAACACTCCCAAGAGGAGACAAAGTCTGATACAATAATGTAATAAATCTCATCGAGTAATCGCTCTAACATGCTAAAGATTATTATATTCATGACAAACAATGAATAATGGACTGTGTGAAACATGGTGATGAACAAAGGTAACGAGGATATGCAGAGTAGTATCAGCTATGTCAACAAACATGAATGACAATACATACACAATATATATAAATGTGGTTCAGTTGTTTCCAATTAAATTACTTAAATTTAAATTACACCTCAATTCCATAAAACTAGTTTAGCGAAAGACAACCCCAATACTCGACACAAAAGGTTATAATGAAAGTGGAGAGTAATTTGGTAAGCATTAAGTTTAGGTTTCTACACTATGGATCACATAACACTTTCACAGGTTTGCCCATTGCATTGGCTGTACATAGTTATGCAGTTAAACCTGCTTTTCTCAACCACACACTTTCCCACATCCAGTCTTACCCTCACAAAATACTATTTAGCACTTTCTTTAGAGCTACAACCTTGTCAGTCGGAGTAGGGTCGATACTTGAGACTGTATTTTCCCACTCTGTCACAGTCTCAACTCAGGTCACTCCTGATTGTGGATTACTTAAGCGGGGGATTGGAGAGAACACTATCAGGGTGTGGTGTTTGTGTACACTTCTGTTGTGTCTCTCTATAACATGTTCCTAAAAGCGATCCATATTTTTATACTTAAGTGTTTGACTTCTCCTGCACACTTAAGGGGCTACTAGACAGCTTACACCTCTTCAGTGTACAATCAGTCATATTCTACAATCACTCATGATCTCTAAACAACTGTAGCTAACTTTCCCTTCACTCTAAAGGTTCAAGTGGCGACAGGACCATCTGCTACAATGCCATCAATGGTTATAAAGCCATAACTAACTCTCATCTCTAACAGGTGGTGACAATGTCATGTCCCACAATCACAGTTTACTTTCCTGGCCCTTTTAAAGTACAACTGGTGGTGGCATTATCATCTACCATAACCACAACTTTCTCTTCTGACCCTCTATAGCACTGATGCAGGTTGTGACAGTAGCATCTCCCACAGTGCCACAAGTTGAGGTAAAGGGGGCGTCGGATAAGTACGTGAGGAGCGGGTCTACGGCCAGGCTAGAGTGTAAGGTGAGCTCCACGGTGCAGCTGCCAGACTACATCTTCTGGTACCATTTGGGGGAACGTCTGCTTGAGTACGACAACCCGAGGGTAAAGATGACGGTATCCAGGCGGGGCGGCCAAGGCAGTGAGATGAGCATCATTTCCACGCTCATCATCTCCAACGCCGAGCCCTCTGATGCTGGCAACTACACCTGTCTGCCCTCCAACCTCCATTCAGCTACCACTCTCCTCCATGTCTTGAATGGTCAGTATCTCCCATCCTAACTCACCACACACCTGCCTTCCACCACCCTCCCTCACGTCTTGAATGTCTATTCGATCACCACACACCTTCCCTCTATCATCCTCATTCACGTCCTCAGTATTCTGCACGTCTCCATACTCGTCTTATATTTCAAGCTCATTGCATCTTACTATACATACCAAGTCGTGCCACCTGGGATACTTGCATGCCTCTCTGTACTCTGAGCAACATTACCGAGAGTTCACTACAGTATATCAATGCCACTCGTACAATTCGTACTTTCTGTCACTTAAATGTGCTTGTATTTAGTTCATCTGTGGGTCATCTATTTAGTTCACCCTAAATTCTCTTGTCAACACAGGCGTCTTCAATAAATCGAAATGTTTCATCATACTTAACTTTTAATCGTAGGAAACAAATAATGTTGTTGGGAGAAAATTCAATCATAACCAAAATTAATAATTCTAGAAATAACTTTTAGACCAAAATCTCGCGTGAAACTATACATTATATTATTCTTGTATAAGTCGTGTTTGTATACAGTAAATGGATTTGAACTGCATAGTCTGTAAGTCTTAATCTTGTTTACAACGAGTGGGATGGAGAGTTTACACGTTTTGAAATATATTATTGGGTTTAAATTCATACATTTCAACCTTGATGATATACTGTTCATATTATGTTCATCAAAAAAGAAGAACGGTCAATGTAAATATTATTCGAAATTCCGAAATCCTTTCTAGTTGTGAACTTTTATTGGACTACCTTTAAAAATAAGAGTTGGTCGCACAGACGAGTAAAGGGTCAAAAGTGCCATGTGGAGATGAAACTTGAAGAGAGTGATCGTTGGGATAAGGAAATAAACAGATATATATCAGGTGTCTACCGTGTTCAGCAATATCTAGAAATCCGCGTGGGAATGTTGATCAGTTGTGAAGGGTTAAATGAGGTGGTCATTGTGATAGAGTTTGTCAACTATATTATGTTGTGGATGCCGAAATATCTAAACATTATTATGGGTGCGTTAGGAAAAGCGAACTACACGACAGAAGTATTTGGCATCTTTAGTAGCGGAGAGTGTGTAAAGGAGAAGTCAGAGGAGAGGAAAAGTTAGAGATTAGATTGAAGACATTCCTAGACTTTACATAAACCGAGACCACCGCCAGTGAGATGACAGAAATTAGTTTGGCAATTTGAGTATTTAAAAGATACATTAAATCCAGTTTAATTGATTATCTGTAGACGGGAATGTGGAGCTCCAGCAATGGATATTACGATACTTTATTGTAAAACCATCATTTTGTTGGCTGTGTGATGGGAATGCGGTGGATGGACAATTGTGCATGGAATAGTAAATCCATATAAATATTTTTTTATGTATATTTATATTATGAAAAAAAGTCAGTAAAGATTACACTTAACATTTCGTGTTGCGAGTAGTAACATAGAGAAGTGATGGCGTGTTGGTGTGTGCCTATGATGATGTGGGAGATGTAGACCTATTGGCGGTAAGAGTGTAACTATGACCTTTGGGCGGCTGGGGAAGTGATCAGTAAGCCAGGGAACATGAAATATACCGCACAGAAACTAAAAGTATTGGCATATTGGCGCAAAAATTCATTATTCTCAAAACGTTTTATGCACTGATCTCGAATAGGCCTTAACCCTAGCTCAGAGCACTGAAGTAAGGGTAAGCCTTCCTGTCATGACAGTAGTACTTCCCTGGGTGGCTACTGTTTATAACCTATACTGTGCTTGCTATATTAGGGTTAGAAAGCAAGGTAGACAAAACTGTAGGCTGTAACGGGGATGCGACCATACCTTCTTCTATCAATACTGTGAGGGACTTACCTATATTATTGCATCATACTACGTGGCCCACTGTGCTTGGGTGCGGCGAGGTATTTCATCATCCACCAGAAGTCATGGGTGCAGTCGTGACCTGTCCAGGGGTGTAGGTGTGCATGACCCAGTAGTGCCTCACACTTAAGTTGCCAGGTAGCAATTTTGTGTTAGTCCATTTGTTGTTGCTTATGTATCAATATTATAACATTTAGTTTAGCCGATATTATCCCCTCCCTGTGATATGTAAGATTGTAAATTAAATGATGCTCATCTGGCATGCACCGATGGACAGAGCTTACTGAGCGGCCGAGTGACCACTCCTGCCAGAATCCAGGTCTTTCCCTTTCTGTCTTGTTACCAGCCTCTTTCTTTTTTTATGCTAGATGTCTGGTTGAGACATGTGGCTTAAGAACTTGGATGGTGGTGGCCGAGCGATGTATTACCTGTCAAACAGACAGAAATACTTACATATATGAGGGTTACATACATTATGTTTACATCATATCATCACCCACGGTAACTAGCCTATGAGCCATGAGTAATCATCAACTGGACATGTGAGTGTCTTCCACTGAGTGCCCTTAGCTTGACTGCTGGATCAACAATAACTATCCTGCTTCTACCCAGTCTGTCTCTTGTCTCTCACCCACGCAAGATGTGTTTTCAACAAAACACGTTACACATAAGCTTCACCCTTTATCAACGCTCACAGTGTTAGTTGCGGTGATATCTTAGTTATTGTGCAATAGTTTATTTTCTTAATAAATGGAGAAAAGACCATTTAGGTCTTGAAAACTATACCCATAAGCAATTATCTATGTTACTTCTAGTGTACCTTTAATACTGACTCGATAAAAATCTTCATCAGTGATTACAACAGGTAAATGGAAGGTAACACCAGAAGGTAACAGCTGATATTGTTTCTTCTACCAATGTGAATCTGTGCAGCGTCTCCGAATGGGTAGGGAGAAATTAGGTCAAATTCAATAGTAATAAAACAGTATTTACCAATTACACTTTTCAAAATAAATGATCTCCCACCAATCACATTTCAGGATGCAACCATTTTGCCAAATTCTGAAATAGACTTGCTACGCCTCACCATTTCCTCTAATATGTCATGGAAGCCACACATCCACAACATTGCTAAAGCTGCCTCCTGAAAGCTGGGAATGCTGTACAGATGCCGTAGCTACTTCACTCCTGAGCAGTTGCTTCAAGTTTATAAGGGATTCTTAACTTGAGTACTGCTCTCATATCTGGGGTGGCTCTTCTTCTGTCCAACTGTTAGATAGGGTGGAATCAAAGGCAGTTCATCTTTTTCACTCTTCTCCTTTAGTCAATAATATCTCTTCCCTTTCTCTTCGCCGCAAGAAA
Source organism: Homarus americanus (assembly GCF_018991925.1). Taxonomy (NCBI): domain Eukaryota; kingdom Metazoa; phylum Arthropoda; class Malacostraca; order Decapoda; family Nephropidae; genus Homarus; species Homarus americanus. The sequence goes on along the minus strand of NW_024719895.1, from coordinate 130,592 downwards.
ATGCCGTGGGCTTGTAACACTCGTCTTGCCCGCCGTGCCCACCGTTTTTCTGTGGATGTCGGTCACCTAGAATAACCCGTTATAGTACATCCTTCTTTCCTCACACAGCCAAACTGTGGAATGCTCTGCCTTCTTCTGTGTTTCCATACTCATACAGTCTGTCTCACCTCAAAAAGCTGGTTTTCTGGCATCTTCGTGGTGTAGATTAATGTAATCTTTTTCTCCTCTAGTTTTTATTTTTCACTATTTTTTTTTTCGCCCCCAGGCCCCATTATGGGTCGATGACCTGTGCCCGGGTGGGCTATTCACTATAAAAAATATCACTATAATTACAATTATTAATAGTAGTATAGTATTAGTAGTGGTAGTAGTAGTTGTAGTATTAGTATTATTAGTAATAGTATTATTTATATTAGTATTAGTATTATTTGTAGTACTAGTAGTATAATATTTATTTATTTTTGTCTTTTAATCGTTATTGTTATTGCTATTGTTGTTATTGATATTTATACACAGAGGAGCAGCCGGCGGCGATGCACACTGGGTCAGCGATAATGAGGGAACCTCCTGGAGCGCTGGGCGTTCTTTTGGTGGTGGCTGTGACCCTCGTGTTTGTACACACCCACCACCACCACGATACAACAACCACCCATCACCACCACGGTGCTATTACCACCCATCACAATCAAGGTGCTACCACCTCCCATGAATACCACGATGCTATCACCACCCACGATCACCACTGTGCTATTACCACCAACGATCACTACGGTGCTACAGCACCCACGATTACCACGGTGCAGTTACCACCAATGACTACCTCGGTGCTGCCACCGCCACCACAATCCACGACCAGCAAGATGCAACTACCACCAACCACAGCCGCTATGATACCCCCTCCTACTACACAGCCACCAACCACAACCACCATGTTGCCACCACCGACGGCTTCTCTATGGCCACCACAGACGACCATCCCATAAACATGGTGTGGGTAAAAGAGAGAAGCAGGTGGTTGTAACTGTTGTACGTCAAACATGTTTCTTACATCCAATGTTTCCCAAGCCAAGATTATTCACCCTGCGCCACCTTCACTCACCACTAGTCCAAGCTCACATAACCCTTGTCTATATTTTTCACCTCACCTTCCCCGACTATAGTCACAGTACACAACACCACAACTAGTCCTTAACAAAATACATCTCTTATTCACTAACATTAAACTTATACAACACAACTGTTTCACAATGCTCTTATACTGCATAACACCACTCATCCACATTATACATTTACACAACACCATTACTCCACACTAACACACACACTTCACTGGTCCACACAAACACACACACTTCACTGGTCCACACTAACACACACACTTCACTGGTCCACACTAACACACACACACACTTCACTGGTCCACACTAACACACACACACACTTCACTGGTCCACACAAACACACACACTTCGCTGGTCCACACAAACACACACACTTCACACATGGTCCACACTCAACACACACACACACTTCACTGGTCCACACAAACACACACACTTCACTGGTCCACACTAACACACACACTTCACTGGTCCACACTAACACACACACACACACTTCACTGGTCCACACAAACACACACACACACTTCACTGGTCCACACTACCCTCACACTAATACATACTAACATACGCTACATTCTCACACTGATAATGCGATTTAGGTTTATCGTCAGTTTTGTACTTGTGTTAGTTATGCTCAAACAATGAATTGATGCTTCCAGAAGTCAAAATATTTAATCGTTTATGTACTGTAAAAATCTGCAGGTGAAGATTAAGGATATCATTCTTATTTATCATATTGAATTTAATGAGAATGTGCAAAGGAAACTCTTGAGCTCTTTATTTCCTCTTCACTTTTATGAACGTTATTTGATTCTGTGTTTAGCATGACAGAACAATTACTGACCATAGTTGCAGAGCACGAATAATGTATTTTTCCTCAGTAACAGCCAGCATTTTTGTTTAACGATAATGACACTCCAGCAGAAACTTTGCATAAAAATCGTACAAAATGTCATTATATTCATTGTGATAAAGAGTTTCTATTACACAGTCTCATGGGACCTTTCTCTTTTCTTGTGTTGAGATTCTGAAGGTAAACTGTACGTTGGCGGACTATATTTTCAATACTTATGTTAACATATGAATAGTATTAATAAGATAAACGTGTGATCGTACTGGAACATTATACAAAAGCATTTAGCAAATGTTTCAAAATGTTTTACAACCTTTTGTATCCATGTGTGTTGTCAGCCCAAGAATTCTACGTTAGATTTACTGAACCCAATACAAGTCAATGTAAAGTTTGTGTACATAAATGTGGGAATGAATGGAAATGTTGTTTTTAGTTTTATTAATTCCCAAACAAAACCAAAAAGACAGGTACTGCTGGAACCTCTACATCTTCCTGCGTATGTATGTGATATATGGGACTTGTGGACGTATTCCTGGAGACCTTCACGTATTGCTGTTTATTTACTGTTTATTTCTTCTGCTTTAATTCTTTGTTCTTATTCTTTTCCACTTATTTTCCTTCTTTTAATCAATCATATTCCTTCTTTCTTTATTACGCTTTCTGCTGCTATTATTTTTTTTAATGTGTACACGGAGGGGGATAAGGAGGTAAGAAGGAGAGACTGAGGAGATGTGTGAGGGTCCTGGTTAATAAATGCGCCCACGACCTCATGCGCTCTGAGCCTGCTGATATACCCACCACAAATTCCAATACTTCTCAAAATAGTGATTCGTAGATCTCAGGTTGACACTGAATAGCATAATAAATATCAACCCAAATCGAAACGGTGGAACATACTGAAATCCAATAAGGCCGCCACAGTAACCTCCTGAATGTTGTCACTATTTCAGCTGCTCAGGATGCTAGAGCCGTTAACTTCAATGTTTCATCTCAATATTCAGGTGAGTAACTGATTCATTTATCCCTATACGGGAAAAAATAGCTTGTCATTTCAAATCTGAATTCCAATATGACTTTCATAGTGAAGTTACATTGATCTTCTTTCAATTGAGTTTAGTCATTCTAGTAATATCGCACATCACGTTATATTTTATTTATCCTTAATCTTGGTGACAAAAACACACATAATAACTACAATTTACCCAATCAACGTGCAATAAACTCACATAATGCACAAGTGGCAAACTGCTTCACCCAAGGAAGATTAATATTACGGATATCGTGCAAAATATGCAGTCAGATAATTATGAACTGTTAAAATTTTGTATAGCATGTATATCAGAAGGAATCAGTAATTATATATTACTAAGACTTATGAATAATCCAAAAGCATATAAGCGTTAAGTCTAAAAAAAATGCATTATTCAGTAAGCTGGATTATCAAAACATGGCATTGGGATAGACCAACATGTTAGAGAACACTGCAATCCAACCTCCTGCATCCACAACGACGAGTGTCATATTTACTTTACAGGTATAATTTATTACATCCAGAAGGTAGACTATAACTGGCTGTAAATCTGTGGCGACAAGACCATCTTATAGTCATGTATCATCCATCCCCATTCCTCTGTAGGTAAATCTCTCTCTCGGACCATTGCTGATCTTGTTGGTAAACACGAAGGTTGTGATATTGGGCAGCAGCAGATATTGGAGACAGGTTCTGTGGCTTTACACGCGTTTTACTTGAGGATACCAATTGGTGGAAGAGTCTTAATCTGATTTTGTCTAGAGTATCTCCAGGTTCACCATGATACAAGAATATGAATGCGTTTTCCCCAGCCTTGATTATATCACAGCGATCTGCTTCTATAGACTTGCTTCGGAAGTACATACTGGATTTAGTTCGTTTCAGGGCAGTAGGTTTGCCAACACCAAACAAGCGAGACGTGGCGCCACACCCCAGTGGTAGGGTGTTAGTGTCATTCTGGGGGTGGACGTGGGCACATGGGCCAGGTGAACTGGCCAAGATCAATGGCCATTTCACTGGTGAGCAGTATGTAGTCATCCTGGAGCAAGTGCTAATTCCTATGGCAGTTCCAGCCCCCCCATACTATCAGGCTGGTTCATGACAACAGTCCCATTCATACCAGCAACATAGTGAAGAACTACCTCCAGGATCACCCTGAAATTGAGGTCATCGACTGGCCAACACTAGGATGTGATATTAATCCGATTGAACATATTTGGGCCATGATGAAACGTGATTGGGATAATGGGGAGCAGCGAACCTGTGCAGCAATAGAGGCCAAAGCTTACGACGTGTGGCAGAGTATACGTCGACGACCAGGGGTGTGCCTGAAGCTCGTCGACTCCATCCCTAATTGCTTTGATGAAGTCCTGAATGCAATGGGTGGCTGGACCAAATACTAAGATGTGTGTATTGGTGTATTGTTTGGATACAATTAATATATATTAACTCACCTACAGTGTTATCTTAAATCCATGTCCTTAATGATGTCTTAAACTATATCGCATGAAAATTCATAACAAAGTAACTTAAGAGCCACAAATTATGTATTGTGTGGTATACAATGATCTGTATGACACGTCGTGGAATGTGTTGTCTTGTAACACAATATAATTATATAGTTACAATTGCTACCATCATTGAAATGCTCATGTTGTTCAGCACACAATATTAACGGTAACTGAGCACACTCCAAAATATATGAAACTTGCATATTGTGGTGGGGTGTTTAGACACTGGAACTTGGAAGAATTGGAACAGTCACCTAGATTAAGTCTGAATACTATTTTACAATACTGATAACTTTTTCACTCCACTCTTTTTAACATAAGTATATAATTTTATTATATTGCATATTATCACAAATATTTATTAAGCAAAGGATGGGTGGAATATAAATAAATATTACCATAATCTCTTTGTCGGAATAACAACAAAATTGTGACTTGGTCGCTGAGTAAAACTAGCTGACCAAGGCCCTTCACCCTGATCCTTGCATATTTCACTTTTATCCTTAATATATTCCATTTTTAAAGTATCATTGTGACCTGAGCGGCAATAAGCACCCAGGGCACTGCACCTGTTCCATGAATTCGTAACCATAAAGAAACAACTGTAAAACAAAACGTAGTTAAAAAGGCAGCTTGAAATTATGGTCGTATAAATATTAAATAAACCTGCCTCTCATCCAGGCCCCCCCTCCTCTATACCCCACCCAACACACTACAGTGGGCGACATCTGTTGGCCGACCATAGCATTTCCCCCAGCTGTTTCGAAACTTCAGACTCAAGGCAATTCGAACCCTCACTGTGGCTGGGTAGTGGACACGACTTTGGTGCACGATAGTACAGGGTATTTTCAAGTAACCTGTCTTTTATTTTAAGCATTTCCTTCCACAAAGCATCAGCCAGTGGAGGCTTGTCAGCTTCTAGTAGTACATGATTTGAACTGAAAAGAATTGGAGGGTAGCTGCAAAGCTCATAGTGGAACACTGGGTCCAGTTCACCAGTGTTTGTGCCAGCTGTGACTAGTCGCTAAAACAGCAGTTAAGGATCAATTGATACAGACTGGGAACCAACACGTACAATAGAATTCTTCGCCGTGCTAATGGCCTGACTTTTTCTATCCATCTTGGCCTGATGGAATTTCGGTGTATGCCATTTGGACTGAAAACTGCATGCGAGAGGTAATTTTTTGATTAAAAAACACTGACTATTATTTTGACATTGTTTTAGTTCGTAATTCAAATTGGAATGAGCAATTGTAAAGATATCAAAGAATTATGCAAAAGATTACGAAAACCTCAACTGAATGGTGTTCCCAAGAAATGTCTTTACTTATTAAATAAATTAATGATTTAGGATTTTTCTTTGGGAAAAAAATGACTCCTTACAAGAGAATAAATTAAATGCAGTAATCAACATGCCTCTACCAAACAACAAAAAACTGCTTACTTCATTCCAAAGTTCAACCTCACTGTATAGTAAATTTATTCCAAATTTCCCTGATAGATTAGTATGCTAAGGAAATGTAGTAGTAATGTAAAAGTACTAGATTTGAGATCAGAATAGTTTGATTGTTGGTTTATTTTTAAAGAACAAACTGTCAAATAAACCAATTTTATATTTCCCTGATAACACCAAAGATTTCTACTTCTACCTCAAAATTGTTGCTTCAGATGTTTGTTTAGGTGCTGTTTTACATCAGATGTTTGAAATGATTCTTATGCCAATGTAACATGCCAACAAGTCTCTCCTCAGTTGGAAAATATGTAAGTGGCAATAGAGAAAGAATACTTCAGTATTTCAGTATTTTCTGGGCAATTGATAAGTATAATAAATACTTGTACGAAAGAGAATTTGTCCATCTGACAGGGCATCAACCTCTAACATTTAAGACACATGAAGAACGGTGGTGGTAGACTTAGTTCTTCAAAATTGATTACAACAAAGGTAATGATAATATTGCTGCTGATTTCCTAAGCCACACTGACCTGTAATTACCTAAAATTCCCTTCATTTAACTTGTTCTGGGGGGGGTGGGGGCATTGTAAAGAGTTTATATACCAGTTCAATGACTGATATTAACTGTGTTGTTTGGTTTTTTCTCTCTATCAAAAGCAGGTGTTGTTCATGCATAATTTGTATTGCATGTGACAGTGCAGGGTGTCATCATATGGTAGGTCACTTAGCTCCCTACCTCTGATGGTCACCTGTGGGTATCATATATTGCAGAATATCACGTGTTTTAGGGCCTCTTGGTGTTATAAGTATTCTGTGTTGTGTAGTCCATAATTATGTCGTTCGTTAATTACTGTGTTTGTACAATTATATAATGTGTTGTATTTGTGAATTATACCAAGCTATTAGTGTGTTGACCGAGGCTACTATGATATATATGTTAGGCTCAAAGAGCGAAAACTAACCACAATGCATTGTGCTTGTTTGGAAAATAACCAGAAAGCGAAATGTTGCTACAGATTAAGTTAGGTTACGTTACGTTTGTTTGGGTTGAGTTTGATTAGGTTAGGTTAGGTTAGGTTAGGTTAGGTTGTATCCATTGGGTAAAACCCAAGATGCAAAATTTCGTTTTTTTTTTTTTTTTTTTGGGGGGGGGTTCTTTTGAAAACATCCACAACGCGTTGTGGTCGTTTTCGGTTTTTTAGCCCAATATATATATATACATTCAGAAAAGACAAAATAAAATATTGTTGCACCATTTTATTCATGAAATTAAGTTGGTGTGGACTGCAGCATCCTAACTTTGTGCGCCAGTAAGCCTGCTAGGATGCACCTCAGCCCTAGCCTCTGTCCTGTTCCTCCTGTGTTCCATATCAAATAGCTGTGTCGTTTGGGAGGATAACGCCTGTACTCTGTTGAAGTGTAAGTCCCCACACTTCACGTCTAGTGGCCAAGCACTCAACATGTGTGGTTATAACAGTAGCTTCACGTCGATTATATCAGTATAGATACATGTAAATAAGATAATTGTATTTTTTATATATGTTCATATTCTTAATTAATATCTGTGTTAAAAGTAAGAATGATCCACCTCACAGGAACATTTAAAAGAACCATAAGGCTTTAACATCCAAACATTCGATGGTCACTTAACACCCGGACAATGATGGAACAACATTCTAACTTTCCTCCTCACCTTGCAGCCTCTCCGTTCCTTTTCTTTCGGCTGATAAATAGATAAAACAATAAACACAGTCCGTTATTTTCCAGAGAATTTATATTCGGAATATAATCTTTGAACCGAATAAGTAGAACTGAAATATTATTTATTTATACATTTACAGCAATGGAAAATATAAACCAAAAGCGGCACTTAGCAGCCGTATATATTTAATCAATCGAATGTAAATATTGGGATCCACACGGGAGGATGGCAGCTTCGTTCAGTGCTGTGGAGATTACTCTAATTAGCGCTGGTGATAGAAGATGCCCTGATGTTTATTGAGAACCGAGGCGTCACAACTAATTTACCAGCATATAGATCCTTGTTTCAAGTGTGTAAATTTATTTGTAGATATTAGTTTAAATTCACCTGCCTGCACATAATAAGAAATATGGAGCATTAAATAACTTTTTTTTTTTCCTATTACAGCATATTCGTGTGCTCGTTTGTCTTCCCCTGAATAAATTTGATAGCTCTACCGTGGTCTAACAGGTACTGCTAGTTGTATATACAGTATTTCTTTAGACATTTTCCGTTATGTTTTCGTTGAAATTATTAAGGGTTAAATGTTGAGGTTATCTTATTCAATTGTTGATAATTTATATATTCTTGTTGTCCGCTTAAAAGTGGGTTAACATAATTTAGACTAACACAACTTACATTTATCTAACACATTAGCAATTAAAAAAACTGACTACCCTCCCAGCCACACAGGGACCTGGGAGGGCTCACTAACTCCACCACAGTAATAAGAAAACAAAACTAAACACGAAGTAAGAAGTGTAACAAGCAGCACCATGTAAATAAACCACCACAAAGGTCTGACGACACGAGGAGCAAAACAAAGATAAATAAACAATAAATAAGACAAGTGATCGCAGGCACCTTCATGCCCAGTGAAAGTTTGAACACTCGTGCTTGGCTAGCGTACATCGAATGAGGGTGCGCCGAGTCCGTAGAGTTGCATCGTTTTCCATCGTAAATAAAATTGTTAATTAATGCCTTCCTAAAGAAACCATCGACATGGGACCAGGTTTGTTCCACTCTACGAACTTTTTGCGATTTTTCCACCAAGTTTGATGAAAAACGATTGTGCCGTTTCGGCTGCCCAGAACAGACAGACAGACAGACAGACAGACAGACAGACACACGGCTAGTCTTATAGTATATTAGATAGGACGAACACATATAACTTTGTCACGTCTTTGCTCAATAAATTTAACTTGGAGAATATCTCTTTCCATTTCCCTTCCTAACTAAAACATTAACCTAAAAACGGGTCTCCAGTAACAGATAGATGGTGGTGGTGGTGGTGGTGGTGGTGGTGGTGGTGGTGTGGTGGTGGTGGTGGGTGGTGGTGGTGGTGGTGGGTGGTGGGTGGTGGTGGTGGTGGTGGTGGTGGTGGGTGGTGGTGTGGTGGTGGTGGTGGTGGTGGTGGTGGTGGTGGTGGTGGTTGGTGGTTGGTGGTGGTGGTGGTGGTGGTGGTGGTGGTGGGTGGTGGTGGTTGGTGGTGGTTGGTGGTGGTGGTTGGTGGTGGTGGTGGTGGTGGTGGTGGTTGGTGTGGTGGTGGTGGTGGGTGGTGGTGGTGTTGGTTGGTGTGGTGGTGGTGGTGGTTGGTGGTGGTGGTGGTGTGTGGTGGTGGTGGTGGTGGTGGTGGTGGTGGTGGTGGTGGGTGGTGGTTGGTGGTGGTGGTGGTGGTGGTGGTGGTGGTGGTGGTGGTGGTGGTGGTGGGGTGGTGTGGTGGTGGTGGTGTGGTGGTGGTGGTGGGTGGTGGTGGTGACTCAAATGAAATACAACAATAAATATTGACTAACGACTGCGGGATGTTCTGTGTGCATATTGATATACCATAAGCTGGAAAAAAGACGAGGGTAGATTTTCCAATATCAGGTTAGCAATATTGTGAATTGCTTTATAACATGGTATTTGCGCATTAGCGATGTTGGCATATCGCATTTTTTTATCAAATGAAGTTTTTTGTGCTTGGAGTTTCATGAAATATTTCTCAATGGTATTTTTACCGAGATGCAAAGGCCCTAAAGTGATACCTATGTCCGCTTGGATAAATTAATCTGATTTTCATTGCTGAAGGACTAGACCAGAGCAGATCGAGGGGAAACGGGATTCACCTTTAAAGTTTTCAAGCTGTCCTTCCAGTGTTTGCTATCTTTGATGGAAGGACTTACCTGCCTTGGTACTGTATGCATATTGGGGATATGACGAAGTTTCCAGATGCTGCACCAGACTTTCACAAATGTTTCGTTGATGGAAAGTTTGCTATTAAAAGAGCCCTAGCAGGTGGGGAGGATATGTGGTTGGAACAAACAATCAACCGCTTACAGAAAAGCAATATATGCATCATTGGCAATTTTTGAAAAGAGCAATTTGTAGCACTGTAGGAAATGCTTGCAGATAATAGCTTAAACATTGAACTATTAGGATCTAAACCAAACAACTCTGAGGTGATAGTAAACCATGAATTGAAAAAGCTGAAACAATGCAACACGAGAATTAAAGCTGCACAACATTTGAACACATATTATGCCTGGAGAAGTAAGAATCCAAATCTTTACTCTGCATATTTTGTGCAGTAAGATTTGTGTTCATGACTTGAGATTTTTTTTAATTTATTTCCAACAAGTACCTGTATATGTTAAGTACTGTACTATACATATGGTGATAGTATAATTTGAAATGTCCTTCCCTGCAAGCAATTATATTTATACGGTGTAGAAATATATTGACATTCAAAAGAGATTGTTAGAGAGGACTACAAAAAATTTACCCCAAAAGGAAAAAAAAAACAGAGCTGAACTTACCTTTTATTTCACTGATTTTAAATAACTTTAGTTTTATGGTGACTCTTGAATTATTTTTCTAATCGTGGAGTGAGTGTGGTTCATTTTATGTGTCTTAACCTGTGATGATTCATTGTCCGGTGTTCCCTTCACCCTCACTCGGTCCAACCACGTATCCCCGAAGATAAAAACTTGGGATATTAATATTTATCATTACACTAAATTCACGCTTTACCAATACTGAGATATGACATTTTTTTTATACGAAATATGCCATTATGGGGATCAAACGAAAGCTCCGGACTTATTTATGAATACGAATTTAGGAAATAGCTACATACAGTAGGTGTAAAATGATTAGTGCAGATAAAAACAATCTAGTTTGTAATTGGTAAATTCTGCTGTTGTGCATGGAAAATAAATTTATAATCTATTTAAATTCATTTAAATATAAATTATTATATTATTATTATTATTATTACTATTATTATCACTATTATTAATATCATTACGAAAAATTGTTACTATTACTATTATTTATTTATGATCATTAATTATTATTATTATCATTATAATTCTTATTATTCTTATTATTGTGTTTAGGAGGTTTGCACAAATTGTTGAAACTATCAGTATTATGACTAAGCAAAGAGCAGACAAGCACATGAAGTAGAGTTCAAATTCGTCTCACTTGTCCCACCAGTTAAAATTTTCGGCTGATGCCAACAAATGCTGCTGTTGTTATTGTTCTTGTTGTTCCATGAAAGTTTTAATTTCCTACACACGTGTCCTGCAGCTAATAGCGGGGGAAACATAATTGGTGTGGTGTGGTGTGGTGTGGTGTGGTGTGGTGTGGTGTGGTGTAGTGTGGTGTGGTGTGGTGTAGTTGCATGCAGTGTGGTGTGGTGTGGTGTAGTTGGATGCAGTGTGGTGTGGTATGGTGTGGTGTAGTTGGATGCAGTGTGGTGTGGTGTAGTTGATTACAGTGTGGTGTGGTGTGGTTGGATGCAGTGTGGTGTAGAGTAGTGTAGTTGGATGCAGTGTGGTGTGGTGTGGTGTAGTTGGATGCAGTGTGGTGTGGGTGTAGTATGGTGTAGTTAGATGCAGTGTGGTGTGGTATGGTGTAGTATTCCCAATGGCATAACAACTCCTATTCTCAAACCGTCTATGTCTGGCCAGCCACATTGCTGCCATGTCACCCATTTCACCCCTTCACCATATGTGACTTATGCGGCACAATTGTATTATCCATTATCATTACCTGCATATTTATTCCATTAGTATTATATAGTATATTATTCTATCATACAGCAAACGCTATAATTTATCTTCTTGCAATGGTACATTTGGTCCTGTCCAGGTTTAACAAAACAGCTAGGGCAGTATGAAGGTTGTCCACATAATAAAGAAGACTGGATACAATAATGTTTAGTTGGTTTATCCCAATATTATATAAAACCACATTTAAAATATCATCGTTCACAACACCTCGCCACACTGCCACCGACTAGCAGCTAGCAGGTTGGAGCCACGACGTTCTATTGTGTAACCTGTATTAAAACTACAACCATGCAAGAAATGCTTGTATTCAAAGGATGTGGAATGTTTGTTTTGCCTCCTTACTCTAGCTACTATTGTGAGGTTTCTTAGAGCAATTCCGGAAAGTCTCCCCCGACCCCTCACTCGTGAGCTCTTCAGAATCATGTTTCGATACTCTCTGGGCTTACAGATCACGGGGAGAAAGGATTGGCAACGTTAACTCTGCCAGGTGGTAGTGTGAGCATCTGTACCAACTACTGGAGGTTAACCGACCATACCTAAACTTCAGTTTCTTGGTCTACCATTACCAGAATTAAATGGGGAATAGAATTGGACGTTCATGATAGAGCAGATATTTCAAATGTTAACAAATTAACTTATTTGTTAGGACAACTGAAAGGAACAGCTTATCAACTAATATCTGAATTAACTATTAAGAACAAGAGCTATGATATAGCTGTACAGATTTTAAAGGGCAATTATGAATATAAAGGCTTAATATTAAAGAATTTACTTTACAAATTATTAGATCCTCCAGGACCCAATTACAACTTAAAATATTTACAATAATTTCGTATCACTCTGGTTGTACTTTAAAGGCCTTGAATTCCATTCAAGATTTATCATCTGATTTCTGGTTGATAAATCACATAATGCAACAGGATCTCAAAGCGTTAATGATGCGTTGTGTCATAAATACAACAAGAATTTGTTCACTAAAAACAAAATGAGGCGGGGCTTCTGCAGTTGTATGAACATACTGTTACATACACATTCTACTAGGAAATAAAATGTGTGCCCCAAAAGTAACAGTGGAGTTTAATGGAAAGTTAAAACTAAAGTACCAAAGGAGGTTACAGTTGTCACAAAGAGTACTTTTAACACTTGCGGTGATGTTTATGTAAATGTGACAGAGTAGCAACGCCAAATTCATAAAGGAATGCATATTAGTGTTGTAACGATGGAGCTAACTGGTGGACAAGATCAGGTGTTGGATGTCAGGAGACGGGGGATTGAACGGAGAGTCCCTGCCCCCAGAGGTAAACCTGTGAGGGTTACCGCCATTCCACACAATCGTGTTAATTAAACAATCCTCTTGTTTTGATATTTTGATATTTACAGACGGCTCTGAGCAAACCTTTAAAGACAATCCCCACCACTGCCACCACCACAGCACCTCACTCACACCACACTCCACAATACAGGCACTATCATCATTTGCATTTATATGCAACACCTCTCACGGTCTGTATACTATACTTGCCGGTTTCCCACGATTAAAATAAAACTCGTAGATTGCACTGTATAACTATCTATTAATAGTCATATATTCAGGTTGTGTCACTGTGTGGGTGCTTGGTCGAGGCTAGCAAGGGAGGGGTGCAGTGATTCTAGAGTTAGTAGGTGAAAGGATGTATTTCAGAGCTAACATAATTGTGTATGTCTTTCCATGTATCAATACGAACTGACATTTCACACTTAATCAGTAAGAGCTCTCTACCGAGACGTTAGGTTCACCTCCAATACACGGCCGTGGGAAATATTTACTGCAACTTATGATACATTAATACTGTCAACATGACATTGTAACGTCTGTATGTTAGTTATCGGGTTTTATTGTCGTTTCCAGATCATTTGTAGATTGATAAAGTAGGCTGGCCATAGCCTCGCGCAGGTCCCTCCCGACCTGCCGATAGCCTTCACCAGATGTAGTCGCTTACAAAGTTAATTAAAGGAATATCAAACATTCACCAGTCTTGCAGTCAGGTTGACATACTCTTTGATTAGGCTTAGCAATAGAAAGATTTAACGAAGGTGCGGACATTGTTTGGCGGTGGTGTACCGGCTAGCACACAGCAGGTCACCATTGAAATTTGATTTCGTATTAATTAACATTATGTAAGACTCATGATATATATACATATATATATATATATATATATATATATATATATATATATATATATATATATATATATATATATATATATATATATATATATATATATATATATGTGTGTGTGTGTGTGTGTGTGTGTGTGTGTGTGTGTGTGTGTGTTAGATGGTATGGTCAACAGTATAAAAGACTTCAGAGAGGTCCAGGAATATACCGACTGTGAAATGACTGTCATCAAAGACGTTTAAGATGTCATAAGTAAAGGATAACAGAGCACTCTCAGTCGACCTTATAGCTCTAAATCCAAACTGAGAGTCTGTAAGGATGATGTTGACACTGCAGAAGGAATTTAGTCTACTACATGCTAGCTTCTCCAGTATCTTACTTAAGGCTGGGAGGACTGATATGGGGCGGTAATTCTTGAAGAGGCCCTTGTCCCCAGATTTTTTATATGCTGAGTGAACTTCATCAACTTTCAGTTTATCAGGAAAGACACCACTAGTGAAGGAGGAGTTACAAATGTGTAGGAGAACATGTAGTAATAAGTGGGTTACTTTCTTAATGATGCTCAGTGGTATATTGTCTTCGCCTGCTGCTGAATCTTTGGACATTTTTATGATGGTCAATAATTCATCTGCTGTGACAGGGGATAAGGACAACTCATTTTGCTGTCTGTTTTGCAGGTAGGCTCTAAATTCTTCATGGTGACCAGGGATGCTCTCTAGAAGAGTTTTTCCAACATTAATAAAATAGTCATTGAAGTGGTTGGTAATGAGGGAGGGTTCCGTTACAACTGAATCATTTATCATAAAAGCTGAGTGGGGGGACGTGGCTTAAGTGTTCCTGTTCTAAGTAGAATTGATGGTAAACCAGGTTTTCTTACTGTTGTCTGATGTTGAATGAAGCTTATTTGTATAATCGCTACGTCTGGCATTTCTAACTGCCCGAGTTACTCTATTTCTGACACTTCGGTAAGCATCACCGAAAGTTATGGGTCTTTTTACAAATTTCCTTTGGAGTTTGTGTTTTTCTTTTATCATTGTCTTGATTTCACTTGTAATATAGGGTTTGGAAATGGATACAGTTTTCACTGACTTAGTCTTGAGCGGGAAGCATTTATCAAAGCAGGCATTGGAGGTGCAAGAGAAGATGCAGCAGCTCACGTTAGAGTTGTCGGAGGCATAGACAAAATCCCACTCAGCGTTCAGTAAGTTGTTTTCAAAAAGGAGCATGTTATCGGTGCAGTAGTCTCTGTATTTTATTGTAACTTTACTAGACCTTCCAGATCTTGTGACTGTTTTATACATAGCAAAAACTGGGAATTTATTTGGGATATTGTTATAAATAATTCCACTTGCAATATTATTAGGAGTGTTGTCAGTCCAGATATGATCTATTACAGTGGCAGAGGTGGCAGTTACTCTAGTGGGTTTGGTTATAGTGTTGAAGAAGAACTTAGATTTAGACTCTGTATCTATGCTGTTCTGGCTAAATAAATTGTTGAAATATCAATGTCAGTTTGCTTTGCCCCATGAGAGGGTTACGCCTCCCAACCACAGCCGACTTCCTAGGTGTGCCAAGCAGTCCTCAGCCCTCTGACGCAGGCATATAGGGTCGAGTCCTGTAACTCCACCATGTCTGAGTTAACCTGAGACCTAGCTACTCGCTCTAGCTCTCCTAGGGCACTGAGTGAGCCAGGTGACTATGGTGTTGACCTGGACACCAATAGAGAGGATGGCTTTCAACTAGTTCAGTCCAGGAACAAGCGGAAGGCGGCAAAGGCAGAGGACCTTAGAGACCATTAACTAAAACCTCAACCCCCCATGAGGGGAAGATTAAACTTCCCTGTAGATACACCACCTGAAGACAAGTATCGATGACTGGACAGGGCGGAAGAGAAATACCCAGACGCTGAGTTTCAGTTCAGAGTCGGTACATAAGATCATGTTCTGATTAGAAGCGACCCAGCAGTCATACAGGATCTCCTCACCAATAGCATAGGGGGAATAACCATGGAACACTCATCCCAACCATCGAGCAAGAAAACCATCTTAATCATAGGGCTCGACCAGTACCAGACCCCTACACTACTAGAAGCTCATCCCGACATCAGAAGGACGAAGCGACTCAGGGGCAAGAATGCAGTCATTGCAGACTGGGTTGGCTCGGAAGACCTACCCAAGACCATTCGAGTCCGTGATTCGTATCGGTGGTGCGTATCGGAGGTGTTACAATTGTCAGCACTGGGGCCATGTGGCCCGATTATGCCCCTCTACTAAGCCGTGGTGTGGTCTCTGCTCACGACAATATGCAACACAGGTTTGCAGAAATACTGTTGCTCAAGGGGAGCCATCAACAGAGGTGTGTTAACTGCAAAACAGATGGAGTTCCTGCATGGCACCCTGGCTGTCCTAGAGCTCCTACACCCCTTCAGCGTCCAGACCCGCCACCCAGGTAGGTCTCAAGAAACACTACTGCTGCTGCTAGGGTAATTCCTCACGGTTGACCTCTGGCCCACCCTCCCCACCAAAGCCCCAGGATCATCACCAGCCGTCAACGCAAGATCAGCATGGGCCAACACACGTTCTGACACAACAAGTAGCTGCCAACACACCTCGTGAACACGCACAAACTTACGAGATCAGTGATTTGAACAAATTAAATTAAAAACTCAAACCTCAATTTGCAGCTAAAAATTATATGTTAAACAGCCTCTGCGATGCACTACAAAAACAGAACACCACCGACACAGCAGCAGCTCTGGAAAGATTACAATAAAACTAAAGGCAACTACCAACGGCTCCATGATGACCAGAAAGATCGGACTTATACGTACTTCACCAACAATGACTCCACCAAAAAAAGGAGAAAACGTGGTCAGCATAATGGGAACAGGCAACAGCAGTGCTATGATGACCCTGAGCTGAAAACAAAACTCAGGGCAAGAGTCAGGAGGGTTGGTAAGGGTTACAAACAAATTGGAACACCTCAAATGCTACAATTGTATCAAACCTCCCTTGCTGCTGCCATGGAACGTGTAAACGAACTCAAGATGCATGGGAAACATATGTCAACAGCCTGAACCAACATAAAACCCTCTACAAAGCCTGGATGGATATAAACACAATCAGAGGTAAAAACAGTAGACACGTCTCCCATCCAAACCCTCTGCAAAAGTCGAATGAGCTAATAACAAAGTGGGCTCATGTGTCGAGCTATGACATGTTACCAGCTAGGACTCGAGGACTCCTTGATGTGAAGTCTGTTGAGAGAAGTAATCTTATTAGCTTTATGCTGGGCAAACAGCACGATGAGTGTGATGTTCCATATACTGAGTGGGAGCTTGACGCCGCCCTCGCCAGGGGTAGGTCTACTGCCCCTGGTGAGGACGGAGTCACCTACAATATCGTTAGACTCCTAAGGCGTGTGCCGGGCAATCCATTATAGGAATTGTACAATATGAGTCATGCCGAGGGCCAACTACCCACATCATGGACAGGCAATATTGTTGAACCAATGCCGAAACCAGGACAGCCTGATGCTTTTCGTCCCATATCACTAACCAGCTGCCTGTGTAAAACCTTTGAGATTATGGTTCTTGGCAGACTCTTATATAGAATCAGAGAACACATGTCCCCTTACATAAAAGGCACAGATACACCACATTTCTTGACCTAAATTTGCCTTTGATATTGCCAATAGACAACTGATTTTGTACGAACTAGCCAAAATGGATATAGGAGGTAGGCTGCTACACTGGATAAGTGGTTACCTAACCAACAGAAGGACTGCTGCACTGTTTCAGGGTTACAAAAGTGAAGTTAAAGATGGTACCCCTCAAGGTGGAGTACTTAGCCCTACTTTGTTCAATGTTCTTATGAATGCATTATTAAATTCAGTACCAGACAACCCCAGCAATATCTCAATCAGCTATGCTGTTGATATTCTTATACATACTAAAACTCATCGTGAAATGCAAACCACCCTGAACCATGTATACGCAGCCTGTGAGAACCTCGGTCTTATTATCTCCACTGAGAAAACTAAGGTGTTCAACAAACAAGCTGGTAACGGCAAACGCGGCCCCGCCAAGTTCAAGATAGGTAACAACATTATCTACTATGTTTCTTCTTTTAAATAACTTGGTGTTTCCGTCCGTTGTACCCTACCTGCCATACAACAGCTAACCCGCCAATGTACTGACAGACTGAGACCTCTTAGAAGTGTAGCGGGGTACAGCCCGCACTATGGTGTTAATATTAGAATTGTTAGAACAATGTACCTAGGCTATATAAGATCAATTCAATTTCAATTTCAATTGTTTATTCCTTGATAGAGGAAGCGGGATCCTAGTGCTGTCACTAGGTACCCCTGTACAATGACACCAGAATCATCTGGCAAGTGTGAAAAGTATATACAGTATAAATATTATAAAGGGGCTTACTAAAGCCTAAGGAAGGAAGGATGTTCCTTTAACACATAATTAATATTATTTACAAAATATCTGGCCAGTATTGGGAGGATCATCGTGTCTCCGTCAGGGGGTCGTGGAGTGGTGGTCCAGCAGGCGTCACGGAAGCGTTGTGTGTGGGGACATCTTAGGAGGTAGTGAATAAGGGTGCGGCTATATAAGATCTCTGATAGATTACCACGCACCAGCCCTGGTCATTCGTGACGGGAAAGGCGTTGACAAGCTCGAGAAAATGCAAAATAAAGCCGTCAGAATTATCCTAGGATGTCCCATGAGCACTAAAGTACTTAATATGAGGAAAGAACTAGGTATACCCAGTGTTAAAGATAGAATAATTGAAGTCAACCTCACGATAGCCCTGAGGCTTCTGCGTGGTGATCCTGATAACATTGTTTCCTTAAAATTGCTAGAATGTATGAACCATGGGACTACTGAGTCTAAATGGATCCAAACTACAGCTACACATATGAAGATGTTTGGACTAGACCATCTGTACAAATTTGAGACAACAGCGCTTCCTGCCACCCTGGCGGACAGTTCCCTTCGATATCACAATACCGACGTATCCGCCTAAAAAATTAATTATACAAAGCATTTATCTCCAACACACTGCCAAATTGAGAGCTCTTGAACACATACACACTCTACAGACTGATGATAATATCACAGACCATCTACACTGATGGATATCGAATTAGTTGCCATACTGACAGTCATTAAATTTATTGAAACCACTTTCACTAACTCTCTCTCTGACAATGATGTAGTCAATGAGATGCCGCACGCACGCACGAACGCACACGCATACACACTCACACGCATACACACACACACACACACACACTCTCGTCTTGACCAATATGGGGTGAAGGCGTTACGGGGGATATTCGCTCCTGGTAAATTCACTCCCTGTAATAATTTGTTAATATAAAATAATAATCAACAAAGGTGACATTTAGTTTATAAGAAATAATCAAATCATTTTCCAGTAGTTACTCTTTAATTTGTATTGTCGCCACTTTGTTTCCTCTTATTGTACCGAAATATTTTGTTAATTGACCCACTCACTCCCCGCTGTCACCATACGTCAACTCTGTTATCTGTGTATACTCAGCCTTTGTCTCTTATCTCCTTTCAACAAATCGCTTCTTCCTTCTTCTTCTCTTCCTTCTTATCCTCCTCCTCCTTCTTCTTCTTCTTCTGCTTATCCTCCTCCTCCGCCTCCCCTTCCTCCTTTTCCTTCTCCCCTTCCTCCTTCTCCTCCTCCTCTTCCTCCTTCCTTCCTCCTCCTCCTCCTGCTCCTTCTTCTTTTCCTCCCCCTCCCCCGTCTTCTTCTCCTCCCTCTCCCCTTCCTCCTCTTCTTCTCTTGACAAAGACTTACTCACTTTTCTCAAGCGTCACTTGACGTGTTGCCACCCACGTCTCCCAACGGTGACACCATTTCCTTCTCAATATTATTTTTCCTAACTTTCTTCCTTCATTGCTAAAGTTTATATTATTTTTTTTTACTCATATATGAAACAAAAAGGAGTTACAAAGGTATTAAATGCGTTCCCTCATAATGCTTCAACATTCATTTTCCGGGCCCTGATTTTCAAAAGGCATTGCACGAATTTTCCTTAACTAAAGACGTGAGACGGAATGTTATTGCTTCACTTAGACCAAGGAGCAAAGTTGAAGGTCAAAACCATCTGGAAAAGTGAGAAAACCACAGTTCACATGGAAAAAGGTAATAGATCGATAAATGCACTTATTATATATCACTCCTTATATAAAACAGGGGAGTTGTTTTTCATCTTACTGTCAACATATTATATTATCGACCACTGTACACCTCTGAACTTTCTTATTTCATACACATGTATTCATCTGGTACCACATGACATTCTCACAGGGTATGGACTGACTGTATTCGCAACTGCCTCTGCTAAACCAGGGTGGATGGTCAACTAACACGAGTAAGAGTTAGTTAAGAATCATATTTTAATTCAGTTTTATATTAGTGACACATCCTAGAGGCCAGAGTTGTGACACCGACTTGCTCGATTAGACTCAGCAGGAAAAGCAGCTTGATGCAGTCACAACAGAGGGTGATTAAAGGTGTACTGTACAGTGGTGCTGTCTGTATTTACGATGTTTTTTGTTTTTTCATTTCAAGTGCTTATAAATTTAAAGATGAAAAACGGTGAATTGTGCCGCATCGAGTGAACCACCTCGTATTATTACAATCAAGTCTATGGTGCAGCATAATAGATACTGTATGTGTACATATATCAGGATTTTTTCCTTATTTTCAATGGAAACTTTTAGATTACGAAAACAATAACACCATGACATGGCCTCACAATAATAGCGTAAGTCGGCCTTTGTCAGGTTTAGATTAAAAGTTTGTCAAGTAAGAGTCAATGACACAATGGGAGTTACGATTTAACAAAATGATACTATACAATATACTTCAGTATGTTTTAGCCTGTAGGTACAATACGACATTTCACTGCTAACTCATCAGTGTCATGCTTTGACATTTTGATGGACTAACGAGGGTTCATATTTGAGGTGACTCACCCTCTAATGAACTAACTTTCGTCTCGGATTAACCTGCAGAAAACCTTCCACATATTGGCCATCGTCTTAGGTTATCAATTTCGTTGTCTTCGTTTACAAAACATTTTGAAATGGTCCCTTCAACACCACTCTCTCAGAAAATAACATACATTTCCGCTGGAACTACCTCGAATTTTCAAACAAATCTGGATAGCTTTACATAGAAATCCCCCAACATGTGCAACTCCTAGTGCTCGGATTTGCGTTACGGTATCTTGGTGTGAGGGTTCGAATAAACCACTTCCAAATACCTGGGATGGGTATAAAGTTCCCATCTTGAAATCTTAAATAAGGAGGTAAGAAGTGGAGAGTCGCTAAACACAAATTTACTTCACAGGTGATGGGATGGTTCTTTATCAGAGTGAGGTATGGGCGACCTCAGCACCCTATAGTTCAGTGTTTTTCAAACTTTTTTTTACTGCGACCCACAGCCAGAACAACAATTTGAATTGCGACCCATTAAACCTAAGTGTAATGATATGAAATGAGTAAATCGAAGACAAACACTGCTCTCCTTGCAGTCGCTTCCTAGACTGTGGAGTGTACATTACAATAACCAAGCCTAAATTATGGTGCATTTATTTTTTTTTCTTATTTATTTTCGCGACCCATCTTTATTTTGCGGCCCAATTTATTTATTTCGCGACCCACTGAAGGGTCGGGACCCGTAGTATAGTTCATTCCCATTCTCGTGGACACGTCCTGGCGCCTACCAACTACTGCCCCGATGCCTTGCGGATTAACCTCGGGAGTAAACCCCGAACGAAAAATCTGCGGTGGAGGCCCGGATCAGGCAGACATGCTTACACAGTTCCAACAAGACCCCAACGGCGATATAGGCGGAAGAGGTGACCACCATGGGAACCCAACGGCTACACCGGCGGACGAAGGCAATGCATGATGGACAGGCTACTAAAGCGAAACCCAACAAACTGGGCTATCGGCAGTCCATTGCAACTCTCCCTCCCCCCAGTCGTTGCAACACTTACACAACTGGATCAGGAAAAAGGAGAGCCAAGATGTGTGGTTGCAGTCTGCGCTCCTGCCTCACCACATAAATCAACAAACGCACAGCCACAATCCAGATTATCATACTCAGCATCATCAAAACCCCTATACCCCAAAAGTCCTATGGCGACAGACGAGTGGCGACGGAGACAGGCAGAGATGACTGCCGGGAGACTAGTCACAACTCAGCACATGGGCGGCACAGATAAGATGGTCGTTTATGCACTGGGAACTAGGCAGCAGCGCAATCCGTTCCTGTCTGTGCGACTGAGCAGCCCTTTCAAGGAGCCACTCTGCTCACCCCACATGAGGAGGGGCTAGAAAAGGTGCCTTAAACATAGCCTGTCTAAAGCACCAACCTGACTGGGCAAGCGCACCCAGTAAGTTCATCCTTATGCGGTCGAAAACACAATTATAATCCCAGATCAAAACAAAAACGAACTATACAACCTATTATGGTCGCTACATGGAATGTCAGGACACTTCTGAATACTGGCACATATGCGCGTCCTGAAGGAAGAACCGCCCATGTGGCAAAAGAGCTGGCTAAATATAATATCGACATAAGCAGCCATTAGGGATTCCTGGTTCCCAGACGAGTGTCGACTCACAGAATAGGAGTCTGGCTATACCTTCTTCTGGAAGGGTAAGCCTGCTGCGGAGAGAAGCCGCATTTATGGAGTTGGCTTTGCCATCCGCCAACACATCCTACACAGGCTAACTGAAATGCCTATTGGGATCAAGGAACGCCTCATGACGCTCCGAGTCCCATTGAATCACTCATGTCATGCCTTTTTCATCAGTACATACGCCCCAACACTGGATGCAGAGGATGACATCAAAGGGGCCTTTAACGCCGACCTCGACAGAGTCCTCCTTGGTGACATTTGGCAGGGAACCATAAGGAGAAATGGTCAAGGCAAATGTAATCCTAACGTCTTCAGTTGCCTCTGAAGATGTCTTGAATAAAGACGAAAGCTAAGATGTTCCATTGTTTCCCTTTTTCTTGTGCGAATATATATATATATATATATATATATATATATATATATATATATATATATATATATATATATATATATATATATATATATATATATATATATATATATATGCAAGTAAATTCATGTTAGGATATAATTATCATCCCAGCATATACCTAAACGCTTAGATTATTTAAATTATTATATATATATATATATATATATATATATATATATATATATATATATATATATATATAAATTTATGTAACATATCAGTTCAAAACTGATATGTTACATAAATTTATTTGTCAGTGGCCCAAGGTTAAAAATGCTTTGTAAACCTTTGATCTAGATGTATGATAGTTATTTAGTGGGTCCCTTATTTTTGACCTGACCTGACTAGTCACGTCACCCCCCTTCTCTTAAGCTCCTCTACGTGTGTGTTGGTGTGGGGATTAGTGGATGACATCATTATGACCTGACCTCATGTTTTTAAGGTCACCCTGTATATTTAAGCCTCTCTCTGTCCATGTAATCCAGTTGCCTCTGAAGATGTCTTGAATAAAGACGAAAGCTAAGGTGCTCCGTTGTTTCCCTTATTTTATATATATATATATATATATATATATATATATATATATATATATATATATATATATATATATATATATATATATATATATATATATATATTCAAAGGACGTGACATCGGATGATCAAGGGGTCACTGACCGTGCTAATCTCTCGTTTTTAGAGGTCCACTAATCCTTTGTGAGTAAGTTCAGTCATGTTCGATAGTCATGTATCACAGTCAGATTAATCGGCGACTTTGCAATAAGCCATAATAACGGCAACGAAACAGGTAAAAACAGTGGTGACGAAATGGGCACACCCCTATTAAGGGACTTCTATAAAAAGAAAGATTATCTTTCCTTATAACTGGAAAAACAGCCTCATACTTAAATCCTGACCGTAATAAGCTATAATAACGGTGACGAAACGGGTAAAAACAGTGGTGACGAAATAGGTAAAAAAAATGTGGTGACCTCGGCCGAGATCACCGCTGTAACTGGGCCGACTTCACCGGCACCCCTTACAAAGCATTAAACACCACGGCGCATATTATACTGCAGTTGCCGGGAGTGTCCCACCAGGTGGAGCTATTCACGCCTGGCGACTTGATACACAAATCACTAATGTGAGAGCCAGATTATATTTTAATAAAAGAAAACATTATTATGAGACTAATACTGTAGAAGACAATATTTGATTACTATAGTCCCTTATCGTGAATGTATACAGTAGAGAAACGTTACCACGCAAATTACCACATTATGTTGGCTCACTAAATTGGAAAATACGTCAGTGCAATTGTCAAATCCTCCAGTTATCGTCTCCAGCTCCTCCGTTGCCAAAGTCCCCAGGAGTTCTCACGCCCGAGCTCCTCAGTGCTTACTCAACATTCATACTTCCCAAGCAAACTTATGCTTCCCCTGCCTGATCTTCCTCCCTAAATGCCACACAACGGAAACTTTAGAAAAAGTGCAGAAGAGGGCATGCAAAATGATTCTCTCCCCTCCTACTCCACATATCAAAAATCGATCAACACACTGACCCTCTCGGCTCTCTGACCATCACCACGCTCTCATCTGCATATTTGGTAAGAAGCTTCTGCACCATCCTCGACACCGGCTCCTACTTCGACACCACAACCGAATCCAGCCCATACGAACACGTACTGATCGCTATATGAACAGAACAGTCCCAACCATTGTAAAAATTATCAACAACTCCTAGTTAACAAGTGTATTCGCTCCCTGCTAGTCTTACCTTTGCACTGTCACTATGTTAAATTTCCCTGTTTTATGACCTCATCTTAATATATATCGTATTTGTACCACTTACTGTATGTTACTTGTATATTATTTGTCAATGAAAAGACCCATTCCCCATTATGTAACGGTATATTATCGGCCTTTTGGCTGCCATGTTGTCTCAATTAACCGTTAATTATTATCATTGAACAGTATCTATTAAATCCAAAAACACGCGGACCTTAATATACAAATAATACCTCACTAGTCGACCCCACAAGGACTTTGATAGTTAAACTAGATTTTACTGGCTTCACACACAAAGTCTGCTCCTTCGTCTTAGGCCCTACAAATAAATGTTTGTGAAATCTTAACTAGTTCATGAACTGGGCAATTTGTGTGAATGAAAAAGTAAATAAAACTCATATAGCTAAAAATCACTTTCACATCATATTTACAAGAAACGGTATAGATTTGGAAGAGGTTGACCACGGAAACTACTGACAAAAGTAAGTTTTCCCGGTGTATTGTCCGGTGCTTCAAGCGAAACTGACCTTCAAATTTCTGTCGCAAATGAGCTGTTACGGAGATATGACCCCCAGTTACCAGCAATATTACACAAGGGCAGGGCTTTAAAGTAGAGGAGGCTACGAGGAAAACACGCCACCCCCCAAAAAAAAATAATAGTAAATAAATAAATAAAAATTACTAAACGAAACTTCCTAACCAGAGAAACCAGAAGGACCTGACCTAACCTGCTAGTTCCTCTGGACTCCCCGTTGTGTAAAAAAAAATTACCTTAATTAACAGATGCTGGAGGATAAAGTGATGCTACTCGTAGGAGGAAGTGGTGGAGTACAGTCTTGTGATCTTTGTACCCGACTTGGAACATGTACAGAGCAAAATATTGTCAGAATTGTTCCTTCTTATTGCCAGCACAAAGCACCAAACTCTTGATATCCTTCCACAATCGTTCTATATTTTGCGTATGACCTGTAGCACTTCACAGAGGTTGGCAGAATACCATGAGCCTTAAAAATGTCAATGGAAGTGGCTTCGTTTTCAAAGACACGATGAGTGGTTTGCCAAGTCGAGTTAGAACACCATTACACCAGTCCAGTGCTGTGCAGACTGCAGAGAAGATAAGTACACTACAATGAGGTTGATGACGTTCCCGGGTCGCTATAGTTTGGGTAACGGCTTGTAGTGGAATTCTCCCCTACAAACGCTGTTTGTCGCTGCCTAGCCGACCCCACCAATTCCCCAGTGTATGCCTCGTGGTCTAGGTCAACCAGCGCCGCCATACACCACGGAGCGGGGGTCAACTGCTAAGCCACGCCTACCCCCGCTATTTAAGACCTGACCTCGTGGTGGTCTGTCTCTCTTTCTACCTACACCAACCAGCCAGCAACACCTCCGCCTGCCTGGCGGTCCTCGCTCCTCCGCCTGCCTGGCGGTCCTCTCCCCCGCTGGCGAGCATGGCGACCCACAAGCTGTCCTTCTCTGAGCGTCCTCACCAACCAGCTCTCTCTACATCACGCTTGTAACCATGCTGCCTTCCCAGCACCAAGCTGCATTGTACATCCAATACAACATGTATATAGAGAGCACATTGTGAGTTTCCTTTCTCCATCCCATCCTGAGTGTGAACCAAACAATTTCATACCCCACAGGCTCATTCGCTCATTTAGAACGAGCTGTGTGCACTGCTCCGAGGTGTCACTTATGTTCGCATTTGCTTTGACTATTACAATATATGTTTGTTGTAGTTCCAGAGTGACAACACGAATGGAAGAGGAAGTGAGGAATCATTTGTTTGTTCATATTTCTTTACTATTACATTCAGAGCAGAATGTTAGAGGAAATGTGAATAACAACCTCAGGTAAGGGACATTATAACCAAGATAGTCACTGGTGTGTGAAGTTCGGGATCTCAACACTGCTAGTGCCTCATTATTTCATTTAGTTTCGATACAGACTCGTTCGGAAGGAGACGCGGACTTTTTGAGGTGACTGTACCATCTTCGTTCCAATGTGCAGTTGCCCCAGGGAGATCCTTTACCCCCAGTGGTGACGTTTAAGGTTACATGGCAGGGTCGCAATAATAAACTTATAAACGAATCCGTAGTCGTCTTGTAACGATAAAGCTGATTGGTGGAAAAGATTCCAAGATGTAATTTTGGTAATAAAGATAAGTAGATATTGGAATATACGCTCAACATACAGACTTATGTTTCTAATAAGGAAAAATACCAATACGAGTCATAAGACTTTAAAAATAAAATGTATTCGAGGAAATTTGTGTAATTCATGATTATCTTACACCAGGAAGCTTCTTCACACAGGGACATTAGCGCCTTGGCACATCACACAATGGATCATACAAAGATTCAAAGTAAACCTTCAGAATTCATAAGTGGAGATTGGTATGTATTAGATAATGCAGAACAACGTAAAAGTGAAAGGAATAATTTATTATTATATTATCAAAACATGAATATAAGCATACTGTATATGCCCCAGAACGCGCTTGGCATATCTATGAGGTCAGTTGGGTTAGTCACCGCACACCGGTCGGCCCCCACCCCCTTCACTCAAACCTCATAAAATGACTTACCTGTTGGGTATCTCAGTGTTGTATAATTATTACTATGAACGTTTATGATTCTTCTATCTGTGTAAATCTGGTAATTGGTTTAAATAGCTGACACAACTCTCCATAAATCGTGTCCTACACATAAATCTCATCAGTCCATATAGCACACGGACTTCCATACACCTGTACAAACAATACCTCACTAGTCGGGAATCGAACCCTGGACCTCTGCGTGTTGGCACGAGCATTCCCCAACGGAGGTTCTCGGCACTTAACAAGCATGTTGAACAGGCTGTGTGGAATAAAACAATGCCGAGGACTGTTTTCGTTGTCTTTGTGGTGCGTTGGTAGCGATCCCTGTTCACATGCAGAGGTCCAGGGTTCGATTCCCGGCTAGTGAGGTATTGTTTATATATACTAATAATAATAATAAACGGTTTATTAATAGAGTTGCAGCCGGTGGCTGAAAATATACTTACATTAGATTTAGACATAATGATATAATATGCATTGAATACATTTACAGGGCTGTACAGTACATAAATCAGGAGTTGTTTATTATTTTAACAATAGATGGGATGGTGCTGTTCTTATATCTATCGGTGCGGGCTCTTATGGGCTGAATTTTGTTGTAGTGGCGGACTGCTCGAGGTGGGCGGGAGACTGCAGGTGGCAGGAGGTGGCGATGGCGAGGGTGGTGCAGTAGTCCACTGTGAGTGTGTGTGTGTGTGTAGTTATCCAGCTCATCATACTCCTCATCATCATCAAAACTCCGATACACCCAAAAGTCCTATGGCGACAGACGAGTGGCCACAGGGACAGGCAGAGATGACTGCCGGGAGTCTCTAGTCACAACTCTGCACATGGGCGGCACAGATAAGATGGTCGTTTATGCACTGGGATCTAGGCAGCAGTGCAATCTGGTCCTGTCTGTGCGACTGAGCAGCCCTTTCGAGGAGCCACACTGTTCACCCCACATGAGGAGGGGGCTAGAAAAAATGCCCTAAACAGTCTGCCTAAATAACCAACCTGACTGAGCAACTGCACCTAGTAAGGTCATCCTCACGCAGTCAAAAACACAATCATCATATCAGATCAAAACTAAAACAAACTGTGCAACCTCATGGTCGCTGCGTGGAATCTCAGGACCCTTCTGGAAACTGGCACAAATGCGCGTCCTGAAGGAAGAGCTATCTAGATATAACATCGACATAGCAGCCATTAGTGAGCCCTCCACATGGTCAACATCTGCGGAAATGAGAGTAGGTGGCGAGGTATGGTGCAACGGTACACTGATATGATAAATATGAAGGCTGGACTCAGATTGAGACGTATACCACACAACACCCACCCACAGATGTTCAACAGCACGTATAAACACACAAACTGTCTGAACTGATGCTGGATTTTCAAGACTTTTTAAAATATTTCTAGTGAGTAGAGGGGTGGCTGAAGCCCCTCAGTGAGTCCAAAATAAGCGAATTCCAGTGTATTGACGTCCGGTGTATAGAGGTTTTACTTTAAATTTCCCAATTCTTTCAAGTATATTCACAACACAAATCAACAATCATTTTTCCTCTTATTTGTGACAATGTAGATCTGTGATTAATTTTTCTCATCACAAATCTTACTCAAGCACACCAATTTCATGTTTGTGGAATTCTTATACAGTACAGTCCATCTACTGAGAACTTACCCAAGACTCATGATGCTTGGAAAACATTGTTTATAAAGGGATCAAGAGGTAGACTGCTGTCCTCTCTCTCTCATCAGGAAAACCAAGAGATCCCATCATTACCACTGTTCCCGATACATCACTAAAGTCCTAAGCATTGTGCAGTTTATACATCAAGCATTGGGGGGAAGAGTCTCTTATTGATATATTAACTAGTGATAACAAATAGGTAACCACAAGCAGGTTGAGGTTTGGTTAGGTTCCCATTTGAAGGACATGAATTCCTAAACTTTCACTTCGACACTGAGGTAAAATAAACTGCAGTACTTCCATAGAGGCAAATTCAAGAAGAGTCCCTAAGAGGCCTGATGAAATCCAATATCCTTTTACTAGATCTAAAGATAAAGAAAGGGACCAAAGTCCTAATAGATCTTGAAGAAAGAAGGAATGTGTTAAGTCTATGAATGTTTAAGAACTCAAGTCAACACCTAAAGTTGCCTTAGAAGATTTAGAAAGAGTGCATTTAATAAGATAACAAAATGTTAGGAGAAAATCCCTTATATTGAAATGACAAGGAAATTTATTACCATCATTACTGAAGAGAAGGAGGTCACCAGACTGGTGTCTGCTCTATGTAACCTCAGTTACCCAGAAAGATTAGAGCGCCTGCAACTGCCTAGCTTACACTACAGACGGGCGAGGGGCGACCTAATTGAAGTGTAGAAACATCTCAGGGGGCACTACAGTACATACCTGGAGCTGGCGGACGTCCGCCCCACAAGGGGTTACAGCTCAAGGTTGAAGAAACCCACGTCCAGAAAACTGTGAGGGCAAACTTTTTCGGAGTGAGAGTTGTGAAATCTTGGAACAATCTGCCAAAGAGTGTTGTGATGGCACCAAGTGTGAGCTCATTCAAGGCCAGACTTGACCAATACTGTAGCAGGTTCCGATATATTCAGGAGCCAGTGCAGGACCAGTACTTGCCAACAGTGCATAACAGACGTGACTGACCGCCCAAGTGGCTAACGAGCCGATCAGTGGCAAAGAGGATAAGAGCAGAATATTTAAAATATGCTTGGAATTTTTATCAAGTTGACTCATATTGTCTACAGGAGGATTCTTTTAAGGAACAAGTCAAAAAAGAGCTAAAGCAGGTATACATATGTAATTAACTGAAACCGATTTACCTGTTTCAGAAATTCTTAAATAATGATCTAATGACCATTAGTTTAAATTTAGATTAATTTATATTTTGAAACCTAAATATAAGAGATTCCTCTGACCTGTTAATAGAAAATTTTGACTAAAATTTCACAAACAATTGTGGGAGGAGAACTCTCCTCAGAAAAATGATAAAATAGTTAGCATAGTATTTATTACATATTGTGCAGGACCTTTATCTAATGAATGAAAACAATCTCGGCCTAAGGAGATTCCCAAAAATAAAAAATTTAATTTCTATGTTCAAGCCATACAAAATTATTCATGGCTGTTGCTAAACATGATCTGCAGGAGACTATAACCCCAACACAGTCAACTATCCTTAATCACAACCAACCTCCCCCAGCCTGAACCTTGGCTACAATAATTTACCATAAAACATCTTTTAAATGAGCATTCATCATGTCAAAACACTGGAGCTCCTTCATGTAAAAAAACAAAGTAATAAAAGGCTAACTTGAGGACACAGAAGGAACAGAACGTTTATGACTTTTCGGCTTAATTTCTAGTTCAATTCCTTTTTAGATAGAGAGAAGAGCATCGATCTTTGAGTGTTCCTTGATTCTCAGTGTAGTTAGGGGCCACTCTTACACAGCTTGCATTTTAACACATGTTTTTATGCATATTGGTACATGTCAAACACAATGTTGGAATTAATATTTGGCTGCCATAACCTCACAGTGACTGGTATTATGATATCATGTATAGATCTCTTCCCAACATTTATAGTGCTTTTAATATTACAGTAGAGAGGGTGACCGCGGGTATACACAACCAAAGACATGACCTACTGTATAGAGTAACTGGAGTTTATGTGAGGGTCTCAGAGAAGAATGTACTTATGTTTAACTTTCATTGTAGCATAGATGGAGAGTTGTCTGGAGTGTTGATGAGCAGTGCGGAGTGATGAAAGATGTCATGTTTGAAGCAACTGTGCACAGCCCACAGTGAGCGGGAAGTGAATTTGACACACTTGCAACACACAGTTCTTATCGCTATTACAAAACACAAAATATTTCTATTTTCCTCAAATCAACTATAAAATACTGAACAGTAGGAATATTTAGGCAGAACAAAACTCATCACTATTTTCAAATACAGGTACAGTACATACAGTATATGCACTATATATATGTACTTCTACTGAATTCAGAACTTCTTGATCATGCGGAAGTCTTTGTAACATGGACTGCACAAGGCAACTCCACACTCCTTGCACCATATATTTGTGCCATGGTTCACGGTGGTTGGGACTGGGAGGGACTGGAGGCCTAACACTCCTCACCACCTCAGAAAACTTGACATCATCAGGATTCTGTTCCATCATCATTGTTTTTGTCACCCAATACTATATCAATCCACTTGATAAACAGCATTACTGTCAAGCAAATACCTTCAATTGGGTGCAGAGCGAGGTGGGTCATAAGAGAGGCATGAGTCTTCACACAAATACATACAAGTTGAGTTGCCAATTACACAGATATCCCATACAAAGTATTTCCTCTCACCTGGACATAAAAAACATGCCGCAAAAATTAAGAACGTTCAGGAATGTCAACCGGGGTTTAGGGTTAAAGGGTGGGTCAAAAGAAGTAAAATGCAACACTGTACAGCAGACCCTCGCCAACCGCCAATTTCCCATCAGTGGACTCTAGGTATCCACGGATTTTACTTTGCACAGTATATAATTTCACCAACCACAGCATTGAATTTGACGTACCCACCGTCTAATGCATTCCTCCGTAAATGTGGGGAATGAATAAAAATAATTCTACTAATAAATATAAAATATAAATAAACCACTGTATTGCCATTTTCCAATCATTTCACTCAAAACATGGGAGACAGGAGCAAGCTATCCCTTCCCCTCCCCAGATTGTGGCCTGACTCCCGTGGATGTAATAAATGTTTATACAGTACTTAGTGCCTGTATTCTCTCTACGTTTTTGACCTTATGATAATCACGTATTTTTTAGTTTTTGCACATTTTGTGTACTTATAACAGTATAAAAAAAATATTAAATTACTTAAATAAATCAGTTTTTTGAAAGATTACTATGATAAACTAATTGACAGAAGTATTTTGGAAAATTATAAACAAGATTAATTAATTGTTATTATTATTATTCCAGTTGTTGATACAGCAGTGTGGGTCAAAGGCAAGTGAATATACTGACCCCCAAAATAAATTCATTATACAACACATCATCTTTGTATGGAGTTTAAGCATAAGATAATATAATTTTGCTCTCTGTAATTATAAATGGGTGAACCTAAGACCACCTACACTTTGTTTTCTAAGATAAACAACTGGTACAACAACCACTGTCGGTCAGCTGTTGTACCCGGTGTAAGATCTGTCAACAAAAAGACTAGACAACCACACTGGAATGCTCTTATGCCTTGACAGCCAAAAATTAAATTATTACGAGTACATGTACACACTGAAAAAATTATTGGGCACCCTTACGGCGTGATACAATATGACACGGGTGCCCAAGTGTTGCTTTCAGATTTAGGATAGTCTAAAATCTTTGAGGACTAAATTATGGTATATCTAACTGCCTCTGCGTCAGAAAACTAAAATTAACTCTTTCAATAAAAGTTAGTTTAATATAAGAACATAAGAACATAAGAATGGAGGAAACTGCAGCGGGCCTATTGGCCCATACTGGGCAGTCCCGTTTACACCCAACCCCTATTGCTCATATAAGCATCCAACCTATGTTTGAAGCTATTCAGCGTATTCGAGTTAATGATGATATTTGGTAACTTGTTCCATTCATCCACTACTCTGTTTCCAAACCAGTGTTTACCAATTTCACGCCTAAATCTAAATTTATCTAATTTAAAGCCATTGTTACGAGTTCGCTCCTGGTTGGATAGTTTGAGTACCTTTGTAATGTCCCCTTTGTTTAGCCCTGCCTTCCACTTATACACCTCTATCAGGTCGCCCCTCGCTCTACGTCTCTCGAGGGAGTGCAAATTAAGATGCTTTAGCCTGTCTCTATACTCAAGGTTCCTAATGCCCGGGATTAGTCTTGTCATTCTCCTCTGAATTCTTTCCAAGGATTCTATATCCATTCTGTAATACGGTGACCAGAACTGAACTGCGTAGTCCAGGTGTGGTCTCACAAGAGCAAGATACAGTTTTAGGATGACCTCGCTAGTCTTGTAACTAACACTCCTTTGTATGAAACCAAGTACTTTATTAGCCTTGTTACGAGCAAAAACACATTGTTTACTTGGTTTAAGGTTCCTACTTATCATTACTCCTAAATCTCTCTCGCAGTCGGATTTCTCTATGGCATCGTTGTTCATCTGGTATCTGGTTTCCCTGTTTACATCTCCTATACTGAGTACTTTACATTTGTCGACGTTGAATTTCATCTGCCATTTTTCAGACCATTCGAAAAATTTGTTTAGATCTTCCTGTAGTTTTGCCGAGTCCTCGTCAGATTTAATAACACGTCCTATTTTAGTGTCATCAGCAAATTTACTT
Source organism: Homarus americanus (assembly GCF_018991925.1). NCBI lineage: Eukaryota > Metazoa > Arthropoda > Malacostraca > Decapoda > Nephropidae > Homarus > Homarus americanus. Next base: position 96,790 of record NW_024719895.1, on the reverse strand, counting down.
ATGTTGCTGTCTATGCCGATATCTATGTCGTTTATGTATATAATAAATAATAATGGTCCAAGTACTGAGTCTTGGGGAACACCACTTGTGACGTTGCTCCAATGGGACTTAGTGCCGTTAATGCTCACTCGCTGTTTCCTGTCCTGTAACCACGCCCTAATCCATTTAAGGATGTCACCTTTGATGCCATGTGCTTCTACCTTTCTAATTAGTCTTTCGTGGGGGACTCTGTCGAAGGCTTTGCTAAAGTCGAGATATACCACATCATAATTGTGCCCCTCGTCCACCGATTCGAAAACTGATGAAAAGAATGTTAATAGATTAGTTAGGCAAGAACGTCCGCTTGTGAAGCCATGCTGGGAATCATTGATCAATCGGTGCTTCTCCAGGTGATTTCGAATAGAGTTTGAGATCACCAAATGATAAACCCATTCTTAGGTTAAATACAGGAAAGCCTCCAATAACGACGGTTCTACTGACGACGAGTCATATTTAAAACCCTGGTTAATTTAGGACCAATTCTATTTATGCCATTATTTTCTTCGTACTTACAACAAAAATCGAATAAAAAATAAAAATTAATAATATTTTCATATACTGTACATAACAACTAAATCCCGATATGTAATATAAAAAAAATAGAAAAAACACGCACGGAGGCTGCCGGGCTAGTGAGTGGTGACGCCAGCATCACTAGTATAAACAGTCGCAGCTGGGGGCCTTTTGTTTTCATGCATCTGAACAGGAAAAAGAGAAAAACATTCTCAGATTTCTTATTGCATTTTTGCATCCCTATTCAACATGAGCAAGTGATGGTAGTGCTGGTTCAAAAGCTAAAAGAAAGTGTATACTGTAAGTTGCTTTCATATTCTTATGTTGAGAAACGACGATGTTTTCACATGTACGCACTTACAAACGTTGGCGTTGTTACCAATCCATCTCGCTTTTTCTTTGCCATTAGTGGTGAGCTACTTCTATTGTTCCATTTATTAACATAAAATAACATAACTTAAAGCAAATACAGTATATACTTTTTTAACATTAATTTTAGTACAGCTACAACCAGGGTCTTATTTTCTTATATAGAACCATCGTCCCGGGTGTAAACACTAACGACAACAATGGCGTCCCATCTCCTCTTGTGACCATATTATTATTCATTTATATTGTATAAGGTGCATTCAGAAACATTTAAAGATTAAAGTTTGCATTTCTCATTCATTTTATTGTTTTGTGGAGGGTAAAAAGCCACACAAAAGACATGAAAAGGTCACACTAGGGAATGCATCTCATTATTATTCCTTTATTTTAATGGTAACTAATAATTGACAATACAGTGACCCCTCGTTTAACGAACACCTCGGTTAACGTAATTTCGGTTTGCGAACTGCCTTCCATAAGGATCTTCAATTCGGTTAACGAAAAAAAATTCGGTTAACGAAGTTCTTACGAACCGACTTCAACATGTTTTCGCTTGCACTGACCGGGCAACCAGCTTTAGTATCAGTCCGCCAATACATTAATCGGTTCTAGGGCTTAAATTCCTTACTATTTTAGTAAATATCAAGAAGTTTATACTATTCAATAATTTTAAGTTTAATATTCAATTTTTTAGTCATTTTAACAATTATTGAACATAATTGAAGGTAAAGTGACTCGTTTAATGGGCGGCATCCAGCCTCTTAACACAGCAAACAGGAGTTAGTCTCTCTCTGTTTTCACTGGAGGTAACATCTTGCTTGAGACTCTCTTCAACTAAATGCTTTTTTTCTTTTTCCAAGCAAATTATTGGTCATTTTGAAATATATTTTACATATTGACAATATATAATGCAGTGCAGTGTTGATTTAAAGAAAATAATCTTGAATTACACCAAGAGAACTAAAATTTTATGGGTGAAATGGCACCATGGGGTGACTTCCACCCCAATGCTTTCTCTTCTTCCTTCTCCTCCACCCCCATTCTAAATCCCATCATCATCATCATCATCCAGGAGCCTTCTACATACACACCTCAAAGTAAGTGAACTTTTCTACCATTTTTGTTGAATTTAGGAAATTTTCGGTGAGCTGGAACCAATTACCCAAAAACCCATTGAAACAATGGTTTCGGTTAACGAACGACCTTCTGGAACGGATTGAGTTCGTTATTCGAGGCTTTACTCTATATAGAAATGGAGGATTTGCCCCTTGAAATTGTTTCTGATAACCAAGGTGCAGTGAGTAACTCTGCAGAGCTACCAAGACCATGGGATGAAATTCCGTGGGCATTGAGTTGTGATTGGAATTTAAAAATCAATTAAATGTGAAGACCACATCATCCTTCATCTTCATACTGAGGTCCAGAAGGAGACAGTTATCACTTCATAGTCTTAGTGTTGGGAAGTCATACCTATGGAATCAACTTGCACAACAGAGATGCTTTGATCAGTGACACTAAGAAAAGAAGCTGCTGCCAGATTCACCTACATTCAGCATCACAAAGGGAAGAATGCTGAACTGCTTAATCCCCATTTACAGTATACTAAACACTGTAAGAAAGGTATTTCAGAAATACCAAGACTCCAAATAAGATGCTCAACTTGCACCCACAATAATAACAATCTTACTAAACTGACTTTAAGTCCATTAACGGTCAAAACAAAATAAGACACTGATTAAAGATGAAATGCATGGTCAAAAATATTGCATGCAACATAAGCATAATGTAGTGCACTGCCACTCCTAACACCTTAAGAAGTTTTGTTCAAGAGATTAATTTCACAAACACTGCAATAGAAATTTACACAACAATTGTGATAACAATGGGTGTTGTGTGGGGGTCTTACTGTAGTTATTTTCTGCATATAAACTTAATTCAAACTCCAAACACTTATATACTATTTTAACTTCCTTCTTCTGTTCAATTTTGTTGTTTGCTTTTTATCATTAACATCATCATCACTTTCCTTAATTTTTTTGGCTCTCATATTCTTTTTCTTCTCTTGATCATCATCACTTTTCCTTTTCCTACTATGTCTTTCTGTAATTTTATTGCCATGTTCTTCAAAATCATCTCCAGAGCTGTTGTTACTCCAGGCAACACTGTCACTGCTCTTGTGAGCTTTCATTCTGACTGAGCTGTCACTTTCACCAACTTTCTTTCTTTGGTTCTTTTTTGTTTGTTTGTTCTCTTTTAGTACATTTTCAGATTTGTTTTCTGTTTCTTTATAAGTACTAGATTTCTGAGAAGACACAACTTTCTTTGGGGAAACTTTCTTGGAAGACACAACTTTCTTTGGGGAAACTTTCTTGGGAGACACAACTTTCTTTGGGGAAACTTTCTTGGGAGACACAACTTTCTTTGGGGAAACTTTCCTCGGTGACACTTTGCGGGGGGATGCCTTGCTCATCTTCTTGGCACCAATAGCTGAAAATTTAAAATTGTGTTACAAAATACTGTACAGGTTGTCCACAATGATATTAAGTTTGCTTATCAAAGTTTTCATTTATTGTAATTAAGTTTGAGACCAAAATATTTGTTTGCAACTTTTTTGTGCAATGCAATTATATCTAAATAGTCAAGCTGAGTGCAAAAGCCTTCTAAATGCACAGCCTTACAAGGTGGACACACACACACACTACCTCTCAATACATCACTCACTGTCACAACTTACATAATTCTTTTATGCATTTTAAAAATTATTAACTAATATTGTTTTAATGTCATGAAAGTGCTAAAAATGTGTGTGTAGATGGTGGAGGCGGCTGGCTGATCAGTGAGAGGATAAACATAGATGGTGGAGGCGGCTGGCTGATCAGTGAGAGGATAAACATTCATACACATCTCAATTGTATTTCTTATTTAATTTTCCTACAACATCCTCCTCTTTATCTATTGTTTTGCACATCACAAGAGTTTAAAAACTATAATTCCAGCAATAAAGAAGGACTACTTGTACATCAGACACATGTACACCATAAATCCAAAGAGGTAAGATGCCATTACACAATATTAACACATTAACAATCTTGGGTTTGGGTAGGGGCTCTGGGGTCTGACCTGTTACTCCATCACAGCACATGACTGGATCACATGAGAGATAATTGTACATAATGAGTCACAGTAAGCTTGCTGTTTGAGATAAAGAGATGGGATTTGTTGCATTAGCATTGTAAATAAATTATCTACAAACAGTTGTATATGAGTAATCACAATAAAATAATTATTTCTATGTGCAAGTGTATGTGCAACACAAAATTTTTGTTTATGCTTACAGAAAATGTTTATAAATCACTTAAAACCTTTGTTACTTCACGTGATTGCAATATGAAACTTATTCCGTTATAAATCGAACATACAGTATCAGTATTTAGCAAAAAATAGTTACCGGTATAGAAGAAAAGTTGTGAAAAATTTATATTTCACTCAGTAATAATAATTAATAATAATAATAATAATAATAATTTAGGTTTATTGAGAGAGCATGGCAGTCAGAAGGCGTTTTGATGAGAGCGTCCAGGCCGAGTGCAAATTATAAATTTTTTCCCTCCGGGCGCAAAAGATAATTGTACAACTGAGCCATACCACCAGGACTGCTTCTTGAAGAGCCAAACAAACTATAACTTATGGTAGAAGGGCCAGGGAGAGGCACCACACTATCACTAAGTGGTACAAATCCCCTTCCACTCTTTACGTTTTCCCACCTCTCCCTCCATCCTAGCCAGCAACACAGTTCAAAACTCTCAAAACACTGATATTAATAAATGAAATCGCTCACACGAAATCAGCACAAACCGCAAGAAAATGCATAGGAAATGTAGATCAACGTTATGTCCTGGGTCCTTTAAACACAAAAATGAGACTGGCATGGTGACCTTGGAGTGCAGTCTACATACATACGAAGTTACAGGCTCGCACTGATGTTGCTACATGTGCTTCCTGCGTATCTAGAGTTCATTCGAAAACATAAAATACTGTATATTATTTAAATTTTTTACTTCATATGCAAATTACAGTATGAAAACCCGAGAGATAATTTGTATAATACCCAATTTTGCGTATGAAAACCCCAAGATTGCTAATCGTTTTGAAGACAAAAATTGGAGCTTCAATGGTCATCTTATAGGCTGCAATACATATATGGTAGACCTAAAATCTCAGTTTACGGGGTTTGCCACTCGTAATATTTAATTTGGCTAACCCCCAAATGATTTTATTCAGCTCAGAGACAACCCTGTACACAAGGGGTTAAGCATAGGATGTATACTATATCTACAATTTATTCTTACCAAAAGTAGATCTTTCTTATTAAAATATATTCCTACAATGAATCATATCCAAGTAAAAGCAACTAAAAACAGAAAGAATATTTTGACCAACCTTCTACATGACACACTTCAGCAGTCGCTCCACTTGACATGAGGTAATCAAGCCAGAGAATCTGTTTCATCGACAATCGATCATTTGGGCCTTTCACTTCAACAATGCGACATTTCTGTTGAACCAAGAAAGTCATGTAGCAAACACATACATAAAAATTAAATGAAATCTTTCTAATGTACTAAAGAACCTTTCCTTTCTTATATGGTCACTGGTTACTGTGGACATCATCTAGTTCTCACCTCACATATAATATTTGCTGGAAGAGTTAAACAAGAGTGGAAAATGTGCCAATGCAGAGGTAGTACAGAATATCACCGCCATACTAGTTTAGTATATGGTCAACTATACTAAAGTCCGTTCACCTCTCCCCTTGAACCATGAACCCTGAGAGTTAGACTAGCAAACCCGAAGCAGTAGACTGAAATATTCTGACAATAAATGCTTGGGATTGATGTGTGTGAATCTTGGGGTTTGTGGTTCATTTAACTGTATAAAAATACCTCCTTTGATATAAGTCCAGTATAATGTTACAGTAAATACCCCTAAAGTTAAATTCAATTAAGAGAATAAACACACATTTTGTTTAAATTTAACTCAAATGAAGGAAAATACAATAAAAATGTACAGCACAGTTCTTAGATTATACAACTCACTCATATTCTGAGAGGGGAAAAAAAGGAGGCATAGTTCTTGGTTTTTAGATAAACACAAATTATATACTATATTAAGAAGGAAAACATATATAACTTTCAAAATGTACTAACTTTAGTAGTGGGGTTCCATACAATCAGGTCTGGGAAGCCACTGCGAGTAAACCTGTGATCCTTAGCCAGACGAGCACATATAGCGGCCAACACTGGTAAACTCAAGCTGACAATCAAACCCTGAAAAATTATGATGAGTTTTTTTTTTAACACATACAAAAATAAGGTTAAAATCTATGGAAGAAAATCAAGTTTACTCAACAGATGTTAAGATGTTACTGAGAACAGAAGGAACTGGAATTACTGAGTGACTTGCACCTTTGCATGTTCAAGACTTCGAAAGATATCCCAAGACACCATGGAAACCTCTCCAGCGTGGCTACTCCAGATTCTTTCTAGTTCAGCTGATCCTTCTTCTTCTGTCCAACTACGTAGCTCAGCAAGTCTGGAGAGAAAAGTACAAATAATAATAATAATAAAACTAAAAATCACCATTCACACTGAAATCTCTATTTAACGGACTTATGGAGAGGAGTCTGTTATATCGAAGGTTCGTTAGATGTGAAACTCATCTTAATAGAAATAGACTCCATAACTACAGGAAGTATATTGGAAAACGTATACAGCATTGCCTTAATTTTTCTATATACAGTAAGGTCTCGAATTTAGCGAGTTTTAGATTTGTGATTCATGTGTTTCGCGTCACTTTTAAAATTTCCAGCCTCTCAAGAATAGCGAGTTTCAATACCAATTTCGTGCGTCACTTTTAAAATTTCCAGCCTCTCAAGAATAGCAAGTTTCAATACTAGTTTCGCGAGTCAATGGAGAGTGGGCAGCTCGCATTGTCACGGTGTTTTGTTATCCACCGTGTGTTTTTTGTTTACGGCAGTTAGTTTGAGTGAGCGAGAGCAGGGGGTGCAGTGACCTTGGATTATATAACTCATTGTAATTACGTTTAGTGAGATTCTTGTTTAGCTATCAACGATGAGTGAGGTTCGTAATGTAAATGTCGGGAGCAGTTCTGGTGGTAATGATGGCCGTAGAAAAGGTCAACAAGGAAAGCCCCAAGCCATACGTGACTACTATAAGGGGGTCAAGAAGAGGAAACACACCCTTGAAATGAAACGAGAGATGCTTGAAATGATCGGAAGTGGTGCTCGTACCTGTGAAATCATGTGTAGGTTCAACTGCCCAAGATCACCCTTACACTCCCTTGAGAAGAACAAGGAAGCCTTAACTGCTTCTGTGAATGTGTTCTCATGATTTTTGAGTAACAGGAAGTTCTCCAATACTTCACAATAAAACCTACTGCTTGTAATCACAGAACATTACCTTTACAAGTGGGTGGAAAGAAGAAGCCGTGAGCAGGGCGACCTGTCTGGGCCACAGATGAGGCATCAGGCAAGTGTTTATTACGCTGCAGTTGCACAGAAGAAACACGTTAACTCTCCACCACCATTCAATGCTTCTGTTGGTTGGTTGGCTGCTTTTTAGAAGCATTATGAAGTCAAGTTTCCCACTACCATGGGGAGAGTGCATCGGCTGGTGTGTAAGCAGCAGAAAAATAACCACCTGTCTTTCAAGTTCTTGTGAAAGAGGGTGGTTATTGCCAAGACCAGATCTTCAATTGTGACCAAACTGGCATTTTCTGGAAGCACTCACCTAACACCATTTTCATTGCCAAGGATGAAAAACAGGCAAGGAGACTTCAAAGGACAGGATTAGTTTTATTCACAGCTAATGCAAGTGGAGATTCTTGATGAAACCCCTGGTTGTTAACCGTTCTGCCTGTCCTAGAGCTTACCGTCATGCCAATACATCGAAGCTCAATGTTTATTGGACATCTAATAAGAAAGCTTGGGTTACAGCTTTATGCACCGAATGGTTTGACAAGCACTCTGTTCCTGACGCCCAACAGTACTGCCGGAGGAAGAACATTGACTACAAAGTGATCCTGGTGATGCTCCTGGACACTCTGCCATCCTAATGTACAGGTTATCTTCCTTCCTCCTACCACCACATTGCTTCTGCAGCCACTTGACCACGAATTCTTCAGTAATGTTAAACTGTTCTACTATCAGTCACTCTATAAAGACTTTCACCAGCAGAGAGACTCATTACAATTACCGCAAAACATTGATACCCTTTAATTTTTCACCTATATTCATACAAAAAATATTTCAAGGATGAATAAATACGTTTACAGCCTAAAATGTTTTATTCTACTACTACTATATAGTACTTAGTCATATTTCCCTTACATTTTATTACCAGTTGAAGTCTTTTTGGCATGGATTCTGCTAACATTTGAAAATACTCTCCATCCATCTCAAACTCCCACATGTGCTTGATTTCCTCCTGTAGCCGATGTACAGTTGATGTGTCATGTGTTGACAGCTTCCGCTTCATCTCGTGCCATACATTCTCGATGGGGTTTAAATCTGGTGAGTTCCCAGGCCACTCCAGGAATGGGATAGCTCTTTCATGAAGCCAAGTTGTCACACTTTTTTGACCTGTGACGGGGCATCATCTCGTCATTTTTCCACTGAACGCTCCCCACACCGTCACACTTGCAGGATGTTTCACGGTTTTAATGGTGTAATGAGGATCAAACCGGCTGGTGTTGGTGGGCTTTCTGACTGTTCGTTTCCCTGCAGTCAGGATGCAAAAATGTGCTTTCATCAGACCACATCACAGAATTCCATTGTTCTTTGTCCCAGTGCTGGTATTTTCTTGCAAAAGCAAGCCGCTGACGCCGCATTCAGGCCTGTGAGAAGTGGTTTTCGTGCAACTTGACGGGAAGGCGGATGAAGTTCCTTTTGAAGGTAATGTTGAATTGTTCATTCTGATACGTTTAGCAGGAGGATGGGGTGTGCATTCTTCAGTTGTGATGCACTCATATTAGGATCTCTTATTATCTCAAGCCTCAGTAGTGAATCAGTGCATTTGGAGGTCTTCCTGGTGATAATTTCCTTGGTGAAATAATGTTGGCGGGAAGGTTGCATGTCTATCGCTTGAGCCTCTTAATTGTTGCCATTCCTCGTCCTGTTCTCCTTGAAATTTCTCTCACAGTGACTTTCCTCTGGCAGGGCAAGGATCCAACCGTTCTTTGCCTCAGATATCTTTTTGGGAGTCATGAATATGGTTTTTAAAGAAAATTTGGGGCTAATTGTGGGCGTGTCTTAATTTCCACTTATGAGCTTGGTGAGCAAAAATTAACGCGCACCCTGATCGATAGCAAGTGGGGTACTGGCCAAGTTTCTCCAACTTCTAGTCGTGCGGGAAACACCGTAGAGTTGCCAGATGTTATATATTCCTGCCTTGACAAATTTGGGGAGCTGGTTTTCGCACGGTGAAAGCATGCATACTGTATAAACACAGCTAATTATGCAGAGGGGATCAATATTTTTTCGGTAATGGTAGTAAGTTACAACAAATCGAGGCAGAACTCTCTGACAGTGAACAGGCTCTACTGAAGCAGCAGCTAACCAGGAGGAGGAGGAGGAGATGGTAGACAACCCGACTCATGCGAACAATTGGTGCAAGCGCTTCGGGAAGAGATTTCTGGGTGAGCGACTCTCTCGAAGCCAGAATAAATCTCTCATCCTGGAATTTTCGGTTAACAGAAAAAAAGTTCTCGGAAATTCCATAAATTGCCCATTACATCATCTCTTGAACCCAGCAAAATATCCCCATCCCTGGAATTTTCCAGATTTTCCAGGATACTGGAAAATTTTTATAGGCATTTCTGGGATATGCACCTGATTTTCATCTCTCAAACCCAGAAAAACCTCCACCCCTGGAATTTTTCGTAATTTTCAGGGTAGCAGGAAGATTTTCTCGTAATTTTCCGGAAAATGTGTCCCTCGGAAAATTTCAATTACGGCGATCGGAGAGTTCCGGGTTTGAGGGATTCTGGCTAACAGAATAACTACTGTATTTGTAAAACAATAAATAAATAAATGTATTAATAAATACACTTCAAAATCCACCACAACTAACCTGGTCTCAATCTGTTCCTTCCTGGCTGTGTAAAAGTGGCCATCATCTAGATCCAGTGGTGTTGCTTGATGCGGGAACCGGAAGACATCACACACAGGAGCGTACAATATATCCCAGAAGTATATACCGAACAGGGAGTTAACTGTAGCTCCTTCCCGGTGGAGGCCTGTTGGCATAACCCGGTGTTAGATGAAAGGAGGAATAACACCGGTACTGTATAGCCAATCCCAAATTATCAAGTCCCCGGGTGTCAGAAAAAATATGAAGCATCGGGTCAAGACCAACCCCATTGATGAGTGAATGAGTTGGAGGTAATCACTTATTTTCCTTTCCATCACACCCTCAAGTATCGATACTTTTTTAATTGGCTGTACGGGGGGCCCCCAAAATTTGCAGGGGTTAGGTTCTCAAAATGGCCGCGAATCGCCAAATCTGTGAATAAAATTTGTTGACGGGGGGAGGGATATTTTTACTTGTGTACAAAGAAATGTATACAGTATTCCCTTCATGTATTTACCCTTAGGACAATAATTTCTTTTACCTGTACTGTATATATACACACACAAAACACATACAACATACAAATAAATAATAATGGGAAAATCCTTACACAAATAATCAGAAACAAATTTAATAAAAATGTGACAGTCTGAAGACTCACATTTTTATTAAATTTGTTTCTGATTATTTGTGAGAGGAATTTCCCATTATTATTTATTTGCATGTGTTTTGTGACACACACACACCAATATTTACAATACAGGTAAAGTAAATTACTGTCTCTAGAACAAATGACTCCCTGTTACAGCTGCAAAAATACCAGCAATTTTAAAACTACCCACAGACATCCTTGGGTACATAATAGAGGACCGCAAAATAAAAATTCGAGAACTTGGGGGGCCACCTGTACAGTCATTTAAAAAACTATCTTTACAAAAATTATGTTAAACAATATGACACAACAGATGAAGAATTTGGACAACCCTCCCGAGACAACACAAGTCTCAGTGTTCATTGTAAAACTCCTCAACCGCTCCCCAAGAAAGATAGTTTTTTGAGTGACTGTGCATCAAACTGACAACAAAACTACTGGAATGGTAAAAATAACTGGAAGAGTGGAATAAAATTACTGAAAATAGGGAGGAATTATTCACAATTACTCTACATGCCTGTATTTACCACAGTTTCACATCCTTAGTGTGGGCCCCAGGGTGTGTAGGTATCTGTTAATTACTACTGTGTGAGGGCCAGGGTGTGCAGGTATCTGTTAATTACTACTGTGTGAGGGCCAGGGTGTGCAGGTATCTGTTAATTACTACTGTGTGAGGGGCAGGGTATTCATGTCTCATAAAATACTGATGTCCCCCTTAACCTTTACCTGGACTGACCAATCAATTCAGCAATATAAGAAAGAAAACGAAAAATATACAAAATTCTAAAATAATGTAGTACAGTGTGTCACCATCTTACCGTGATTGGGACTTTTTCATTAACATGCACACAGTTAGACAAACACTGAGAGATGCCAAAAGTGAACTACAGTATACAAACGTTGTACCTTTATCATAGCCTTGATCCTTATAATGCCCAAGAACCAGCTCCTCTACTGAGCAGAATGTGACAGCACCATCCCCAGCGTGGCGATGAGAGTCTTGACGAATGAAAGATATCTTGTATCCAGAAACATCACTGTTTATTACACAACTATATTAATAACAAATCTATTATTAAGCCAATACAAATGATCCTGAAGACTATAAGATAATAAACATCAATAAGAGATTTCCTAAACATTTCTTTGTTAATTATAAGGTTGTTGGCAGAAGGAGTATTGAGAGGAGTTACCACAAACTTACTGCACTGTTATATTTATTTGTTAAAGGTCCTTAATATATTCTATCATCATCCACACTACACTCAAGGAACAAGCAAATTAAGAAGAGGGCCTTCAGTAGAGGAGGAGGAGGGTCTTCAATACAAGAGGTGGTGGAAGAGGAGGAGGTGCTTCAATACAAGGGAAGAGCATCCACTTGTTTATGGACTGTGTACATAAACAAGAAACATTGATCAGTTTATATGGACAGTACACAAGATACCCATTTGGTACTAATTAAGTCATTCATATCAATACACATAAGATAATCATCACTTTGCTACCCACCCTGGAAGGCGTCGTCCTTCTATGATGATCTTTGGGGCTTCTCTAGGTTGTGTGAGGGGCAACTTGGCTATGGCAGGAGCATGGGACTTGTATCGCGGGGACGCTGCCATACGCAGGGCCCTTTGGCTGATTGACAGGCGATGGCCCTCTCTCACTTCAGGATCATCCAAAGCTTTACTTATTACATCAACAGCCTGCAGTATCATAAAAATATATTATATTCTACATACAATAAATCACATTACATTTTGCACATGATTAAACATGTGGCATTCTTAAGTCTACAACTTATATATAACCAATGAAACATTACAGGGAACCATGTAACCAATATCATAGATCCTTAGTATAAAGTGTATGTAAAATGACGCATTTATGTCAACTTCCTTATCTTAAAACAGATTTTGCTTCTCATTTCTTAAACCTATTTTGCTGCCTTTAACTGTCAAATGATGGCTATTGTACATGGATGATTAGCGCCTTATGTCCTGCAACAACGGCGATCATCAATATACAGTACTCAGGATTTTTACGCACTGTACTTTTTAAGTTTGGCGCCTTATTTCAGCTCTAGTAAATTATTGACACGTGGCAACTTTTCCTTCTCCACGTTGATCCCTCCACCAGCTGCATTTTTGGTCACTTATAAGCTAGGTGGTAGGCAGCTACCAAACAGGAAGGCTACCACCTGGGAAGATATTGGAAACATAATGTGTTGTCTCATGGTAGACCCTGCTGCCATATGTGACCAAGTCCCAGGTTGATGATCTGACTTTCTGCCTCATTTACACACAATTGCAGGGTCTCAATTGTCTCTCTTACTTGACAACACAACATACATATATTGTTTCTCACTACCCTGTATTAATATTTTTTTATTTTTTGTATTTATTTATGACTCTTTATTATTACTATTATTATTATAATTTATATCGAGTTACATTAATTTTATTATTATTATTATTATTATTTTATTATATTTTCGCCCCCCAGGCCTTGATGTGGGTCATAAAATGACCTGTGCCCGGGTGGGCTAATGCCCTGAAAAAAAATAAAAATAAAATAAAATAAAAATGAAAAAGTCTGGCGGCCTCAAAATTCCCAACAGGCAACTTCTCTTGGACCATCCCTCCCCCACCTCCCAAAGGACCATCCCTCCCCCACCTCCCAAAGGACCATCCCTCCCCCACCTCCCAAAGGACCATCCCTCCCCCACCTCCCAAGGACCATCCCTCCCCACTCCCAAGGACCATCCCTCCCCACCTCCCAAAGGACCATCCTTCCCCCACCTCCCAAGGACCATCCTCCCCCACCTCCCAAGGACCATCCCTCCCCCACCTCCCCAAAACACCACAAACCAGACAATTAATCAATGGTCAGCCAAGGTGTAAAGTCAACTCTTACCACAAACACTTTAGTGTGGATAGGATTCAGAAACAGAAAGAAAATATAAGTTTACAATTAGTTACCCACACCATGCTAACGTGTTCGAGGGTAAGCATCTAGTCTACACTGGAATTTGAAACTTTTGAAATCAATTTTGAGGACGCTAATATGAGTGGCCTATAAGTGGCGTGGACTGTATCTGGAAATTCCAGTGACCCAGAAAAATAAGTTCTGCAAAACATAATGAGAATCTGAGAGTGAGGGAGAGATTGAAGAACTGGTGGAATTTGTTGAGTGAATTTATAATTGATAGTGTGTTGTGAGCTTCAGCAATAGTAACATTGACAAACTAGTAGAAGTTGCTTACAAACGAGGAGGTAAGTGAGGTAGAAGCACTTCTCCACATGTACTGTGTAGTTGTGCATCACCAACACGTGCTACATGAAAATGATTGTTCATATTATTTCTGAAGAATACACAAGGTCCCTGCACCCCCCCCCCTCCTTAGGGATGGTACTGTTAACTTCATTACTCATTCCAACTTTTCTTCTCCCAAAATATTATTGGAACAAAAAATTTCCTTACAAGTGCTGGTTTCTTCAAATGGGTCTGTAAGTTGAGGGCCAGTCTGTCGTACCAGCGGCCACGAAAGTCTTGCATGTGCGTGGTCTGGTCCAACAGTTCCTGTAGCTCGTTCACGGCCTTCTGGTATTTCCTCAGCCTCTGGTAACACTCCACGGAACAGGTCATAATGTACACCAGGAGAGACAGTGATGTGAAACGGCGCAAGAACCTCGGTAGTGACATATCGTGTTCCCTGTACAGCACAGAGGGGAGTCTTAAATAGTACAGTATAAAGCTCTGAGTGGAAAGTAAAAACCAACAAGTAGTACTGAATGAGTTCTAAGTTACAAAGTTTTGGAAATATTTGTTAAATTAAAACAAAAAGTCAACTGAACTAATCTCACACTCTTTAATATTGTTACGATTGTGTAATGAAAACTGGGTAAATATGGCAGCACTTAGTGGACATACATGAGGTGTTTATCCTGGAGGAGGTCCTGGTAGGTCGCCTTGGCCAGTTGACAGTGATTGAGCGCCTCCTCCCACTCATGCTTCTCCATACACTCTTGTACATCTAACTGTATCTGGGAACAACTCTCAAATCTGAAAATATACAAAGACACTATATTAATTGACAGTTAACAGTCAAGACTCTATACTAAGTGACAGTTAACAGTGAAGACCCTATACTAAGTGACAGTTAACAGTCAAGACTCTATACTAAGTGACAGTTAACAGTCAAAACTCTATACTAAGTTTGTTTCTGTTTTTATATGGGGAATAGCCTCCCGGGGCACAGGTCATCGACTCACAACTGGGCCTGGGGGGTAAAAAAATAAGAGTAAAAAGAAATTAAAAATAGAAAAGAAAAAGTTAATATTAATCTACACCACGAAGATGCCGGAAAACTATGGAGAACATAAGTACAGTAGTAACAGAGAAGTAACAGGTGCACTGGGAGATGTAGGGAGAATATTGGTGGAAAGTGTGTTGAAGTCAATGGTACAAGAGAGAGAGAGAGATATGGGGTGAAGAACACACAAAGAGTGATGGAGGATGGACATCTGGGAAGCAGCAGAATGACCACATAATCAGAGTTATGGTGTCACATAGACTTAAAAATGAAGGATATCCTGATGATGGATGGACTTATCCATGTATCATTCACTGAACTCAACAGCTCAAAGGCAACACACAAAATAACCAGAAGGTTTGAAACACTGGGGGAGGCAGACATTCCTCGGTCTACCAATTCAACAGTCTCAATCACTGTCGAACAGTATAGCATAGTTCCTTGCCTTGTCTGCTGAGGATGGAAAAAACAAAAATTTCTCTTCAGTGACAGATATATCTTAGTGTTAAGGTTATTTTCATGCAAGGAAAATGTTCATACATCACTCTTCCCAATAAGTACAAGAGACTCCTCATCATCACACACCTTAAGAGATCGTCTCTTGACTGGAAAATTGAATTTTGTCTAACTATGTCATAGTGAGGGAACTTCGTCTTGCCCATGTTGACCATGAGCAGAGTGGTCAGCTGGGCCTGTTGGCCTCCCTCCTCTTCATCATCATACTGGGGCAGCCCGTACAACATCAACACTCTCATGAACACCTGCCTCACAGTCCTGTTTACCAAGCAACAATGCCCCAAACAAGTCTTGGCACTGGGGAGAAAAGACATCAGTAAGTACAGTACAGCATCCATATATGGGAGATAAGATAATGGGAAAAAGTACAGTAAAAGAAATATGAAAAGATACAGCAGTGTGGAGGATTTTCTGGTGAGGCCACCTGTCAGAAGGAAGATTTTTAATGGAGTTTGGTGTTATAAATATTATCATCACAGTAATTACCAATTTACATTTGCATCCAGCAAATTTTGTCCAGATAAATCATTATTTTGTACTTTAATAGCTAACATTCCATACAGACCAGCCAAGCCATTTTCTCTAATGCTGCACCAGTATCCTGGGCCATTTTCAAAAATACCGTATTACTGTACAGTACAAGAGAGGTAACCTGTAAAAATTTTCAAAATCTCAAAATTATAGTTCAGGATATTTCTCACATTAAACATGTACAGTACAGTATACACAGTACAGTGATCACTCGGTTAACGAACGCCTCGTTTAACGAAATTTCGGTTAACGAATTACCTTCCACAAGAATCTTCATTTTGGTTAACGAAAAAAATTCGGTTCACGAAATTCTTACGAAATCATGTCAACATGTTTTCGCTTGCTCACCAGCTGGAATATTAGTCCGCCAATACAGTAATCGGTTCTAGGGCTTAAATTCGTTCCCATTTGATTAAATATCAAGAAGGATGTACTATTCAATAATTCTAAAAGTTTTATATTAAAATTTTTAGTCATTTTAACACATATTTAACATAATTGCAGTACAGGAAACTAGTTTTTGGTGCACCAATCAGCCACTTGACTCACCCACAAAGGCGTCAGTTTGTATCTCTGGTCAATGGAGGTATGGTAACATCTTGCTTGTGACTCTCTTGAACATAAACTATTTTTCCGTTTTTACAGTACAATTATTCGTCATTCTGAAATTTACTTAACATATTGATAATATATAGCGCAGTGCAGTGTTGATTTAAAGAAAGTAATCTTTATTTACAGCAATTAAACTTAAAATTTTAGTGTTGAAATTGAATCCAGCATGGGTCCAAAGAAATCTAGAAAGGCAATTTCAATCCAGGTAAAACAGGAAATAATAAAGAAACATGAAGAAGGCATTAGATCAAATGTGCTTAGTAAAGACTATGGCATGTCGGCATCAACTGTGTCAACAATTCCTGCACAGAAAGACAAGTTCAAAGAAGTGAAAGTGAGAGACAAATCTACCAGAGTGTTTAAAGGTAGATCCTTAATTGCAGAAACAATGAGGTTACTTCTCATTTGGATTAAGGAAAAGCAAATGAAAGGAGATTCAATTTCGACAGAATTTATTTGTGAAAGAGCCAGGGAAATTTACGAACATTTGAAGGAAGAGCAACCTGGTTTTTCTGGCACAGAGTTTGAAGAGTTTAGGGCCAGCAAAGGCTGGTTTGAAAAATTTTAGAAAAGAAGTGACATTTTCAGTGTTATTAGGCATGGTGAGGCTGCCAGTGCAGATAAAGAAGGAGCAGCAAAATTTTTAGTGGACTTTAAGGAACTGGTGGAGGAAGAAAATTATCTTCCACAGCAAGTGTTCAATGTGGACAAAACTGGGCTGTTCTGGAAGAAAATGCTCAAAAGGACAATCATCACCAGAGACGAAGTCTCTTTACCTGGGCATAAACCCATGAAAGACCGTCTCACTCTATTGCTTGGTGCCAATGTTTCAGGGGATTTCCGACTGAAGCCTATGCTTGTCTACCACTCTGAGAACCCCAGGGTGTTCAAGTAACAGAAAGTGGTAAGAGGACAGCTTGGAGTTTATTGGAAGTCCAACCGTAAGGCATGGGTGACAAGACAGCTCTTTAATGAATGGGCTGTTGAGGTGTTTTGCCCTTCTGTCAAGAGCTACTTAACCACCGATAAACTCCCTTTAAAGGCTCTTCTCCTTATGGATAATGCCCCTGGTCATGACCCTGAACTTGCCAGCACTTTCGAGGCTCGATTTGACTTTGTCAAAGTGTTGTTTTTGCCTCCCAACACTACATCAATTATGCAGCCAATGGACCAGAATGTGATCAGCAACTTCAAGAAGTTGTACATGAAGAAAATGTTCAGGAGGTGTTATCAGGCAGCTTCCACTGATCCTGAACTAACACTGGCACAGTTCTGGAAGACACAATTTAACATCCTGGAGGCTGTAAAATTGACTATGTCATCATGGCGAGAAGTCTCCATTAGATCCCTCAATTCTGCATGGCCATCAGCAGTCCATGATTTTGAGGGATTTGAGGAAGAAGCAGAGTTGGACAAGGAGATTGTGTCCATTGGTCAGTCAATGTGGAAGAGCTTATGATGTCTCATGAGCAGGAACTTACACCCTGATGACTTGCAGCAACTGGATGAGATGTTGGAGGCTGACAGTGGTGAGGAGGAAAGGGAAAGTGATGACTAGAGTCCGGATGTTTAGGCAAAATGCCATAAAATGCCTTTTTTGCCTTTTTTAGGGAATTGCAAGTGATAATGCCTATTCTACTAAATAACAGCCTATTGTGCTTTTTTGCACTTATTTCCACAAAGTAACACTCCAAACACGAAATTAAAGTTTCGCAACACCATGAAACTTAGCAAACTACACCCATAAAACTTGGCAACACTGCTTTTGTCGGCACGAGACGTATATGAGTCGACGCACTGCCTCAGTACAGTACTAGGCTAACAGCAGACCTGACTGCTGAGGGCAGTGCTCTAAAAAAGTAAAAATGCCCAAAGTTAGTGCACCATCTGGTAAGAAGCTGAATGATCTTGTTCGGGAGTTTGGATGTGACGTTTTTTCCACTGATGGATCAGAGCTATTTTGCAAAGTCTGTGAAAAACCAGTGAATTTCGAGAAAAAGTACTTAGTTTCGCAGCATGTGCAGACTGCTAAACATCAAACTGCTGCTCAGAAAACGAAACCAGGAAGCCATCAAACGAGTCTGCTGACTACATTCAGTGTATCCTCCAGCCACAAGTCTACCTTTTCGTAAGATCTGTGTAAAGCCTTTGTTGATGCTGGTATTCCATAGTGGAAGCTGGAGAACAAGTCTCTGAAGTTATTCTTGGAAAAATACACAAAACAGCAAATCCTGAGCGAGTCTACTTTAAGGAAGAATTATGTGGACACAAACCAGACTGATTAACCTGCATATGAGTAATAGTTATGGAACTTATGTACTTAAGTTATATTTCTAGTTTTATTTCTATAAATGCTCTGGGAATAAATGCCTTTTTAATGCCTATTTTGCCACTTTACTTTGCCTTTTTGCCTGCTTATTTTGAATTTTTTTATTGCCAAAACATCCGGGCCCTAGTGATGACCATATGTCAACTTCAGATTTGAAAGATGTTGTTCACTACTGGGATAAGTTCAGGAAACTGGCTTCAAGGCACCCAGATGTGGAAACAACAGAACCTATTTTGTGTAATGTTGAGGACACAGTGGTCTCCTTCTTCAATCATCAGTTAATGATGAGGAGGAGAAATGCCCCACAACCCAAAATTGACAGTTTCTTTACTAAAAGGCATCGGGTAACAGATGCTATCCCTCAGCCTTCCACTTCAAGAATGAGAGAGGATGTTCATGGTGGAGAATCTGTCAATCCAGAGGTTCCTGACATTTTCATGGAAGGTGACTCATCTTCCAAGAAGCAGTAAAATGCTTCTCCTCCACCTCCACTTCCTTCTCCTCCTCCACCTCCCACTTCAAATTCACATCAGCATCATCATCTGGAGCCTTCTACATACACACCTCAAAGTAAGTGTACTTTACTGCATTTTTTTTTTTACTTTAGGTAATTTTCGGTGAGCTGGAACCAATTAACCAAAAACCCATTGAAACAATGGTTTCGGTTAACGAACAACCTTCTGGAACGAATTGTGTTCATAACCGAGAGACCACTGTACAATACTGTAAATTTCAAGGTTAAACCCGTTCGTATCGGCGGGCGTCCACAAGTCAGCGTTCATAAGTCGGGGATATCCTGTAAGGAATAATGCAAAAATTTAACACTCACCGATTTTTTTTTTAGTAAATATGAAAATGGTTTACGGGAACTGAACGTTGTTTTACCCTCTATTTACTACAGTATAACAATAAATGATATTTTATGGATTATGATCTCGCCCCAAAGATCCATGGATTCACAACCCCTTGAAAAATCACGAATACTGGAGAATGACGGTCGCAAGGAGTGAGTGAGGATACATTTACTAAAACTCCAATTATTGAAGGTTTAGTGCACTCCAAAGTCTCTAAAATCAGCACAGTAATCCTTTATATGGGGATATCACATCTATCAGACCCTCGATATAAAAGATTTTCCTCTCCATATAACCCATTAAATAAAGGTTTCACTGTACCTGTAATATGCTAAACCCTTCCTATAGGTTCTTACTACCTGAGGACTCGTTATGGTCTGGGATACACTCACCTGTCCATAAAAGCAGAGCTTCTTTTAGCTCCTTTAGAAAAAGCCGCAACAATGGAAGGCTGTTGTTTGTTGAACTTGAGTAATAGTGAAACCATTTTGTCTTTTTTCTTGTAGCCAACAGGTATCTGAAATGTGGCCACAAGTCAATTACTACATGGAACTTGGTAGGTCTTTCTGGAGCGTTTTTTTTTTTTTGTAATAATTTTCACCACTCATCGGCTTACTAGCCATCCAGGAGGTTGGTCTATCCAGTGTTAGTACAGAAGGAAACCGTACTCTGGGAAACCTGTAGCAAGGGTTACACTGTATAACATCCTTCTCACGTGTGTACGGACCGAAGCTCGAACCCTAGACATATTGGCGAGAGATACAAGCGTTACCACTGTACCACAAACAGCAGTAAGCCCCAAGTGTTAAACCAGGTAACGACTATTGCCGGGACAATAGAGCCATGCTGTAGTGTGTGTGTGTGTGTGTAATATGGAGGATGAGAATAAGAAAATTGTTTTAAGGAACCAAGAAGGATCTGGGAGTAAGAGGACAACTTAGTGTCATATATAACCCTTTGAGAATGATGGTTAACTCTTAGAGGAGGATGATATAATCCTTAAGGGAAGCATCCAGCTGAAGCATGAAATACGTTAATAATTGATCAATCACTATCAATTTCCTGTCAGCAATTAAGGACACTACATACATTGTTCCTATACCCCTGAATTAGTTCTGCCTAATCCCTAATCCCTGATACCTGATTTTCCCCTTATATTCTTATCAATTTTCAAAATCCTACTTCTCCATAACTTCTAGCTAGATTACATTGAAATTTATGTGGAGTCTAGGTAATTCACTCCTCTTCAACATGACATATAAATATTTCTGATTATCACTTTTGTTTTGGGTGCATGAATTTTGTTCCTAACTTACCATTTTCTCCTCCAAATATTTATAAAGATAAATCAGCAAATAATAATAAACCAAGTCAAATACACAGAAAATCTATATGTTACGCAAAATATGTTAGTTCCTACTTACCGGTAGTTTTTGTTTTATTAGACTCGGCCCATAAATGGTCCAGTCTTAGGGATTTGAAGGTTAGAAAAACTTGTTTTGAGATATGGGCTGATAGACAAGGGTGGGGCGAGAACAACCTCACTCTCACGTGGGTAACTGAGGAGTACAAGCAGCCTCAGGCTCTCGTCCTGCTGTTACCTAGCTGAGAGAGGTGTCAGATACTGATTTTTACCAAGTGATTTGTATTACTTTACACCAAAATATTATAAACTGTATAAATACTTTTTTTTACAGCTTTTCCTATATAAACAGAAGGGCCCTCTAAATGAAGGGGGGGGGGGAGAACAATCATGCCTATCTACATAAATATTATGAATTACACAATCAAATTACGTCAGCAAATAACCAAACGCAACAGCTTTCCTCAGGAATTTTTCTGAATATTTTCGTAATTTTCCGACTTTCGTCATATTTTCAGCCGGACGCTCCCCTTAAAGGATGATGGTTTAACCCTTTAGACATGATGATTTAAACCTGTCATCCTCAAAGGGTTAAGGACCATATGAGATGAACTTAAGAAGATGAACCACTTGAGAGACACTAACTAGTAAACCTCCTTGCTGAGCTTGGGTGCAAACTTCCCAGAAACTGTGGACACCTGTACTGTGGTTGGGACAGTAAAATGGTGCACAAAACATAACATGTGCATACAAGACCTGTACTTGGAGGTTAGGTTAGGTTAGGTTAGGTTAGTTTAGATAAGCTTTAGGATAATCAGCCATCAGGTGAAATAAGCTGTCTAATCCTCACAAAGTCCAATTATAACATTTCTCCATAAAGACAGTGAGGCATTAACTAATATCTGTACATCCTAATATGACGTGCAGTGATATCTCCGTTAGCCGCAACAATTGGAGCAGAGAACTTTTGGGAATGAGAGATTTCCGGGTAACGAGACGACTCTTATTTCCGGAAAAAATTCCCCATACCTGGAATTTTTGCGAGCACTGGGAAAAGCTTCTCGGACATTTCCAGAATGATGCATTATATCATCCTCGGAATTTGATCCCAAACTTTGGGAAAAAAATTGGAGATTCCGGAATTTTCTCAGAATTTTCCAGAATGATACATTACAGTTAACCCTCGCTATTCGCGGATTTGTGATCCACGATTTCGACTTCGCAGTAAGTAGATGGTGGCTCGCTTACAAGCCTGCCCGCAGGTCAACAAGTCACCCCCACACGCCTGCGGCATCTCCTCTCACTGCTCTACCTTTGTTTGCTCTCAGCCTTTGCCTGGGACTCAGCATCTCTTGTGTTGTACAGAAAACTTTAGTGTTTCTGTGTGAAATGGTCCATAAAAGACCGTCTAGTGTCAGTGCCAGTGATGCTAATAGAGTGAAACATTTAAAGACCTCAAAGCCAAGAGGAAACAACTACCAATCACGATGTTTTTCAAGAAAGAACCGGCCGCTCACCCAGCTGATTCTTCTCCCTCACCTACTGAGTCAGCTGCTGCCAACCACCACTGCATCACCCTCTTCTAATGGTGATCCTGATGATCTTGCTTCAGTAACCAGACTTATCCTACTGTACTGTACACTTTATCAGGGTCCAAACTTCTACATATGAAGGAGAGGTGACTTAAGTTTCTCATACACTGTATAGGTATACAGTAGTGCAACTATTCGCAGTTTTGCCAATTCACGCCATTCCTTGGAACCTAGCCCCGGCGAATAGCAAGGGTTTACTGTATTTCATCCTCGGAATTTGCTCCCAGACCCGTAAAAAAAATTGGGAGAAAGCTACGGTCATTTTCTAAGATTTTTCACAGAATGCATCTGATTTTCAACCTTGGAATATCGTTCCCAAACTCGGGAATTGTGAGAAATTTTCTGGAAAAATCCCGAGCAAATTTCAATTACAGCTATTGGAAAGCTCCTGGTAAAAGGGATTCTGGCTAATGGAGTACAGTAACATTTAAAACTGTCACTGAAACATAATCCTCAAAAACAATTACAGTAATCATATTAAATAATAACAAAAAGTAGGCAAGAAAAATTCAGTGTCCAGGTTTCATTTTAAGCATCGAGTGGTCAGCTTCTTAATACTAAAAACTTAAATTCTCACAACTTACGTTCTTCTGCTTGCAAAGTCCGTGTAGTTCATCATTGGATAACAGCATAAGTACCTCTTCTAAATTGGTCAGTTCACTTTCTGTTCAAACAATTTCTTTAGATGTAATTATTCCTTTACCATATACAAAACAGTATAAGTATATACAGCGGCTTTAGCACACCACAACTGTACCTGATACAGCTACAAATTCAGTGGCCTCAGTCAAAACAGAATACCTCTTACGAATATTTTGAAGTTTTTGGAAATGTTATGTTTTGTCATATCCTAATATATATTTTTATCACGTCTAACACAACTTGAATCCAGTCATCATCATCATCATTGCACCATTTTACATACACTACGAAAACAGAGTAGTGAATCTTGTCGGCATAATTTTACCAAGTTTTGCTACATACGTCCCACAGTTGACTAGTACTGTAGTTTATATGGGAGCACCCACAGTCAACCCATTGAGGCAGACACTCTATCACATGCTGTCTAGGGCTGTTCTATATTGGAGGCCACTACCATGTTCATCCCCATACACTAATCAACACTACAGGATTTTCTAAACCACCATTCATTGCCTCTATTCCCTTGAGAATTCCTTTCTTGGTCACATTCACACACCATCACTTATCAACACTGTTTACTGTAGTAGACCCTCGCCATTCGTGGGTTTGCGATTCGCAATTTCGACATTCGCGGTAAGCAGATGGCAGCTCTGGCGGCTAGCTTGTGAGCTTTTTACCGCAGCGCAACGAGTCATCCCACGAGCCCGCAGCGTCTCACTCCCTCTCTTCGCGCTCACCCAGTACCTGTGACCTAGCATCTCGTGTTGTACTCTCAAATCTTTCGTGTTTCTTTGTGTAAATGGCCCCTAAAAGACTACCTAGTGTCAGTGCTAGTGAAGCTAGTGGAGTGAAATGTAAAAGGCAAAAGTCAGTGATGACTCTGACAAAGAAAGTTGAATTATTAGACAAGTTAAAGGAGGGGATGAGTGCTGCCGTGGATGGTCTGTTGTTTGGTGTGAATAAATCCACAGTGCGGTAAATAGAGAAAAATGAACAAGCAATTCGTGATTCTGTTCAAGTAAGTGCTCCTACAAGTGGGGCAGGTTGTTCGTGACAAGAACATAGTGAAAACTGAGAAAGCACTGAACATTGGGGTTGAGGACCAGCACCGCAAAAATGTTCTGATGGACAGCACCGCGATTCGTGAGAAGGCTAAAAATCTTTATGCTCATTTTTACGAGTCAACAGGTGGTGAAGGGATAGTACAGCGACTGAACCAACTTTTAGTGCCAGTAAAGGTTGGTTCGAGAATTTTAAGAAAAGATTCTCGCTCCATAATATGAAGCTGACTGGGGAGGCTGCACCAGCTGATCACACAGCCGCAGATGCATTTCCCGCCAAGAAAAAGAAAATAATAGAAGAGAAAGGCGATAGACCAGAGCAAGTGTTTAATGCTGATGAATTCGATCTATATTGGAAGAAAATACCTGGTAGAACGTACATAAACAAGCAGGAGAGGCGTGCTCCTGGGTTCAAGACAGCCAAGGACAGAGTGACGCTCATCTTGTGGCACTGCATGATCAAACCTGGCTTGCTTTACCTCTCAGCAAACCCTAGGGCTTTAAAGGGAAAAAACAAGACCCTTTTGCCAGTGTTTTGGCAGTCCAACAAAAAGGCACGGGTAACTGTGCAAGCATTCCTGGACTGGTTCCCTAAATGTAATTCAAGGTGTTATTATTGATAGACAATGCACCAGGCCACCCAGAAAGTTTACAGTTTAGGCATTCAGATGTAGAGGTTGTGTTCCTACCGCTTAACACCACTGCTCTTATCCAGCCTCTCGATCAGGGTGTAATACGCACCTTCAAGGCATATTATACACGCCGCTCTTTTGGTTGTATCCGTAGTGCCATGGATGCAGACCCTGACCTTGGTGTTAGCAAGTGTTGGAAGGAGTACAGCATTGCGGACTGCATTACCAGCATCAGTGAAGCATTCAATGAGCTCGAACCAGAGACAGTGAATGCCTGTTGGTGAGTGTGTGAATAACTTTCAAGGATTTCCATCCATAGTAAAGGATGTGAATGACATTGTTGTTGCAAGTCAGTTAGGTGGTGAGGGGTTTGTGGACATGGCTGCTGAAGACATGGAAGAGCTGATTGATGGGCATGGAGAGGAACTGACAGAAGAGGATTTGGAAGAGTTGGTAAAAAGTGCTGAGGAAGAGGAAGAAATTATGGAGCTGCAACAAGATGGTTGGAGCTTGGACAATTTTGGTGAACTATTTCGACAGGTAAAGAGGGTGAATGATTTCATTGTTGACCACAACCCTTCCATGGAACACAGCCTTATGATGGTCCGAGGAATCAGCCAGGTATTGTTTCCCTACCAGGAAATGTTTAAAGACCTCAAAGCAAAGAAGAAACAACTACCAATCACCATGTTTTTTTAAGAAAGAACCAGCTACTACTGCCACCGCTCCATCCTCCTCCTCCCAGCCACCCACCACCCGCCTCCAGGCCACACACCACCTCCCAGTTACCAGCTTCTCCACCAACCACCACTGCATCACCTTCCACCATTGATCCTGATGATCCATCTATGCTTCAGTAACCAGATGTCTCCCTATGTACAGTACACCACTTCGTCGAGCTCCAAACTTCCACATATTAATGTAAGTATTGGTGAATTAAGTTTCTCACACACAGTATAGGAATATATTACTGCACTACAATAGAATTTAAGTTGCTATTTGCAGTTTTGCTAATTCGCGTCATTTCTTGAAACCTAACCCTCGTGAATGGCAAGGGTTTACTGTACTGTACTTCACAACACACTCAAAATCTTAGCCTTCTCACACACACACACACACACACACCTTCAAATATTTACAATCTCAACTTCCACCTATCTGACCCCTTATTGGCTAGACTTAACCTCATGACTGTTACACATTCACAAATAAGATCTACATATACACTATGGCTAAGTGAATCCTACCTCACAAATATCCAAAAAATTGTTAGAAAAGGCAATGTCGAGTCAAAATAATAAAGATAAATAAACTGATAAAGTAGTGTACAGTAGATATAGTTACCTCCTTGTAAGAAATTTGCATAAGTCAGTTCATTCACATATAGCATAGTATCCTCCTGGTCACATATGTCTTTGTAATCAATCTTGGAAAGTTTGATCCATTTTAACTTTCTTTGGAAGAGTCGAACATAGAGCTTCTGAGCGGACAGTGTAAGGTTCTGGAAGGTGCTGATGGTGTTCAGGTCTTCATCATCCAGAAGTTTTAAGTCTTGTGGCTGTGACAAAACAGTCTCTAAAATTCTGAGGAAGTTGTCTAAATAATATCCTTTATAGTTTCTATATATTGAAGAATCTCTCTGTAATAACTGATCAACTTCTCTATCTTTTAATGGACTTGGCTGACCACTGCTTGACTTTGAGGGTGACTTAGAAGGAGATGGGGTAGGTGTTTTCTTTCTCTGGCTCAGCAGTGGAAGGCTTGATGTGGAATTCTGTAATAATCCTGTGCTTTTTAGACCTTGCTTCAATTTCCAAGGACTTCTCCTAGTCTTATTGTTTTGTGAAGAGAACTGAGATAATGCATCAAAGGCATCATCTAGGTTATTTCCAGCTCTGGACACATCTGCACAACTATTTGTATAAATTCTTACTTCTGAAGGATTTATTTTCATTGAAAGTTCTACAGTGGAGTCCTGCACAACCTGATTCAACTTTGAAGGACTCTCACCTTTGAAAAGCCGTCTGACAGGACCATGGCCTTCATCACTCAGCGGTGGGGTCGGGGACCTTGTGGGGGTCACAAGTGCTGGGCTCAACAAGTTCACACTTCCCTCTTCAGTATCTGACATGTCACTTGTTTGTGGGGTAGCTAACACTTGAAGAGCTCTCTCTCTTTCATCTGTTGTTTCTACTTCAGGATGTGGGGAGTTATCCTTTATTTTTGTAGTGTTTTGAAAATCATTTTCATATGTTAAATCTGTGTTGATTTTTGTACCTGACGAGAGAGAATTGTTTTCATCTTTTTTTACTTTGGGAGAAAGAGATTTAAAGTTTTTAGCTTGAGAACCAATTGTTTTCTCTGGTGTTCTAAATATAATGTTAGTTTTTTCAAAATCACTATCACTTCCTAAATCTGTCTTGGGTCCTTTATCACAAGATGGATCATCGCTCTTTTGTTTTATACATACTTCTGTGGATGTACAATTTGAACTATTACTTGACAATTTTTTTGCATGCGTTTTAATTTGAAGAGAAGGCTTTTCAAACTTGTCATTCTCCAACTCAGTTTTAAGGAAACTATTATGGGGTATTAAACTGTTCTTGTTCTCATTTTGTGTAAGAGATTCTTTCTTGTCTGGTGTTGTCAGCGGCGATGATGAATCCCAGTCCTCTTCCAACATGGCTTTTACTATTTTCCCAGACTCTGTGTGTAGTGAGCAGGATGGCGAGGGTTGGGACACATTACTACTAACTTTTTCAGTTGTTGTCTGTGGTGAATCCCAACCTGCTTCCAGCCTGTTCAATAATGAAGTTTTGTTAGAGCTGGGAGAGAAGGAAAGGTCGGGTTTCGATGGCACAAAAATGTTCATTTCATCTAATTCAAATAATTGTGTTTCTACCATAGATGAAGGTATGTACTCATCATCACAATCCGAGTCACAGTTTTCTGGTCTTATATTTTTGTTTACATATAACACGGTGAAGTCCTCACCGTCACCCTCGCCATCAGACAGTAAAGGCGGCTTTCTCAGCTTCCCTTCTTTATTTTTCTTGGCCCTTAAGTTTGTATTTTTCTTAGTCTTTCCTTTCTTATTTGGCTTTGATTTACTTGTGCAGTGATAATCAAGGTGCCAGTTGAGTTTTCTCTCTGGGACTGTGAGGTTACAAGCTGGGCAAGTGATCTCCTTAATGGCTGGGCTGGAGACAGATTGTTTCTGGAAGAAGTGTAATAAGGTCTTCTGAGTCTTACCAGTGTCACTACCAACATGTGATGTATTATCCTCGACTTTCTGCATCTTTTAAGAGTGATGGCTGTCAGAGTTTGAGTACCCTGTAACAAAAAATTTGTGTTAAACAATACAGTATTATAGCATTTGTAAGTAAGTAACACTGGCTATGTATAGTACAGTATTAGCAGCAGAAGTTCATCCCAGCCAACTTGCATAATATGAAGCAAACCCCCAGATATGCTTTAAATATCTAGTTATTTAAGATTTATGATTGGAGATTGCCTAAGAATACATTTCTTGTACAGGTGTTGATCATTATAAGATGGATCTATACGGTATATACTACACGATCGATCAGTTTTACCGCTAGGCGATGGTTAAGACCAGTTTTACGATGGTCGCAGCCTCCATGTTTGTTTACAAAACCTAATAAATACACTTACAAAATTATTTTATATATTTCTATTAATTTCCTTGTCAACATTAATGTGTATTATGAATTTATGTGATAATGACGTGTACTGTATATAAAGACAGCCGTTGACTCTGTTAAATGATTCTGCATGTTGAGACACATTTAGTGAAGTTCTTAAAATACTTCTCCAAGTACAGTACAGAAAGATATACAGTACTGTACAATACCTTATAATTTGTAACTTGTATGTGCTCGCATATTCTCATTAGCTAGAACACATACATACACACCGTTGACTATCGAAGGGTCAAGAACTATAGGGCGCTGCTTCAATGGCCGAGCCAACTGTAATGTTGGCACGTACCCTAACACCCTCCCCTCAACCCCTCCTCCCCACCGGAATATCAGCAAGCTCTTGCCATAAGTTACAA
Source organism: Homarus americanus (assembly GCF_018991925.1). Taxonomy (NCBI): domain Eukaryota; kingdom Metazoa; phylum Arthropoda; class Malacostraca; order Decapoda; family Nephropidae; genus Homarus; species Homarus americanus. The sequence continues at coordinate 67,546 of NW_024719895.1, read as the reverse complement.
TTTCATTTTGGATAGGAGTGGAACTGGTGGTGTTAAACAGTGATGAACAGTGCTTAAGCCAGTGAAAATAACATGCCCAAGTTAACCTGTATATATCATAATTAGTATCAATGTGTAAAATGTGGGAAAATAATGTTATTGAAAAATATATGACTTTTCTGCAGGAGGATTCATAGAAGGGGATCCAGATGTACAGTATACTATTACTCATACTGCTGGTGCCAACTAGTTCTCTTCATGCTTGGTGCCAACTAGTTCTCTTCATGCTTGCTGACACTTCATACATCATTTGATAACAATGGTTTTAAAAGAAACTAACCCATTAAGGATACCAAGAGTTGCCTGTACTGTAACTATACTGTACACCCACCTGGCAGCTATTAACTGTAACTATACTGTACACCCACCTGGCAGCTATTAACTGTAACTATACTGTACACCCACCTGGTCACAGCACTGCTTCTCAAATGCAACCTAACCTAACTTAACCTAATATAAACTACTAAAATTCGCTGCATGACCGGAACGACACAGTAATCTTCAAGACGTGATTATTAAGAATTTGAAGAGAAAGGCAGGAGAGAGACAGACAAACAGTTACCCATATAATGAGAAATGTATGCAAGGGAAATGCACTAGCGTAACTGGGGGGGGGGGTCCGGGCGGCACTTTTGGGTCTGCTCATCACCCATATCTGCAGCTACTGGAGACGTTAATCCATCCCTTTGTATCGGCGGCAAGTTAATCCTTGTCGTGTCTGACCTAACACCTGACCCACATCATCACGGCCACGTCATGAGCTACACCCTTGCTATGCGCCCCCCCCCGCCACACACACAACCTGTAACCTGTTGAGGATTAAGGAAACAACTTCAAACAAGTACGCCAGTGAGCTCATGTGGTGTGGGTCAGGTGTTAGGTCAGACACGACGAGGATTAACTTGCCGCCGATACAAAGGGAAGGATTAACGTCTCCAGTAGCTGCAAAACCATGCAGTCTCGGGTCATATCAGTTCATGTACAGCCGACCAATCCACCAGTTACAAGCAATTCACTTCAGTTCTGCACAAGTCTCCATCGTGACAAGACGAGGGGAGGCTAGACGACTTTTAAGTTCTCTTGTGTTTTCGATCCAGTTATTTACTTCGTTGGAAGACATAATACTATAAGGTAAGAAATATTAAAGTATTGGTTAAAAAATATTGATGTGACTTTTGCTGCGGTACTGAGATTAAATATTAAGATTTTGTTTCACAGCATTGCGATTTTATACTAAGACACTATCCTCACTGGGGTACAGACAAAAGCCCCCCCGACAAAAGCCACCCAGACAAAAGCCCCCCAGACGAAAGCCACCAGACAAAAGCCCCCCAGACAAAGCCACCCAGACAAAAGCCCCCAGACAAAAGCCCCCCAGCCCCCCAGACAAAAGCCACCCAGACAAAAGACAAAAAGCCCCCAGACAAAAGCCACGACAAAAAGCCCCCAAAGCCCCCAGACAAAAGCCCCCCACAAAAGCCCCTCCGACAAAGCCACCCAGACAAAAGCCCCAGACAAAAGCCACCCAGACAAAAGCCCCCCAGACAAAAGCCACCCAGACAAAAGCCCCCCAGACAAAAGCCACCCACACAAAAGCCACCCACACAAAAGCCCCCTACTTTGATCGGGGTGGCTTTTGTCTGACAACAGTAAGGGCTTTCAAAAGTTACGGACATAATTAAATAGAGGGTAAAATATACTGTTCTTCTATAGTGACATGTCCTAAGACCTTCTATAGTGACATGTCCTAAAACCACAGAATAATAACCGTAAATAACACCACAAATAAAGATAAGAGACAGATCACCTCACCTCCACCTGGGGTTTGTTTACTTCATGTCTGGGCCTGCTTCACCGCCAACCATTAATGTTGGTAAATAGCCAAGAACAATCTCGCTAATTCATTATATCTTAGATATTACAATATAATTAAACACTTATAAAATTTTAAAACCTTTTATATTTAATTTATGTAATTTTTTTCTTATATAATTCTGCTTTATAAACATAATTATTGTGAGAGTTTTGTAGATTTTGATCGTGTTTATTTTTTAACATCTACTAACGTGTGTTTGAATGTGCCTTTGGCGGAATATTAATCAAATAAATATTTAAGTTAATATCCTCTACTTTTATAACCATTCAAATATTTTGCGGTTAATATTTAATTGACAGACATATTACATAAATAAATGCGATAAAACCTTGTTCTAATTGCGTGATTTCATATTTAGGATGGAAAGAATGAGACGATTCCCACCTGTTAGCCACTTGGATGGTCAGTCACGTCTCTGTTTGCCACTGTCGTCATGTACTGGCTCTGTTTGTCACTGTCGTCATGTACTGGCTCTGTTTGCCACTGTCATCATGTACTGGTTCTGTTTGCCACTGTCGTCATGTACTGGCTCTGTTTGTCACTGTCGTCATGTACTGGCTCTGTTTGCCACTGTCGTCATGTACTGGTTCTGTTTGCCACTGTCGTCATGTACTGGTTCTGTTTGTCCACTGTCATCATGTACTGGTTCTGTTTGCCACTGTCGTCATGTACTGGCTCTGTTTGCCACTGTCGTCGTACTGGCTCTGTTTGCCACTGTCGTCATGTACTGGCTCTGTTGACCACTGTCGTCATGTACTGGTTCTGTTTGCCACTGTCGTCATGTACTGGCTCTGTTTGTCACTGTCGTCATGTACTGGCTCTGTTTGCCACTGTCGTCATGTACTGGCTCTGTTTGCCACTGTCGTCATGTACTGGCTCTGTTTGACCACTGTCGTCATGTACTGGTTCTGTTTGCCACTGTCGTCATGTACTGGCTCTGTTTGCCACTGTCGTCATGTACTGGCTCTGTTTGCCACTGTCGTCATGTACTGGCTCTGTTTGACCACTGTCGTCATGTACTGGTTCTGTTTGCCCTGTCGTCATGTACTGGCTCTGTTTGTCACTGTCGTCATGTACTGGCTCTGTTTGCCACTGTCGTCATGTACTGGCTCTGTTTGACCACTGTCGTCATGTACTGGTTCTGTTTGCCACTGTCGTCATGTACTGGCTCTGTTTGTCACTGTCGTCATGTACTGGCTCTGTTTGCCACTGTCGTCATGTACTGGCTCTGTTTGCCACTGTCGTCATGTACTGGCTCTGTTTGCCACTGTCGTCATGTACTGGTTCTGTTTGCCACTGTCGTCATGTACTGGCTCTGTTTGCCACTGTCGTCATGTACTGGCTCTGTTTGACCACTGTCGTCATGTACTGGCTCTGTTTGACCACTGTCGTCATGTACTGGCTCTGTTTGCCACTGTCGTCATGTACTGGCTCTGTTTGTCACTGTCGTCATGTACTGGCTCTGTTTGACCACTGTCGTCATGTACTGGCTCTGTTTGACCACTGTCGTCATGTACTGGCTGTTTGCCACTGTCGTCATGTACTGGCTCTGTTTGCCACTGTCGTCATGTACTGGCTCTGTTTGACCACTGTCGTCATGTACTGGCTCTGTTTGCCATTGTCGTCATGTACTGGCTCTGTTTGACCACTGTCGTCATGTACTGGCTCTGTTTGACCACTGTCGTCATGTACTGGCTCTGTTGCCATTGTCGTCATGTACTGGCTCTGTTTGACCACTGTCGTCATGTACTGGCTCTGTTTGACCACTGTCGTCATGTACTGGCTCTGTTTGCCATTGTCGTCATGTACTGGCTCTGTTTGACCACTGTCGTCATGTACTGGCTCTGTTTGTCACTGTCGTCATGTACTGGCTCTGTTTGCCACTGTCGTCAAGTACTGGCTCTGTTTACTACTGGTGTCAAGTTCTTGCTCCAAAATGCCAGAATATATCTATACCTGCGCCAGTGTTCATCAAGTCTGGTCTTCAGAGAGGTTGTAGGGGGCTGTAGGTGGAGTGTTAAGTGTGGGTGGCGTATCAAAGGTGTATGTGGCGTGTTAAGGGGTGTACGTGGCGTGCTAAGGAGTGTAGGTGGTGTGTTAAGGGGTGTAGGGTTGGCGTATCAAAGGGTGTATGTGGCGTGTTAAGGGTGTACGTGGCGTGCTAAGGGGGTGTAGGTGGTGTGTTAAGGGTGTAGGTGGCGTATCAAGGTGTATGTGGCGTGTTAAGGGTGTACGTGGCGTGCTAAGGGGGTGGTGGTGTGTTAAGGGGTGTAGGTGGCGTATCAAAGGGTGTATGTGGCGTGTTAAGGGGTGTACGTGGCGTGCTAAGGGGTGTAGGTGGTGTGTTAAGGGGTGTAGGTGGCGTATCAAAGGGTGTATGTGGCGTGTTAAGGGGCGTACGTGGCGTGCTAAGGGGTGTAGGTGGTGTAATGGTCAGCATGCGAACGGACCCGGTTCGATCCCCGGGCAGGTGAAACTATGGGCCAGATTCTTTACGCCATTTGCCTCTGTCTACCGCAGTAATTGGGGACCTGGGTTCATTAACTCAGGGTGTGGTTGTTGTGTTGGTGACAGCTTCTACACCTTAAACACTGGGTCATGCAGCTCGTTAACTTAGGTGTGGTTGTTGTGTGGCGACTACATAAACACTGGGTCATGCAGCTCATTAACTCAGGGTGTGGTTGTTGTGTTGGCGACAGCTTCTACCTTAAACACTGGGTCATGCAGCTCGTTAACTAAGGGTGTGGTTGTTGTGTTGGCGACAGCTTCTACACCTTAAACACTGGGTCATGCAGCTCGTTAACTCAGGGTGTGGTTGTTGTGTTGGCGACAGCTTCTACACCTTAAACACTGGGTCATGCAGCTCGTTAACTCAGGGTGTGGTTGTTGTGTTGGCGACAGCTTCTACCTTAAACACTGGGTCATGCAGCTCGTTAACTCAGGGTGTGGTTGTTGTGTTGGCGACAGCTTCTACATTAAACACTGGGTCATGCAGCTCGTTAACTCGGTGTGGTTGTTGTGTTGGCGACAGCTCCACCTTAAACACTGGGTCATGCAGCTCGTTAACTAAGGGGTGTGGTTGTTGTGTTGGCGACAGCTTCTACCTTAAACACTGGGTCATGCAGCTCGTTAACTCAGGGTGTGGTTGTTGTGTTGTGACAGCTTCTACCTTAAACACTGGGTCATGCAGCTCGTTAACTCAGGGTGTGGTTGTTGTGTTGGCGACAGCTTCTACACCTAAAACACTGGGTCATGCAGCTCGTTAACTTAGCGTGGTTGTTGTGTTGGTGACAGCTACACCTTAAACACTGGGTCATGCAGCTCGTTAACTTAGGTGTGGTTGTTGTGTGGCGACAGCTTCTACACCTTAAACACTGGGTCATGCAGTTCGTTAACTTAGGGTGTGGTTGTTGTGTTGGCGACAGCTTCTACACCTTAAACACTGGGTCATGCAGCTCGTTAACTCAGGGTTCGTTGTGGCGACAGCTTCTACCTTAAACACTGGGTCATGCAGCTCGTTAACTCAGGGTGTGGTTGTTGTGTTGGCGACAGCTTCTACTTAAACACTGGGTCATGCAGCTCGTTAACTCAGGGTGTGGTTGTTGTGTTGGCGACAGCTTCTACACCTTAAACACTGGGTCATGCAGCTCGTTAACTAAGGGTGTGGTTGTTGTGTTGGCGACAGCTTCTACACCTAAACATGGGTCATGCATCTCGTTAACTCAGGGTGTGGTTGTTGTGTTGGAGCAGCTTCTACACAACACTGGGTCATGCAGCTCGTTAACTCAGGGTGTGGTTGTTGTGTTGGCGACAGCTTCTGTAAACACTGGGTCATGCAGCTCGTTAACTTAGCGTGTGGTTGTTGTGTTGGCGACAGCTTCTACACCTTAAACACTGGGTCATGCAGCTCGTTAACTCAGGGTTCGGTTGTTGTGTTGGCGACAGCTTCTACCTTAAACACTGGGTCATGCAGCTCGTTAACTCAGGGGTGTGGTTGTTGTGTTGGTGACAGCTTCTACACCTTAAACACTGGGTCATGCAGCTCGTTAACTCAGGGTGTGGTTGTTGTGTTGGCGACAGCTCTACCTTAAACACTGGGTCATGCAGCTCGTTAACTAAGGGTGTGGTTGTTGTGTTGGCATTAGCTACACCTTAAACACTGGGTCATGCAACTCGTTAACTCAGGGTGTGGTTCTTGTGTTGGTGACAGCTTCTACACCTAAACAAATTCACGCCTAGGTGGCCCTTGGGCCGGCCATCCTCACCACGATGGGCAACCATTATTAGGTGGTGTGTTAAGGGGTGTAGGTGGTGTGTTAAGGGGTGTAGGTGGTGTGTATTAAGGGGTAATGGTGTGTTAAAGGGTGTAGGTGGTGTGTTAAGGTGTAGGCGGTGTGTTAAGGGGGTTGAGTGGTGTGTTAAGGGGTGTAGGTGGTGTGTTAAGGGGTGTAGGTGGTGTGTTAAGGGTGTAGAGTGGAGAGGTTGTAGAGGTGGAGAGGTTGTAGAGTGGAAGGGTTGTAGAGTGGATTAGGTTGTAGAGTGGAAGGGTTGTGAGTGGAAGGATTGTAGAGTGGATTGGGTTGTAGAGTGGAAGGGTTGTAGAGTGGAAGGGGTTGTGGAGGTTGTAGAGTGGAGAGAGGTTGTAGAGTGGAAGGGTTGTAGAGTGGAGAGGTTGTGAAGTGGAAGGGTTGTAGAGTGGAAGGGTTGTAGAGTGGAAGGGTTGTAGAGTGGATTGGTTGTAGAGTGGAGAGGTTGTAGAGTGGAAGGGTTGTAGAGTGGAGGTTGTGAGTGGAAGGGTTGTAGGTGGAGAGGTTGTAGGTGGAAGGGTTGTAGAGTGGAGGGTTGTAGAGTGGAAGGTTGTAGAGTGGAGAGGGTTGGAAGTGGAAGGGTTGTAGAGTGGAAGGGTTGTGAAGTGGAAAGGGTTGTAAGTGGAAGGGTTGTAGAGTGGAAGGTTGTAGAGTGGAGGGTTGTAGAGTGGAAGGGTTGTAGAGTGGAGAGGGTTGTAGAGTGGAAGGAGGTTGTAGAGGTGGAGAAGGTTGTAAGTGGAGAGGTTGTAGAGTGGAGAGGTTGTGAGTGAAGTTGTAGAGTGGAGAGGTTGTAGAGTGGAAGGGTTGTAGAGTGGAGAGGGTTGTAGAGTGGAGAAGTTGTAGAGTGGAAGGGTTGTAGAGTGGAAGGGTTGTAGAGTGGAAGGTTGTAGAGTGGAAGGTTGTAGAGTGGAAGGGTTGTAGAGTGGAGGTTGTAGAGTGGAAGGTTGTAGAGTGGAAGGGTTGTAGAGTGGAGGTTGTAGGGTGGAGGTTGTGATGGAAGGGTTGTAGAGTGGAGAGTTGTAGGTGGAGAGGTTGTGAAGTGGAAGAAGGTTGTAGAGTGGAAGGGTTGTAGAGAGTGGAGAGGTTGTAGAGTGGAGAGAGGGTTGTAGAGTGGAAGGGTTGTAGATGGAGAGGTTGTAGATGGAAGGGTTGTAGAGTGGAAGGGTTGTAGAGTGGAGGTTGTAGGATGGAGAGGTTGTAGAGTGGAAGGGTTGTAGAGTGGAGAGGTTGTAGAGTGGAGAGAGTTGTAGAGTGGAAGGGTTGTAGAGTGGAGAGGTTGTAGAGTGGAGAGGTTGTAAGTGGAAGGGTTGTAGAGCGGAGGGTTGTAGAGTGGAGAGGTTGTAGAGTGGAAGGGTTGTAGAGTGGAGAGGTTGTAGAGTGGAGAGGTTGTAGAGTGGAGAGGTTGTAGAGTGGAGAGGTTGTAGAGTGGAGAGGTTGTTGAGTGGAGAGGTTGTAGAGTGGAAGGGTTGTAGAGGGGTGTGTTGTACTAGGAAGAGATGTACAGGTTGGTCCAAAATGTTAATACAGCATCACCTGTTACTGAGCGAGTGTACTACGCAGAGAGAGTAATTATTGTTTCATGGGTAACTATTTTTGTCATAGTTTCGTCACAACGCCAAAACGTAAGAGAATGAAACTCCTGGAGCATTCTGTGTTTCCTTGGTTACCATTACCGCCACAATTCACTCACATGTTATGAATCCAGTTTCTGATACTGGATAAACCAAGTGTTCAAACAGTCAATAACCTGATAAGAGGTGAAATACACGAAAAAAAGAGCTCTCTGAACTTCTTTCTGCCACGTCTGACTCCTTCAACTGAGAAGGCTTCAGTGACACCCCCCACCCTGGTAACAAAACTCATCTACATACACGAGGGACATATCCACTATATTGAGTTTGTCCAGCCTTCCTGCTGTGGGCACATGGCTACCTGCACACACAGAACAGTTACAGTCAGTATCATCCCACTGTTTATCATCTACTTCACTGCACCTTTTTATGCCAACCTGCTCTTCTACCATCCTGCCCCGCTACTTATATCTAGCTGCTTATCTACATTATGTTATTGTCAACTTGCTAATTTGGCTTAATTTTTGTTCTCTCAGCTCTCAAAAGGCAGTACTCAGACGAGTGCCCTTACCTGGAGCTGGCGGATGCTCGCCCATGCATAAGGGGTCACAGCTTAAGGTTGAAGAAGCCGCAAGTCCAGAAAATGTGAGGGGTAACTTTTTCGGAGAGTTGTAAACTCTTGGAAAATCTGCCAGAAAGTGTTGTGAAGGCACCGAGTGTGAGCTCTTTCAAGAACAGACTTGACCAACACTGGAGCAGGTTCAGGTACATTCAGGAGCCGGTGCATACCCAGTACTTGCCAAAAGTGCGTAACAGAGACGCAACCGATCGCCCAAGCGGCTAATAAGCCGATCAGTGGCGAAGAAGATAAAAGTAAAAATTAAAAGTGTAGCATGCAATAAATTTATCGAGTTACCCTAAAAGAGAATTCAGTTTTCTTTACATAAATTGTACTCTGGAGAAAACGGAAGTGGAAATAAATTATTTCACAGGTTGCTATGGCAACATCTCGCGTAGACACCTCAACATCAACACAGGTAGATTACTCCTCTAGATGAATGTTGTTCACATTGACATAGCCGCTCATATAACAGCACCAAGTACTTACTGTACACTCCCAAACCATGAGTATATCAGTCGTCTCTTGCACGTCTGAGAACACTTTACGTTTAAGTATTTCACGTTAGTCTACTCTTTGGTCTGTTCCGATATGTATAAACCTTTTCACCTTTCAACTGTCCTGTTCAGTTTCTGGTCATGTTAAAAGCAGGTGACAGTGACCAGGCGAGTTAAAAGAGTAATCTAAGCACATGCACAGTACACAATCATCACGTTAACTGTAATGGTTGTACTGTCAACAAAGCATACTTACCCTGACCTGACGCGCGCTCAGAAATACCGAAGAGAGATGATTCATACTGAGATATGACCATGTCTACCGCACCGCAAAGATGCCCTTATACCCAAACAGCGTCCTGCAAAGTTCTATAACAACAAACAAAAACTTTAAAAATATATTGTGTAGGTGTTACGAAATTACGTGTTGTAGAATATCTTACCCTGGTGGCAGAGGTCATATTACATGGCCAGGGCGTCTCTAGTTATTATGGCCATGGCCCGGCACGTCTGGCCTGTGTACAGAACAACCAGGCATAATAAAAACACACTCCAACCATTATCAATCTGGGACACCTTTGATTTTGCATCATATTTCACGAACTTGTGATTCAATGCGCATGACCAAATAGTCTCCTCTTGCGTGTAGACAGACGGACATAGATACGTAGATAAGACAGACATAGAGACAGGCTGACAGATAGATAAAGAGATATACATAAAGACATACAGGTATACAAATTCAGTAAAATCATCATACATCACATTGCTTCAACTTTTACACATACACATTCCAGGTATATAAGAGTCGATTTAATTAAGATTTACCTCAACAAATCAAGTAAGATGTCCATTAAGAGTCAATGATCAAGTAACTACACAATAATTAACTTAACTCAGAGGTTAAGTGTCCGTCTACGTTAGGTGGCTGCCCAAACTATTGATTCTTTCCTGAGCATCGATTAAACTTAACATTCTGTCATGAGGCGTCGATGACAACACTGTTAACTACTGTATTGTGAACATGTGTATTGAGGTGTTGTAGATGGGAGGGTTGTAGGAGGGAGGTTGTAGATGGAAGGTTTGTGGAGTTGGAGGGGTTGTAGAGTGGAAGGGTTGTAGAGTGGAAGGGTTGTAGATGGAAGGGTTATAGAGTGGAGGGGTTGTAGAGTGGAAGGGTTGTAGAGTGGAAGGGTTGTAGATGGAAGGGTTGTAGAGTGGAGGGGTTGTAGAGTGGAAGGGTTGTAGAGTGGAAGGGTTGTAGAGTGGAAGGGTTGTAGAGTGGAAGGGTTGTAGAGTGGAAGGGTTGTAGAGTGTTGTAGAGTTGTAGAGAGGGAGAAGGGTTGTACTTGGGGGGGGTACACAGGTGAGGGAGTTAGAGGGTTGATATTGGTAAGGGGGGGGAGGGGTGAGGGGGAGTGGCTGAAGGTGACCGAGTGATGAGGGAGGAGGAGAGGTGGGGGAGGAGAGGAGGGAGGAGGAGATGTGGGGGAAGATGATGAGGGAGGAGGAGATGTGGGGGAAGATGATGAGGGAGGAGGAGGGGTGAGGGAGAAGATGAGGGAGAAGAGGCCCCGTCTTAGTGACCACGGGCCATAACATCATTTGCCTAGGTAACTGTAAGCAGTCCGTCGCTTTGATTTTACTCGAGAAAATCTATTCAATCTTTTTCTCTCTCTTCTCCTTTACTTATCTCTTCCCCTATTCTATTTATCCTTCCACCAAACGTTAAAATTCCTTCCTTTCTGTTCATCTCTCTTCTCTAATTGCCTGTTTTCACGCCCCTTTCATCCTGTCTACTTCCCTGTTCTCAGACCCCTTCCATCCTCTCTCTCTCTCACGTTCCTGCTCTATCCCTCCACTCGCCACGATTCGGTAGAGCTCCGGACAACTCTCTATTGTCTGTCTTTTGATACGAATCACTTCCGGTAAACAATTAAGTTGAGGAAACTTTCCATGAGGGGTTGACTATAGGAGGCGAGGCTACTGTGCGGTGGTTCGTCAGAGGTAACATATTACGTTGATCCTTGCATTACACTTACCAAAAAAAATATCATCTCAGTATCTGTGTGTTGAGGTGATGTTTAAGGCTTATTAAGGTGATGTACTGAACTTGCTTCTTGTATTTGTAGGGAGAAAAACAACTTTTAGGACCTGCGTAACGTGTCTTCAGCTTCCACCATGACATCAATGTCCTCCTGTTCCAACTCAGAGGTATAATAGCATGTAATTTTTTTCTTCTAAATTTTATTTTTTGTATAAATATTACACACATAAACAAATATAAGCACATTTAATTATTTTTATGAATATTTGTTTATTTCTTAAGAGTAAATATCACGAACTGAGTTAGATAATTCACTCACAACTTACAATCGGATTTTTTTTAATTATTCTCAGTTATGAGCATTTCTGAGAGTTGCCAGATTTATGAGTCGAGTTCAATATTAACACTAGAGACAAATCATAAGTTGCCAGAACAAAGTCTCACGCTAGTTTTTGAACTTACCGTACATAAGAGCCACGAATCTTTTACTTTTTACAATTTGTGAGTAACCTGAGTAGTGAGCTACCGGAGTATTGAGTTACCCGAGTGGTGAGTTACCTGAAGAGTGAGTTACCTAAGTAGTGAGTCACAACAACAGTGAGTTACCTGAGTAGTGAGTTACCTCAAAAGTGAGTGCTTGTATTTCGAGAACTTTTTGGCTTCTCTCTGTCTCATGTACAGTAATTGTCTTCCGTTTTGAGTAATGTGTTTTTTGTTAATTTCCTTGTCAAATGCCTAGTTTTCTATGGTCATGCTTTCAACAAGCTCTAGTTTTCTATGGTCATACTTTCAACAAGCTCTGGTTTTTTATGGTCATACTTTCATCAAGCTCTGGTTTTCTATGGTCATACTTTCAACAACCTCTGGTTTTTTATGATTGTGTTTGTAACGAACTCTATTTTCTCTGTGCTTACCGAATGTCAAAATATTCTGCCTCACATCAGCAACACCTTCCTACCTTCAGTGATACCACTTAACCTACAGGAGAAGCTTCAGGAGTCGATGGAACAGCGTCAGAAAGAGGTGCGGGCTGCTCTGGACCGCCTGGAGGCTGCGCTGAGTGAAGGCGGGGAGCTGCTGACGGAGGAGCGGCTCGCCATCCTGGCCCTGCCCCCCACCACCCTCCTCCACAGACTCAGGGACGGCCACCTCGCCCCAACACACGTCCTCCAGGCGTTTCAGGCCAAGGTCAGTGTTTAGTCTGAACCTTGTTTGTGTAGTGTTTAGATCAGAGTGAGGACGCAGTGGCTCAGCGGATACATCGATTGTCTCCTGTCGAATGGGTCGCTGGTTCGCATCCGGAGCACCTCCATTTCACCCATCTGTGAAAGGGGACTTAACTTTACTATTGGGGAGTGAAGGCAGTTAAGTACAGTGCCGGTCACGCTGCCTCCTTCAGTATCGAAAGCTTTGTGTACAGTTTGTTTATTCAAACCTTTTTTATCCCAAGTGGTCAGATTATGTCTTACAGAAAGTTCGGGGTTCAAGTGGGTCTAATTACCTGAAATTCAATATTTTTAAGCCGGTCCTCAACTAGCGCGTTGAAAAGTGGATTTCCTTTGAAGTTTCCAAACTACTACTTTTTAAAATGATAATTAAAAGATCGGCGTCGAATGTTAAATCTGGGATAATTATAGACATTACTGAACCTTCAATTAAGAGGTAAAATAACATTTGTGTCGTTAGAAGATTTAAATTAATTAAATTTGTCTTTATTAAGTTGAATCATTAATTAGTGCGTTAAAAGGTTCCGACGTGGAAATTCAGATGGAAATCGTATATTAAAACTCATCAAATTTTAAAGTCTGTTTATTACCTTACAGGTATTTTTTTATTGATGATAAGGTGAAGGTGATGATAAGGTGAAGGTGATGATAAGGTGAAGGTGATGATAAAACTTTCGATTAATTTTCTCCATTAACATTTTTAAAAGTATGACAACAAATTGTAACTGACCATAAACAGCACCGTAGATGTTACTAAAGTTTAATGTGACACTAACTCTTATTTCATCTGTCTTTTTTCCCTTCACACCGTAACAGATAATTACTATGTCACGCCACATCGTAACAACCAACACATATCCTTCTCTCTACCACACTAACAACCATTACATTCTCTCCGTCACGCTAACAAATGTAACATTCTCTCCATGACAGGCTATCGTTGTGACGTACCGAGTCAACTGCATCACAGAATTTATCCCCTAGCTGAGGTAAGTTCATGCAGAAATTATCTTTGGGGAAGGTGTCCGATGGATTTCAAAATAAACACAAATTCTATCGGCCTCAAAATTCCTATCAAGCAACTTCTCTTGGACCAAACCTCCCCACCTCCCAAAGGACCATCCCTCCCCCCCACCTCCCAAAGGACCATCCCTCCCCCACCTCCCAAAGGACCATCCCTCCCCACCTCCCAAAACATACAAACCAGACAATTAATCAGTGGATAGGATTCAGAAACAGAAAGAAAATACAATATTACAATTAGTTACCCACACCATGCTAAGGGAATGGTACTCTCTTATTGGTCAAAGGAATAGAGCTCTCATTGGTCCGAGGAATGGAGCTCTCTCATTGGTCCAGTTGGGTGGAGTCAGCTGGGTGGAGTGTGTCAGCTGGGTGGAGTGTGTCAGCTGGGTGGAGTGTGTCAGCTGGGTGGAGTGTGTCAGCTGGGAGGTGTGTCGCTGGGAGGTGTGTCAGCTGGAGTGTGCAGCTGGGGAGGATTGTGTCAGCTGGGGGAGTGTGTCAGCTGGGAGGAGTGTGTCAGCTGGGAGGTGTGTCAGCTGGGAGGTGTGTCAGTTGGAAGGAGTGTGTCAGCTGGGGAGTGTGTCCTGGAGGAGAGTGTGTCCTGGGAGAGTGTGTCAGCTGGGAGTGTGTCAGCTGGGAGGAGTGTGTCAGCTGGGAGGAGTGTGTCAGCTGGAGTGTACCAGCTGGGAGGTGTGTCAGCTGGGAGGAGTGTGCCAGCTGGGAGGAGTGTCCTTCAGAAGTGTGTCAGCTGGGAGGTGTGTCAGCTGGGAGGTGTGTGCCGCTGGGAGGTGTGTCAGCTGGGGGAGTGTGCCAGCTGGGAGGTGTGTCAGCTGGGGAGTGTGTCAGCTGGGAGGTGTGTCAGCTGGGGGTGTACCAGCTGGGAGGTCAGCTGGGAGTGTGTCAGCTGGGGAGTGTACCAGCTGGGAGGAGTGTGTCAGCTGGGAGGAGTGTGCCAGCTGGGTGTAACAAGAGCGTAAGCGTCGTTCCGGCAGGAGTGGGCAGCGTCGCTGGAGGAAGCGCCGCTAGAGACTAGGAACCTGCCGCTGTACGGGCTGCCGGTGAGCGTGAAGGAGAACATTGATGTGGAGGGGCGTGACACCACCCTGGGTCTGGCCAAGAACCTCTACCGCCCCGCCTTCCGCCACGCCGCCCTCGTCCAAGCCCTGAAGGCTCAGGGTGCCGTCCCCTTCTGCAAGACCAACGTCCCCCAGACTTGCATCAGGTGAGTCCTCCTGCCAGGTGACACACCCAAACCCCGCCCTCCATACCCCCGCATACCCATAGGTGTAGACAGTAGGTGTAGACAGTATGTGGGGCAGTAGTGTAGACAGTAGGTGTAGACAGTAGGTGTAGACAGTATGTGGGGCAGTAGGTGTAGACAGTAGGTGTAGACAGTAGGTGTAGACAGTATGTGGGGCAGTAGGTGTAGACAGTAGGTGTAGACAGTATGTGAGGCAGTACGTGTAGATAGTAGGTGTAGACAGTATGTGAGGCAGTAGGTGTAGACAGTAGGTGTAGACAGTATGTGAGGGCAGTAGGTGTAGACAGTGGTGTAGACAGTATGTGAGGCAGTAGGTGTAGACAGTGATTGTAGACAGTATGTGAGGCAGTAGGTGTAGACAGTAGGTGTAGACAGTATGTGAGGGCAGTAGGTGTAGAGACAGTAGGTGTAGACAGTATGTGAGGCAGTAGGTGTAGACAGTAGGTGTAGACAGTATGTGAGGCAGTAGGTGTAGACAGTAGGTGTAGACCAGTGGTCCCTAACATATTATGGAACCCACGAGGGTTTATTAAAAAAAATGACTTATTTGGGATTCTTTATAAGTGAAATAATGAAAATATGTAATAACTTGATACAACTGTCGTGTACAGGACGGGTGTACTTACCACAGACAGGGCCCAGAGAAGGCCAGCCTTGTCACTGGGCAAATACACTCGTTCTGTCCAAGAGTAAATGTAAAAAGTATGTAACTTGGAGCAGTTAGACGTGTAAAACTGTAAATAACTGCACAGTTTATATGAGATTTTTTTCTTGAATGTAGATCTAAAGTTTTGACGCCCTTCACTATATTTACATTAATAAATGTGGACTAGAGCCTCCGAAAGGTTGGGGACCACTGACGTGGGCAGTAGGTGTAGATGACTCACCTGAAAAATTTAATATATTCATACGGCTGCAGCAATCCCGTGTGGGGCGAGACTGTCAACCCAGCCAACACACAGCGTACCTCTGGCGGTTCCTCAGGTAAGCTTAACCCATAATTGGGTTCCTCCTTCGTCATTTAGCTCTCCCCTGTCTTGAGATAAACACAGAACTCATTGGTAAGGTGTCACTTTTCCTCAGTTACGCGGAAACGCTCAAAATCTGGGTGTAATTTCCCGAACATTAAACAGAATGTTTGATATGTACCACTGTACCACTAACACAACCTTCCTCGTGTACCACTGTACCATAGACAATATATACCACTGTACCACTAACAACCTCCCTCGTGTACCACTGTACCTAACACAACCTTCCCTCGTGCCACTGTACCATAGACAATATGTACCACTGTACCACTAACACAACCTTCCCTCGTGTACCACTGTACCACTAACACAACCTTCCCTCGTGTACCACTGTACCACTAACACAACCTTCCCTCGTGTACCACTGTACCACTAACAACCTTCCCTCGTGCACCACTGTACCACTAACACAACTTCCCTCGTGTACCACTGCACCACTAACCTTCCATCCTCGTGTACCACTGTACCACTAACTTAACCTTCCCTCGTGTACCACTGCACCACTAACTAACCATCCTCGTGTACCACTGTACCACAAACTTAACCTTCCCTCGTGTACCACTGTACCATTCTCACAACCTTCCCTCGTGTACCACTGTACCCTAACACAACCTTCCCTCGTGTACCACTGTACCACTAACACAACCTTCCCTCGTGTACCACTGTACCACTAACACAACCTTCCCTCGTTTACCACTGTACCACTAACACAACCTTCCCTCGTGTACCACTGCACCTGCTTAACCATCCCTCGTGTACCACTGTACCACTAACTTAACCTTCCTCGTGTACCACTGCCACAAACTTAACCTTCCCTCGTGTACCACTGTACCACTAACACACTTCCCTCGTGTACCACTGTACCACTAACACAACCTTCCCTCGTGTACCACTGCACTAACTTAACCATCCCTCGTGTACCACTGTACAAACTTACCTTCCCTCGTGTACCACTGTACCACTAACACAACCTTCCCTCGTGTACCACTGTACCCTCTTACAACCTTCCCTCGTGTGCCACTGTACCACTAATAACCTTCCTCGTGTACCACTAACTTAACCTTCCCTCGTGTACCACTGTATCCTTTTAACCTTCCCTCGTGTACCACTGTACCCTAACTTAACCTTCCTCGTGTACCACTGTACCACTAACTTAACCTTCCCTCGTGTGCCACTGTACCACTAACTTAACCTTCCGTCGTGTGCCACTGTACCCTACTTAACCTTCCCTCGTGTACCACTGTACCACTAACTTAACCTTCCTCGTGTACCATTGTACCACTAACTAACCTTCCCTCGTGTACCCTGTACCGCTAACTTAACCTTCCTCGTGTACCACTGTACACTACTTAACCTTCCCTCGTGTGCCTGTACCACTAACAACCTTCCGTCGTGTGCCACTGTACCGCTACTTAACACTTCCCTCGTGTACCACTGTACCACTAACTTAACCTTCCCTCGTGTACCATTGTACCACTAACTTAACCTTCCCTCGTGTACCACTGCACCACTAACTTAACCTTCCCTCGTGTACCACTGTACCACTAACTTAACCTTCCCTCGTGTACCACTGCACCACTAACTTAACCTTCCCTCGTGTACCACTGTACCACTAACTTAACCTTCCCTCGTGTACCACTGTACCGCTAACTTAACCTTAACCTTCCCTCGTGTACCACTGTACCACTAACTTAACCTTCCCTCGTGTACCACTGTACCACTAACTTAACCTTCCCTCGTGTACCACTGTACCACTAACTTAACCTTCCCTCGTGTACCACTGTACCACTAACTTAACCTTCCCTCGTGTACCACTGTAGGAGGCGAGGGAGCACTGGTAGGCGCGGGTGGGTCTGTTCTTGGGGTGGGCTCGGACCTCGGGGGCAGCGTGAGGATCCCAGCCCACTTCTGCGGCGTGGTGGGCCTCAAGACCACTAGAGGAAGACTGAGCACACAGGGCGTCCTCAGCGTCATGAACGGTGACGTCGGCAGTAAGTATTTAAGTCTCGCTTTGTTAGCTGCTGGCTTATCTTCCACGCTAACTTCAGACAGAGAGACAGACAGACAGATAGATATTCAGTAAGATCGTCATACACGTTCATGGAGGCTCAGTGCGTGAGTAGGACAGATATACAGGGAGGAGAGCTCAAGAAAGGCATTACAAGGTTGGTGGTGTTGACTGAGGTCCACCAGCCATAAGGGAGAGGTGAAGAAACTAAGTACATCAACAACAGTCTATCTGGTCAATGAAATTAAACTGTGAAAGCTGAGGCAATAACTTCGGAGTGCCTACGCAGGAAAACTACCAACTTCATTATATTTTTCTCCTTACCTCAAAAATATCTGCAAAAGTAACGAGGATTTGTAATTTTCTATTTATGTTGTACCTTCATCCTCGGTTAAGTGGCTTACTGTAGGTCGGTTTATCTTATATCCGTTAAATATTGTTGTTGCAAGTTTTAGTGTGTATGGAACAGTCGGTGAGAAGTGTTTGTGTGTATAAAGCGGTCGTCACGCCATGTAAACAATGAAAATGGCGTCTGCGGTAGGTTGCTGGTAGCTAAGTGGGAGTGATGTGTCGAGTAATGGACGCTGGGACTGTAGTACACGTAGATATTATGGACAGCACAATATATTCCCTCCCAGACAGTTTATGACAACAACAGATTGATAAAATGTTTGTTTATTTCTGTGCTTCAGTTCGTGGGTCGCCGGGACTGTTGGGTCGTGACGTGGAGATCGTGGTGGCTGGCCTGAGGGCGTTGCTGGAGGGCGGCTGCATGTTCGAATTGGACCCTCAGTTGCCGCCAATCTCCTGGCGACACCACCTCTACACCGACGACCGCCCGCTCCGTGTAGGCTGGTATGACGATGATAACGTGTTCCCTATTACCCCCGGCTGTCGGAGAGCCGTGGCCGAAGCTCGCGACGCATTTCACGCCGCTGGACACCATATCGTGGCCTTCTCTCCTCCAGACGTGCGACATGCCTGGAACCTGATCACCGCAATCTATACGGCCGACCAGGGACGCACTGTGCAGCACCTCCTGGACGGTGAGGTTGTCGACCACTCCATCTCTACCAACAAGAAATTGGCAGCGCCCAAGTTCATCAAGGCCATCAGGAAACAAATTGTTCACAGAAAGTCGCCACTTATGGCTGATCTTTTTACAAGTAAGTTGTCTCGTCTCATGAAATACTTACACGTGTGTGTGTGTGTGTGTGTGTGTAACTAACCTCACGAAGGGTGACGATGGAGAAAACGGTGACTCGCTGATAGATGAAGGGCCGACTCTCTAATTTGCATTAAAAGGCGGAGAGGGTTAACAACCATCAATTTACTTGCACATATACTTCTGATTTCATTGTCCGGAAAATTAGACTAACTTAAAATGGTACAGTAACTGTGATGAAGATCCACCCAACTACAACCTGCAAACTTTTTCAAACACTAGCAAGACAATACAACTAAAGTAGGTAGTGGATGGGCTACACATTGATGACTTTATGAAGAGATGGTCATAAATACTTTCCTTGAGACATACTTGTACATTTCGAGTGACCTATAGACACAACTTTGGGGTTATTGTCTTATTAATTATGTAATGAACTGTACAGGTATGTTAGTGACTTTACATGAAAACATCAAGTGAAAAATATAAACTAATTTGATCACAGTTGGAGCACGGGATATTAGGTAGAGTCATGTTGATGTAGTCCGTCTTCAGGTGAGAGTAACGCCAGGCAACACCATAACACAGGTAACACCACAACACAGGTAACACAACAACAAATGTAAGGCCATAAAGGATACTAGTAACATAACACGGTAACATTCCCACAGGTGAGGCCTCATCATCACACCAGCTGTTACGGGTGTTGGGGTCACAGGCAGAGTACGTGGAAGAGTTTGTTGACGCCTGGACCAGCTGCCACCTAGACGTGCTTCTGTGTCCAGCCTTCCCTATGCCTGCCCCTCCCCCATCCTACCCCACCAAGACCATGGGTGAGTGTTAGTGGCCCCCACCAAGACCATGGGTGAGTGTTAGTGGCCCCCACCAAGACCATGGGTGAGTGCTAGTGGCCCCCACCAAAACCATGGGTAAGGGAGTAACATAAGAGGACCATGGGTTAGTATTAGTGTTCTCTGGGTCCCTGGTGATGTGTTGTTCCACCTCCTTCCCGGGGTCCACCAGGAAGGCTGCTCCTGGCTAGCGATTAAGCTTAAGGAAGAGATAAACATTAAGTTATTATATATAAACCACAAAAAAAAAATATTCGACTCGATAATTTAGGGGCGGGAAAACAACATGCCGTGTGTTTTCTTGGTAAGCCTCAGCATGTTGCCAGCGGTGGTGAGTGTCAGTGTATACCGTCACCCCCCCAACCCTAAAGTGTGGAGCCCCGAGACACCCGGTCCACTAAGTGACACGACACAACTTTGCTTCTCTCGGACCCAACAGCCACGGCTCCTCCTCCCCTCCTTCACTCCGCTGCAACAAAAACAACTGAGGACTGTGTTAATGGTGGGGACCTCTCCGCTGGCCCTCGGGACCTTCATCACCGACTCGGGTTTTCAAAACGCACGATAGACGCATTAGCGTTTTTCCTTACCAACCATAGTAGAGAGAAGTGGAGTGAGTGAGTGGCCGTATAATGGAATTCACAAAATCTCTTTCTCCAGTTGTTTAAAAAAAATCTTTTACTGGGTACATATTCAGAACTAAGCTGTGTCGTTTATGATTTGTTGCAGTGAGAGATACGCTGTAATTACCATCCTTAATACCTCATTAAACTAGGTAATAATCGTGAACTTTTACTGTTTTTGGCTTGGTCATTAACTTGCCACAATTAGTGTTGAGTGACGTAGGATAAACCTTGTTAGCCTCAGAGAAACAATGAAACATTCAACTCAACCTAAATGAACTTCCTCGACCCAAAATAAATCTTTCATTGGTGTATATTAACCATTCACGTCACACACGACACCTGCCCTGCCACGACCCTTCCCCTGCCACCCAATCACGACCCTTCCCCTGCCACGCTATCACGACCCTTCCCCTGCCACCCAATCACGCCCTTCCCCTGCCACGCTACCACGACCCTTCCCCGACCCTACCCTATCACGACCCTTCCCTGCCACCCCTATATCACGACCCTTCCTGCCACCCTATCACGACCCTTCCTCTGCACCCTGTCACGACCCTTCCTCTGCCACCCTGTCACCCTTCCCCAGCCACCCTATCACGACCCTTTCCCTGCCATCATGTCACGACCCATTCCCTGCCACCATGTCACGACCCTTCCCCTGCCACGCTATCACGACCCTTCCCCTGCCAGAGGTATGCTGTGTCACGACCCATCCCAGCTACGAGTCTCTGAGGTTACACTCTCTATGTCTGTCTCTCTCTGTCTGCCTGTCTTTCTCTCTATGTCTGCCTGTCTCTCTCTGTCTGTCTGTCTGTCTCTCTCTCTCTCTCTGTCTGCCTGTCTCTCTCTATTTCTGTCTGCCTGTCTCTCTCTGTCTGTCTGTCTGTCTCTCTCTCTCTCTCTGTTTGCCTGTCTCTCTCTCTGTCTGCCTGTCTCTCTCTATGTCTGTCTGCCTGTCTCTCTCTGTCTGCTTGTCTCTCTGTATGTCTGTCTGCCTGTCTCTCCCTGCCTCTAGTAAATAATGACCTCTTAATACCTCTAGTAAACCACCTCTTAATACCTCTAGTAAATAGTGACCTCTTAATACCTCTAGTACGTAATGACCTCCAGGTTTCGTGCCCACAGCTGCCCTGTTAACTACCTGCCTCTACAACCTGTGTAACTTCCCGGCTGGTGTTGTTCCCGTCACCCACGAGACGGAAGAGGATCAAGAGAAGCTCGAAGACTACCCGACCACTGACTTAATGTTCCAACTGGTTAAGGAGGTCAGTGCAGTCAGGTCATTTTCAGGTCACAGTCAAGTGATGATTAGGTCACATTAATGTCACAGTCAGTTCAATCAGGTAATGATAGGTCATATTTGTCATAATCAGTTCAGTCAGGTAATGATAGTCATATTAGTCATAATAAGTTCAGCCAGGACACAGTCAGGTCACGGGGTCGCTGTTAAGAAGGAAAAATATGTACTTAGTTAGGTCAAAGCGGGTCACCTCCAGATGAGATACGTCAGTTTATTTCACCCGATGATTAAACTCGGTAACGCTACCTTTGGGTCTGGTTGGGCATACATTATTGTATCCTAATTTTGTTAAAATAATGAGGACACACACATATTGTATTCAGAGTTTGATAAAAAGATGGATAGATACTGTATTTTTTGGCAACGACTACCTGTACAGTCGTGACGGAGTACACTTGTCTCGCGCGAGGGTAAAGACGTTGTCTACTTCCCTGGAGCGTGAATTTGTCACTCCAAAGGGGGGTCGCCAGTAGAGAGCTCGAGGTAAGTGGGAGTCAAAAAACAAGCAGGAGTAAAATTGGTTAATCAGGACAAGGGGTAAAACAGGACCAGGGAAGGATAGGTTTAAATATATACTATACAAACAGTAGGAGCGTTAGAAATAAGATAGACTTGCTGAGAGTCGTTGTTTATACCGAGAATGTTGACGTCATAGCTACCACTGAAACTTGGATGAATCTGGCCGGCAAGAACTTTTTATCAGAGTACCACATAGAAGGGTACAACCTTTTTCACAGGGACAGGGAAGGTAGGAAGGGGGGGACGGGTCGCACTCTTCGTCAAGGATACATTAAAATGTTGTAATAATAATTCAATAAAGGGTGAAATAGGAACCGAATCTGTATGGGTAGAAATTGCGGAAGGAAGAGAAAAACTAATTATGGGAGTGATTTGCAGGCCCCCAAGTCTTGGGGGCCTGTAAATCACTCCCATATGGCAGAAAATGAGTAGGGCAGCAAAATACAAAACCTAATTATGGGGGATTTCAACTTCAGAACTATTGACTGGAACAACATTGTAGGTGACTATGAATCTGAAGACTTCCTAGACGCAGTACAGGACAATTTTTTGAAACAACTAATTACAGAACCTACTAGAGGTGACAATATATTAGACCTAGTATTAACAAATAAAGAAAATATTATCAGAGATATCACAATAGGGGAAGAACTAGGTAACAGTGATCACAGAGAAATCAGGTTCACCCTAAATTGGGAAACGAAAAACAATGACAATATGGTCAGAGTCCCAAACTTTCGATCAGCGGATTATCAGGGGTAAAGAAGGTACCTAGGTGAGGTCACCTGGGAACAGTCAGGTCAGTCCCCAGTAGGAACTGGTGAGGTCACCGGCGACACAACAATTGATCATAACTATAATATATTCACTCATATACTACGTAAAGCACAAGAACAAAATATACCATACAGAAAAATTAGGTCAAATAAGAATGAGCCAAGGTGGATGACCAAAAAATTTAAATGTGACATAGGAATAAAGAAAGGAATTTATAAGAAATTAAAGGGAGGGGAGGAGCATCTCAGATAGGTATAATGAATTATCTAGGAATGTTAAGAAAATGTAAGGAAGGCAAAGAGGGACTACGAAATTAGGATAGCAAGAGAATCCAAGGCGAATCCCAAGGGATTTTCCAGGTATATAGGACAAAGGTCAAGGACAAAGTGGGGCCTTTAAAGTCAGAGAGAGGGGAAGTGATCGATGATAGTGAGGAAATAAACCAAGCAATAAACAGATACTTCTTATCAGTTTTCACAGAAGAAATTCACGAGGAAATGCCAGAGGTGGAACTGATATTTAGGGAAAATGAAGAAGAGAAATTAAAGAATATCACTATCAGAAAAGAGGATGTTCTTAAGAAGATAAATAAATTAAAGAAGACAAAATCCCCAGGGCCAGATGAAATTTTCCCTCGAGTTTTGAAAGAGTGTAAGGAACAGATTAGCGGACCCCTCGTAAAATTAATTACAAAATCATTTGACACGGGAGTTGTACCAGACTTGTGGAAACAGGCAAATGTAGTACCCATATTCAAAAAGGGAGACAGAGCATCAGCGTCAAATTACCGTCCGATTAATCTACGACTCTCAACATGGGTTTACAAAGGGAAAATCTTGTCTAACAAATCTGCAGACGTTTTTCAGGAAAATCTTCGAGGTAGTAGATAATGACGATAATTACGATGTTATTTACCTGGACTTTTGCAAAGTGTTTGAAAGAGTACCACATCAGAGGCTTCTGAGAAAAGTTAAGGCTCATGGTATCAAGGGGAAAGTTTTAAATTGGATAAAATCATGGCTCACAGATAGAGCACAGAGGGTCAGCGTAGATGGTGTTAAATCTGAGTGGGGCCGTGTAACAAGTGGTGTTCCCCAGGGGTCAGTACTAGGCCCACTCTTGTTCATAAGCTACATAACGATCTAGATACTGGGATCAGCAGTGACATAAGCAAGTTTTCGGATGACACCAAAATAGGGAGGCAGATTAATTCAGGACAGGGTGCAAATGCACTACAGGAGCAATTAAATAAACTGCAGAAGTGGTCAGAAAATGGCAAATGAAACTCAACACCAGCAAGTGCAGCGTACTTAATATTGGAAGAACAAATACTGTCAATGTATACAGCCTTAACAACATCAACTTAGAGACTCGACTTTTGAAAGAGACTTAGGGGTACTTGTAAGCCCGGACCTACGGCCTAGAAAACAGTGCGTTAATGTTCGAAATAAAGCAAACAGAGTATTAGGTTTTATATCTAGACGTGTAAGTAATAAGAGTGCAGAGGTCTTATTGCAACTATATCTTGCGCTAGTCAGGCCGCACCTCGAGTATGCGGTTCAGTTCTGGCGCCCCTATTATAGAATGGATATCAATTCACTAGAGTCGGTGTAGCAAGGAATGACGAAAATGATTCCGGGACTTAGAAACCTTCCATATCAAGATAGATTAAAGAAACTAAACTTGCATTCCCTAGAAAGACGAAGAGTGCGGGGAGATATGATAGAAGTATCTAAGTGGGTGAAAGGAATCAATAAAGGGGATATAGATAAAGTTCTTATAATATCCGAGCAGGATAGGACTCGTAGCAACGGATTTAAGTTGGATAAGTTAGAGGTTTAGGAGGGAGATAGGAAGGAACTGGTTCACAAATAGGGTGGTGGACGAGTGGAACAAGCTTAGCAACTTTGTAGTAAGTGCTGGAACGCTGGAAATTATTAAAAGGAGGCTAGATAGATTCATGGATGATAGAGAGTGGTAGTAACTCTCGACAGGAGCTGCCATGCACAGGTCAACCGGCCTATTGCAGACTCCTTATTTTCTTATGTTCTTATGCTCGCTCTGGTACACATTTCAACTTGTCTCATAACACAGGCTACCAGAGACGCCACGGGACTGCCCATCGGCGTGCAAGTAGTGGCTCTACCCTGGCAGGAGGAGTTGTTGTGCCGGGCCATGAGGGACCTCCAAGACCAGCTCAAGATCGCCCACGTTCACAAGTAGCCTACCTCACCCCCTAAATTCCTGGACCACAGCCCTTGCAGTCTTCAGGCCACAGCCCCTGCAGTCCTCGGGCCGCATCTCCTGCAGGCCCCAAGCCATATCCCCATAGTACTCGGGGTCATTCTGTTCATAGTCCCCGGGTCGTCTGTCCCCAACAGACCCCGGGCCACATCTCAGAGTTTGAAGTGCTTGGACCACATAAGGGGACGATTACCTCTGAGGCTGTGTACACCTGTCCTGCTCAAGGTATATGGAAGTGGGACTCGGATGAATTAGATGCATATGTAGAATATTAGGTACATGTGAGGGAGGGATGACTTCTTGTATACAGTATGCACAAGGTGTACTTTGTGTTAATGCTCTTTAAAAACTGCGGTGATCATATTAGTTCACACAATGCTGTAGTCATCACTTAGTAATTTACATAAAGATACACTTCTCTCTGGGTGTACTTAATGTGACCTTCGGGTAATCATAGTCATTAAGCAGTTAACCTTTTCAACGATTGTTATTAAAATTTGTCACTGTATTGTTAGTTACCTAAATTATAAAGTGACCTGCCCGCGACCAAGGACAGGTGGCAGTGCCAGGCTATTACAGTCCAGGGACGGTCACTGTGTCACGCCCTACTGGTGCCATCCACCACTATGTATTGTATGTAGTGTTATTCTAACTCACTGTAACTTGATTCTAAGGACACTAATAAGCCGCAGTAATAGTAGTAGCAGTCATCAGTTGGGAGTCGAACCTGTGTCTTGAAGCATCAGAATCCCGCGCTCTAGTGTTCTCACCGTCCAGCAGACCCCTCGTGGCTCTGACTCACTCGTCTTGTAAAGTGTCTGAGATGTTCACAGATTAGTGTTATTGTTCACACGATGATGATCGTCAACCTCCTAACATGTACAATCTTCTGGTGTATAGATTTAGACATGATGTGTGAGAAGTAAAGGTGTCTTCCCCGTCACCGTGCAGATGGTGGTCCTCAAGGCGTAACTCCGACTCTAACCTGTGGTGATGTAGTTCCTCTTCCACTGTGTCTCTGTCTCCCTGGATCACCGCACCTGCTGCTCTGTGTTAATGACATCATATTTCTGGTTGAGCCAGCAGCTCTGTATGTGACTGTCACTGAGTAAGAATGTGACTCACTGTCTGAAGAACAATATATTTTGTCCACACTGGCGAGCTGTTGGGTGAGTTTAGTTATTGTTTATTTATATAAAAACTTGTTTTCATTATTATACAAACATTTCTCACTGCCGTACAGCGAGCAGGAGGCAGCTGCTGTTATACAATAGCTTCCAAATTACTGTGTTCATATTTAATTTAACAGTTTGAGTGTTATTAACTCGAGCTATTGTGTGGCGGCCAGAGGTGTTACAGGGAGACCGTCAACACTACAGTATCTCAGTAGATGTTTTATGTATAAACTTGTGTGATTCTTGTCAGCAGATATACATGGCTGACCTGAAACTGTCGGATTAAGAAAGCTTTCACAACTTTTACATTACTGAACGCGTTACAGTAGATTATAGTCACGTTACATCTAACTGTTTAATGAGTCAAGACGGATCTAACTGCGTCTTGAACCTTTAACGTGACCGTGAGTGACCTGGAGTTACTTCCCAACGCACACGACGGCCACCAGCGGGGACCGTCACTCAGTTCTGTACAATAAAACACGAAGACAGAACTGCCGAGGAAGAGTGTCGTAACCATCCTAACTCTCACTGTGTGTAGATGACTCTGTGAAGGAATCTACGGTGGTACTTTTATATAAATGTTCAATATTAAATCAAATAATAAACTGCACTAAATTGAGTTTTCTTAACCCCAATACACGAAGTGGTCGACCATTTGAGGACGAGTGTTGAAGCTTTAACTCTTCAAGGAGGATAACGTAGCGTACTATAGGTTACCGTCCTCAAGGGGTTAATCCACCGTGCTCAAAAGGTTAATAATATGCATAAACAAATATATAAAAAAAATAAGATTTCTTAACAGATCTTTCTAGTAGACAGTCAGCTAGGAGTCAGGGAGATAGACAGAAGCAGTAAGACAGAGGAAGAGATACGGTAAATATGTCACAGAATATTAAAAAATTACCATGTGAATGTTTACTTTTTTTGGTGGTGGTTTACGAGCGAAAATCGTTCTCACAATTATCTCATTCTCACGTTAACTTAATTATTTATCTCGATTTTTTTTCTTTTTTTTTACGGAGTTCGCCCAAATTAGGCCAATTCTGCGCACCATTTGATGATGTATTTAGTTAGTCGGGCGGAATGAGGGTATTAGCCAGGGTTATCGTGGCACACACAGAGGGTAATGACCTGAGCCAACTTAATGCCTACCTATAAACAACAGCTTCCCACTGGCACGTGTACCCCCTACCCTCTCACCCCTCTCAGATGGTGTTGGTGATGACTCTATCTATCTATCTATGGTCGTTTTTAGGTAAGGTTAAATTGAAATATTTTTGTCCAGGCTTCCCCTAGTAATAATAAAAACAGAATATCCCCCCCCCCCCCAACCAACAATACACACACCGCCCCACCACCCAATACACACACTATGGATGACAGATGGTGTGAGTCAAACAGGAAGCGAGAGAGACAATGGTGGCGGCGCTGGTAAAATTAATAAATTCTGTGTGACTAGAATGTGTGGTGTTGTGGTGGTGGGTGAGTGATGAAGCATGGCCAGTGTGTGAGGCTCTCCGGGTATTACAAGGGTACGGTATACATCCCAGTATACCGCTGTTCCTACTGTTACCATGATGGTCGACAGGTATATATCACTTTATTCGGAATATACTCAATATATCTGGCTTCTCTCTCTGAATGGGGAGCTATACTATTTTATATTGGTTATACGGTAGCAGTAGGATATGTTACGGTATGAAATTACGGTACAGTACTGAAGTCTTTGACCTAAGTACGGTTTGAAATTATTGTATGACATTTTACCCCAGTTTGTTTGGTTACGAAAGTATGTAATATTTTTCTCCTGCACCTTTTTTCCCTCTTTTCAAGATTAATAATAATTAATTACAGTTAGCTACCACCACCTATCACCATCAGTCTCCACCACCACCTACCACCATCAATCTCCACCACCACCTACCGCTATCAATCTCCACCACCACCTACCACCAATCAATCTCCTCCACCACCACCTATCACCATCACCACCACCTACCAATCTCCACCACCACCTACCGCTATCAATCTCCACCACCACAAACCGCCATCAATCTCCACCACCACCTACCACCATCAATCTCCACCACCACCTACCACCATCAATCTCCACCACCACCTACCGCTATCAATCTCCACCACTACCTACCGCCATCAATCTCCACCAACACCTGCCACCTCATTCTTACTTTACCTGAGATTAATTAGCACGACCATAATGAAGAGACCTGTCACTCACCTTGTTGCCGTGGTGACCCATCCTCTCACCATCACTCCTCTTCCATCACCATCACTCCTCTTCCTTCACCATCACTCATTCCTCCCTCACCATCACTCCTCTTCCCTCACCATCACTCCTCTTCCTTCACCATCACTCATTCCTCCCTCCACCATCCTCCTCTCCCTCACCATCCTCCTCTCCCTCTCCTCTTCCCTCCTCACCATCCTCCTCTTCCTCACCATCCTCATTCCTCCCCCACCTCTCATTCCTCTGCCATCCTCCTCTTCCTCCACCATGCCTGTCCATCACTCATTCCTCCCTCACCATCACTCTTTCCTCCCTCACCATCACTTCTTCACCATCCTCCCTCACCATCACTCTTTCCTCCCTCACCATCACTTCTTCACCATCACTTCTTCAGTATGTCTTCCTCATTATTAAGCACCCAGCAAACTCACCATCACCTACTACACTCATGAAATTCCCATCACTTCACCATCACCATTACCACACATCACCACACATCACCGCACATCACCACACATCACCAAACATCACCACACATCACCACAGATCACCACACATCACCGCACATCACCAAAGATCACCTCACATCACCCCACATCACCACACATCACCACAGATCACCACACATCACCACAGATCACCACACATCACCACAGATCACCACACATCACCACAGATCACCACACACATCACCACAGATCACCACACATCACCAAACATCACCACACATCACACGGTCACCACACATCACCCCACATCACCTCACATCACCCACATCGCCACACATCACCACAGATCACCACACGTCACCCAAACATCACCACACATCACCACAGATCACCACACATCACCACAGATCACCTCACATCACACATCACCACATCACCAAACATCACCCCACATCACCGCAGATCACCGCACATCACCAAAGATCACCTCCATCACCCCACATCACCACGTATGCAAACCATCACCACACATCACACATCACCACACATCACCACAGATCACCACACATCACCACAGATCACCTCACATCACCCCACATCACCACACATCACCACAGATCACCTCACATCACCCCACATCACAACACATCACCACACATCACCACAAAGGTCTCTGCTTTCCTTCTCTCCGTCTTTTTGTTTCTTGCTCAGGATGTCCACAAGTTTCCGCAAGATGTTTTGGGTGACAGGCGTCGTAAAGTGTGGTCGTGTTATCTGGTGGGGGGGAACTGAGCTGTACCGGGCCACACAAAGGATCCAGCAACATATTTAGTCCGGGTTGGCGTCGCCCGGAGGTCCTCTTACGCTCCAGGGAAAGAATATAATGGTAGCAGAAGTGTTTTCAAGGGGAGGGGAGAGGAGTGTTTGGAGATAATGGTCTTGTGTTTGCTGCCATCTGACGGCGAAAATCAACCAACCAACAACCAAATAAACATTCAAAAACACCCAGACACACACACACATACCTGTTGAAGATGCCCCTGCCTGTCAAGATGAAACAGTTCCCAGGCGTTCATTAAAATGTTAACGTTTTAAAGCGAAGAAGTTGACCTTTAGCATTCTTAAAAATATATATATTTTTTTCCCTTCATCGCCGTGTCCTCCCACCATGATACACTGCTAACGAGAGGCTTCATCAGTGTTTCTTAAGAGAGTGTTGGTTCAATTAACATGATGGTGAGGATGCCGTTTACCAAGGTGCTATTATTTACCTTAGTTACCCTTGTGTTGTCGAAATGGATTCATCAAAGCTGTTTTAGGAGTTCGATACATTCATTTGTCGGGTCACTTAAAAGTAACCCGATGTTCAGGTGTAGGGCAGGTGTAAGACAGGTGTAGAGCAGGTGTAGGACAGATTTGTGCGACAGGTGTAGGACAGGTGTAGGACAGGTGTAAGACAGGTGTAATACAGGTGTGGGGCAGGTGTAATACAGGTGTGGGGCAGGTGTGGGACAGGTGTGGGGTAGTTGTAGGGCAGGTGTGGGGCAGGTGTAGGGCAGGTGTGGGGCAGGTGTGGGGCAGGCGCTGGGGCAGGTGTGGGCAGGTGTGGGGCAGGTGTGGGACAGGTGTGGGCAGGATGGTCCGCTTGTCTCTAATAATTATCAATTCGTAGTTTAGTCCTGAGACCCTTATGACGAGGTACAAACTTTGTCCACAAGACTTCAGCTGAGACCCTGAGGAAGGCGGCGACGCTGATGAAGGTCGGGGTGCGTAGGTGCGGGGGTGGGAAGATCAGGGAGGAAGAGGATGGGGGTGATGGAAGGAAGGAGAGAGGGATGGGGTGGGGAGGAAGAGGTGAGGGAGGAGGAGGAGGGAAGGAGGAGGTAATGAAAGGAGGGAAGGAAGAGAGGGAGGGATGGAGGAGATGGGGTGAGATAGAAAGATGAGGGATGGAGGGGATGGAGAGGGGAGGGTGGGAGATAGGGCGTATGCTGGAGAGGTGAGGACTTTTTATCCAAGAGAACAGACGCACACACACACACTTAACCAGTCCCCCCCCCCAAAAAAAAAATAGAAAACATATCCACTACAGAACTAAAAAGATATATTTTTATCTCTAAACTAATATAAAGAAACCTTAACCTAACCTAACCTAACCTTAACCTAACCTAACCTTAACCTAACCTAACCTAACCTAACCAGAAATTCTTCAGTGTTTTCGTCTGAGGGCATAAAAATGTTATGAATATATTGATAATAATAATAATAATAATAATAATAATAATAATACGAATAGTAATAACAATAATATTCGTAAATAGTAATAAATAAAGTTAAACTAATACTGAATAAGATTACGTGCTGTTCGACAGGTAAGTTACGTGCTGTTCGACAGGTAAGCTACGTGCTGTTCGACAGGTAAGATTACGTGCTGTTCGACAGGTAAGCTACGTGCTGTTCGACGGTTAAGATTACGTGCTGTTCGACAGGTAAGCTGCATTAACATTCGACGGGTAAGATTGCGTGCTGTTCGACGGGCAAATTTACGTGCTGCTCGACAGGTGAATACGTGCTGTTCGACAGGTAAGTTACGTGCTGTTCGACAGGTGAATGCGTGCTGTTCGACTGGGTATTGCATTATGTTCGACAGGGTAAGTTACGTGCTGTTCGACAGGTAAGATTACGTGCTGTTCAATAATTTTATATAAAATTCGACGAGCGGGTGGGGGGAGGCAGCAGGAAGTGAGGAGGTGAAGGAAGGGAGGGAAGAGGAGGATGAAGAGGAGGGTGGTTCTATCGTAGGAGCGGACGTGAGAGAGAGAGAGAGAGAGAGAGAGAGAGAGAGAGAGAGATATCACCCTTTTTATACTAACAGCGCCGCGTTCTCTCTGTCTCTGTCTATTTGCCTGTCTGTCTCTCAGTGCAACGTTTTCTTTCTCTCTCTCCCCCAGCATACAGCACGTTCCTTGTTTTTCACTCTCTCTTTCAGCACCAAGTTCCCTCCACCTCTCTCTCTCTCTCACTAGACACGTTATGTCGTTAGCGGCCGTACCAGCATTGTCCCTTGGGTCTCGTTGACGCTTTTCGTTAACCCCTGCCACATTTATGTTCTCTCTCTCTCCCTCTCTCTCTCTCTCTCTCTCTCTCTCTCTCTCTCTCTCTCTCTCTCTGTGTGATTCTTTCTCTGTCACTTTCTCTTTCTCTATCTTTTGTATTTCTTTCGTAATCGTTCTCTTCTCTCCCCTAGTTTCACTCTCTCCATTCTTTTTGGAGGAAGGGTGTGGAGGGAGGGAGGGAGGGAAGAAGGAAGGGTGGAAGGAAGGTAAGGGAAGGGAGGAAGAGATGAAAGAAAAAGGAAAGATCTGACACTGTTTCCCTCTCAACCTTCCCACTCTCTTCCCTCTCATCGCCTCCCTACTCACCCCTCTCATCGCTCTCGCCGCCTCCTCACTCACCCCTCTCGCCGCCTCCACCTCACCCTCTCTGCCTCCTCCCTCTCTTCCCTACTCACCCCTCTACCGCCTCCTCCACCCCTCTCACCGCCTCCTCCATCCCTTCTCGTGCCATCAGAAGAGATGTCAAACACTATTCCGTTGCCACTAAAACACGTTCCTTTCTGTCCAGCCTGGGCCTCCAGTCCGTCACCACCTCGAGTCGTCACCACCTCGAGTCGTCACCCCTCCAGTCGTCACCTCTCAAGTCGTCACCCCTCCAGTCGTCACCCCTCCAGCTGTCACCCTGGGATCATGTAAACATCTATGGAGTCGTACTGGGGTCATGAAGTCATCTAGGGGGTCGTACTGGGGTCATGAAGTCATCTAGGGGGTCGTACTGGGGTCATGAAGTCATCTAGGGGGTCGTACTGGGGTCATGAAGTCATCTAGGGGTCATGCTGGGGTCATGAAGTCATCAAGGGTCGTACTGGGGTCATGAAGTCATCCTAGGGGGGTCATGCTGGGGTCATGTAGTCGTCTAGGGGGTCGTACTGGGGTCATGTAGTCATCTGAGGGGTCATGCTGGGGTCATGTAGTCATCTAGGGGTCGTACTGGTCATGTAATAGTCATCAGGGGGTCGTACTGGGGCTTTACATAGGTCGTGTGTTCGGTAGTGGTCGTAAGGTCGTGATGTTGACAGTGAACAAGGAAAGGGAAATAAATTGAACTAAGGGGGAAGGAGGGGGATAAGTGGGAGGGAGGGGGAAGGGAGGAGGAGGAAGTGAGAGGGAAGAGGAGGGAGTAAGGAGAGGGAGAATGGGAGGAAGTGGAAGAGGAAGAAGGGAAGGGGCAATGGAGGGGAGAGCTGAGGGCAAGAGAGGATGGAGGTGGGAGGGCTGGGAAGGAGAGTGGGGAGGGGAAGGGAAGAAGGGATCTATCAGCACGTTTTCTACCAATATTCAAGCTTTGAAGGAAGAGCCAGACGTCTCTCTCTCTCCCTCTCTCTCTCTCTCTCTCTCTCTCTCTCTCTCTCTCTCATCCATCGTGTCCAGTTATCTTCAGGGAGGAAGGGGAGATGGGGGTGGGGAGAGAAGGAATGGGGGTGGAAGGAAGACGGAGGGGGAGGGTAAAAGAGGGGATGGGGAGAAGGGAGGGAAGGAAGAACTAAGAACGTCTTAGCTCTCCCTCTCTCTCTCTCTCTCTCTCTCTCTCTCTCTCTCTCTCATCCATCGTGTCCAGTTATCTTCAGGGAGGAAGGGGAGATGGGGGTGGGGAGAGAAGGAATGGGGGTGGAAGGAAGACGGAGGGGGAGGGTAAAAGAGGGGATGGGGAGAAGGGAGGGAAGGAAGAACTAAGAACGTCTTAGCCATTGTTGAAATAGTTGGTTTAAGTTGGCCCTCTGTGGTGGCTTCTTCTGGACGGTCGTGTTGTGTCAACTTGGCCTGATGATTGCTGCCGGACCCTAACCAAACCTTTTCTCTTGGTCTCTTAGCCAGCCCTTTTCTAAGAGATATATAGCCCTTTCCAGCCCCTTCCATTATATCTCTAGCCCTTTCCAGCCCCTTTCAACACATATCTAGCCCTTTCCGGCTCCTTCCAACACATCTCTAGCCCTTCCTAGCCTCTTCCAAATGATCTCTAGCCCTTTTCAGACAATTCAAACAGATATCTAGCCCTTACTAGCCCTTTCTATCAGCCCCCTACTCCTCCCCAGCTTTCCCCAGCCCTTATCACCTCTCCTAACCAGATATTCAGCCGTTTCCAGTTCTCCCTAGCCCCCAGCATCCCCCCTCATTAATCCCGAGCCCTCTCTAGCCCTTTTCTGTCCCGTATCCAGCCCCCTGTGACTCTCTGCAGCCCCCTCTAGCTCTCTCCAGCCCTCTGTAACCCTCTCCTTGGCCCACTTCTTTCCTATCTTATTTTTTCTAACCTTAAACCTTCTTCCTCTTCCTCTCCTTTCACCTTCCTCTTTCTCTCTTTCTCTATCCCTCATTTATTCTTCCACTTCTTCCGCCTACCATTTACGTCCTTCTCATCTTACATTCCCCCTTCTTCCCCCTTCCGTTTACCCCCTTTCCTCCTACCTTTTTGTCTGTCTCCCTTCCATTTCTGCCTTTCCGTTCCTTTTTTCCGCCTTTCTCTTCCTCTCTGCCCCCCCCACACTCCCACAGATCTTTTTCTCTTGAAGTGTAACGCGATTTTTCTTCTATGTTGTTATGTCCTTTTTATTTGGAGCTGACCCGTGAGAGAGAGAGAGAGTCTAAACAAGAAAAGGAGAGAGGAGAAGAACAAGAAAAGAGAGAGAAGAACAAGAAGAAGAGAGGAGAAAAAAGACCATAGAATAATAAAAGCTACAAAGAAACAAGACTGGTGTGTATGTGAGAGCCGTGTCAGTATTTTGTTTTCATGTGACACAGGAGATATTTATAGAGGTTGACAATGTTCTGGGGCAGACATATAGGCTATTAAAAGACGCTAGTAACATATGGCTTAAGCTAAGGATGTCTGTGAGGGTGCGGAGGTTGAGTGGATATATGGCTCGTCTCTTGTTTTAAAAAGAGTCGCTGGTTCGCATCCAGTAATACCCCTAGTTTATATTCAGATGTTGATGAAGTGAAAAATCGAAGGGTAAGTATGCAGTATACTGTATCCACACTACCCCTCACGGATTACGTATTAAACAGATGGATGGATGATTGTGTGGATGGACCCAGCGTGAGTGTATCCAAGCCTCTGGTAGATACCATCCTCACCATCAACTAGTGTTCCACCCTCTCATACGTTCCTCACCACCAACTAGTGTTCCACCCTCTCACACCTTCCTCGCCACCAACTAGTGTTCCACCCTCTCACACCTTCCTCGCCACCAACTAGTGTTCCACCCTCTCACACGTTCCTCACCATCAACTAGTGTTCCACACTCTCACACCTTCCTCGCCACCAACTAGTGTTCCACCCTCTCACACCTTCCTCACCATCAACTAGTGTTCCACCCTTTCACACCTTCCTCACCATCAAGTAGTGTTCCACCCTCTCACACCTTCCTCGCCACCAACTAGTGTTCCACCTCTCACACCTTCCTCACCATCAACTAGTGTTCCACCCTTTCACACCTTCCTCACCATCAACTAGTGTTCCACCTTTCACACTTTCTCACCATCAACTAGTGTTCCACCTCTCACACCTTCCTCACCATCAACTAGTGTTCCACCCTTTCACACCTTCCTCCCATCAACTAGTGTTTCCACCCTCTCACACGTTCCTCACCATCTACTAGTGTTCCACCCTCTCACCTTCCTCACCATCAACTAGTGTTTCCACCCTTTCACACCTTCCTCACCATCAACTAGTGTTCCACCCTCTCACGTTCCTCACCATCTACTAGTGTTCCACCCTCTCACCTTCCGCACCATCAACTAGTGTTCCACCCTCTCACGTTCCTCGCCATCAACTAGTGTTCCACCCTCTCACACCTTCCCGCGCTATCAACTAGTGTTCCACCCTCTCACATCAACTAGTGTTTCTCCCTCACCATCAACTAGTGTTCCACCCTCACACGTTCCTCACCATCAACTAGTGTTCCACCCTCTCACGTTCCTCACCATCAACTAGTGTTCCACCTTCTCATACGTTCCTCACCATCAACTAGTGTTCCACCCTCACACCTTCCGCGCCATCAACTAGTGTTCCACCCTCTCACACCTTCCTCACCATCAACTAGTGTTCCACCCTCTCATATGTTCCTCACCATCAACTAGTGTTCCACCCTCTCACACGTTCCTCACCATCAACTAGTGTTCCACCCTCTCACACCTTCCTCACCATCAACTAGTGTTCCACCTTCTCATACGTTCCTCACCATCAACTAGTGTTCCACCCTCTCACACGTTCCTCACCATCAACTAGTGTTCCACCCTCTCATACGTTCCTCACCATCAACTAGTGTTCCACCCTCCTCATCATCCACTAACACAAGGCAGATTTAACAGAGGTAATTATTCATAGTGGTGATTGACTGAGAGTGCACAAAGCGATCCAGTCAGTCAGTCAGTCAGTTTACAACCTGTCATCTTTCACCGTGGACAAGGGCGTGGTGTAATGGTAGAGTAATAATGTGGTGGTAGTGGTGGTGGTGATAATGGTGGTAGTGGTGGTAGTGGTGGTAGTGGTAGTGGTGGTAGTGGTGGTAGTGGTAGTGGTGGTAGTGGTGGTGGTGGTGGGTCACAGTGGCTGGGGTTGTACTCTTGTAATAACAATTGGGTGGTCATGTAGGCTACCCATGACATGCCCCCCTCATGACACACACACAACTCACCTCACCTCTCTACCCTTATGACATGACACACACATCTCACCGAAATGAAGTGAGTCGTCTTCTTATTTATTTAGAAGAAGGAGAAGAAGAAGAAGAACCTACCTACAGGTCTACAGGAAGGATTGACGGTAAATTATAAAAGTTTTAGTCAAGAGATAAAAATATTTCATTCCTTAGTCAACTTTACCAAGTCTCTAGTTCTTCTGCCCCTCTTAAGGCCAGTCGTAGTGCTGACCCGTCTCTTGATTCTTGTCTTTATCACTGACACCTGTCCTCACTCACTCACTGACACCTATCCTCACTCACTCACTGACACCTGTCCTCACTCACTCACTGACACCTATCCTCACTCACTCACTGACACCTGTCCTCACTCACTCACTGACACCTGTCCTTACTCACTCACTAACACCTGTCCTCACTCACTCACTGACACCTGTCCTCACTCATTCACTGACACCTGTCCTCACTCACTCACTGACACCTGTCCTCACTCATTCACTGACACCTGTCCTCACTCACTCACTGACACCTGTCCTCACTCATTCACTGACACCTGTCCTCACATTAGTGTGTGTGTGTGTGTGTGTGTGTGTGTGTGTGCAACAGTGAGTCATAATGGGATCGGTATTGTTACTTCAGCCCCAGAAAACTTCTAGCGCCTCCTCCTTTGTAAAGAGCATCACCTGGCGTTGCGATCGCTCGTGCTGGAGAAAATATAGGAGAGTCATCCCTGATACATGCGTTTGTGTGTGTAGTCTTCCTGATACACACGAGACAATGTTGACTTTATGAGAAGGCCAAGCCGAGACGGAACACACCCCGGGACACACGCCGACCTCTATAATATCTTATCTTCCTCCTCGAGAGTAAATTTCATCCTAGAAACTCTCCTTTTATGGCCTAGGAATCACTGTACCTTGAGAGCAGTTTTGTTCAGACCCTTGAGCTGAAGGCTGCTTGCCTCTTACACGCTCGCTGGCTATATTTTGGCGTGGTCTGGCTATACTCACCCCACATAGTGCCTCACCCCACACAGTGCCTCACACAGTGCCTCACCCCACACAGTGCCTCACACAGTGCCTCACCCCACACAGTGCCTCACCCCACACAGTGCCTCACCACCACAGTGCCTCACCCCACACACAGTGCCTCACCCACACAGTGCCTCACCCCACACAGTGCCTCACCCCACAGTGCCTCATCCCACACAGTGCCTCACCCACACAGTGCATCACCTCACATAGTGCCTCACCCCACAGTGCCTCACACAGTGCCTCACACAGTGCCTCACCCCCACACAGTGCCTCACCCCACAGTGCCTCACCACACAGTGCCTCACACACAGTGCCTCACGTGCATAGGTGCCTCACATAGTGCCTCACCCACACAGTGCCTCACACAGTGCTCACACATCACCTGCCTCACCCCACACGGTGCCTCACACAGTGCCTCACCCCCACACAGTGCCTCACCCACACAGTGCCTCACCCACAGTGCCTCACCCACACAGTGCCTCACACAGTGCCTCACCCCACACACAGTGCCTCACCTCACACAGTGCCTCACAGTGCCTCACACAGTGCCTTGCCCCACACAGTGCCTCACCCCACGCAGTGCCCCACACACAGTGCCTCACACAGTGCCTTGCCTCACACAGTGCCTCACACAGTGCCTCACCCCACACAGTGCCTCACACAGTGCCTCACCTCACCCCACACAGTGCCTCACCCCACACAGTGCCTCACACAGTGCCTCACCCCACACAGTGCCTTGCCCCTCCTATTGCCTCACATAGAAGAGAGGGACAATGGTGTACACTTTTGGTGGGTCGACCTACCAAAAAAAATAGCCATTTAAATGCATGAGGACGACATTGACTGCTAATGTGAGGGCCGCCTCAAGATAACCCGTAAAGGGCGGCTAACAACCCGGAATTATCTCACCAGAACGTGAGCTGGAATATTTTACTGCACACCCCCACCACCACCCAACACTCTTGCCTACCGAACATCATAAACGGATATTATTTACGCTGTTTTTTTATTTATTTATTTCTTCAATATAAATAACTCTTATAAGGGTATTCATCTCTCATACATAAAAAATAAATATCCATATCAGGAAAAACATACATGATACACACTGTATACACTTACCTGTACAAAATATACATGGCAAACAATATCTTAAAACCATACGAGATACTAAAGTGAGGTGAGAGCTAAATACATCTAGGGCCAACTAAATAAAGTGAGGGTGGACCACACAGAGTACCAGCTTGGGGTGTACCACAGGGACTATGATCCCCTTACAATAGTTTTTTCTCTGTACATATGTAGTGTTCTGTTCCTCACCTTCAAGGAAATATTGACCTATTTCCCACAACGTAAATATGTGCTATAAAAGGGTAGAACTATTTTCTACAATGACTAATTTATATTTGAGTTTCATAATAGTTTTACCTATATATATATATATATATATATATATATATATATATATATATATATATATATATATATATATATATATATATATATATATATATATATATATATATATAACTACTGGATCGTAAAATTCTATAGTTTATGTTAATATTGTTTTGTTTCCTCTGGGGCGACTATGGAGGGACTATGGAAGAGGGCTCCTATGGAGGGCGACGCTGGAAGGGGCGACTATGGAGGGGCGACTCTGGAGGGCGACTGTGGAGGAGCTATGGAGGAGGGGGCGCCTGGAGAGGGCGACTATGGAGGGCGACTATGGAGGATGGGCGACTATGGAGGGCGACTATGGAGGGCGACCTAGGGAGGGCGTGACTATGGAGAGACTATGGAGAGGGGGACTATGGTAAGTGTTTAGAGCGATACAGAGACACTATCACTACATCAAGTACCTCTTCCTGCTGCCATTTTATAGGTCAAGTTCCCTTTGCTTTACCCTTTAATAGACCAATCTCTCCCTGATTGGTGGCGATACATGGCAACCAATCTCTCCCTGATTGGTGGTGACACATCCTCATCAGCATCTTCACTACTTCATCAAGGCAGATCATCGAGTATAATTATGTTACTAGTGCTCTGACCCCGCCTCGAAAACCCTTTACACCACGAGAGCTGGTGGCGTAACTGGTCAAAAGGGTTTTAGAAGTCCTAATGGACCCCAAGAATCCTAATGGGCCCCAGAAATCTAATTTTATACGTAATGAACTAATAAACGTTATTACGTAGACATATTCGACCTTAAGCCTGGTTTTGTACTTAGTGAGCTTCTAGGCGTACGTGATATTGGAGGCGAAGTAAGGACAGACCTACTCCAGCCACTTATGAGAACATGACATGGGTCTCATTTACATACCAATTTCACCCCTTTAACTGTGGGATTATTATTCTTCCTCATGAGAGAGAGAGGGGGGAGCCAGTGAGTGGGAGGGGAGGAGCCAGTGAGTGGGAGGGGAGGAGCCGGTGAGTGGGAGGGGATGAGCCGGTGAGTGGGAGGGGTGAGCCGGTGAGTGGGAGGAGAGCCAATGAGTGGGAGGGAGTCAGTGAGGAGGAGGGCTAGTGAGTGGGAGGAGCAACAAGACTTGAAAGGAGTGTTCGTGGAATTTTTTTACTTGGGGCGGGGGTGTGAGTACAGGGTGGGCGCAGAGTAGTGAAGATGGGTGGGGGCGGGTGGTAGAGGTGGATCGGGTCGTAGAGGCTAATTCAGAGTCACCCAGTCTCCTTCTCTCGGCCTCACTTGCTAATTAAGCTTCACCCAGGAATTTCAGTCAAGAGCTTCACCCAGGAGTCTCAGTCAAGAGCTTCAACCTGGAGTCTCAGTCAAGAGCCTCACCCTGGAGTCTCAGTCAAGAGCTTCAACCTGGACTCTCAGTCAAGAGCCTCACCCTGGAGTCTCAGTCAAGAGCTTCAACCTGGACTCTCAGTCAAGAGCCTCACCCTGGAGTCTCAGTCAAGAGCTTCAACCTGGACTCTCAGTCAAGAGCCTCACCCTGGAGTCTCAGTCAAGAGCCTCACCCTGGAGTCTCAGGGAAGAGCTTCACCCTGGAGTCTCAGTCAAGAGCCTCACCCTGGAGTCTCAGTCAAGAGCTTCAACCTGGACTCTCAGTCAAGAGCCTCACCCTGGAGTCTCAGTCAAGAGCCTCACCCTGGAGTCTCAGTCAAGAGCCTCACCCTGGAGTCTCAGTCAAGAGCCTCACCCTGGAGTCTCAGTCAGAGCCTCACCCTGGAGTCTCAGTCAAGAGCCTCACCCTGGAGTCACAGTCAAGAGCCTCACCCTGAAGTTACACACACACACACACACACACACACACACACGAGGTATTTTGCTCCACATTTTTATAGCAGTGAAATTTTTACTCCTACAAAGCGGCAGTCTCAGATTCATGACCATTAAATCCAATATCTGCGAAATTTGTGATATCCAATTCCGGTACCATAATTTCCAAGGACGGGGAGGGGGGGGGAGAGGGGAAGGGGAGGGAATAATGGAGTGAGAGGGGGAGGAGAGAGGGGAGGGGATGTAAATATTCAACAAAAAATAAAAATCCCGTAAAATAACACTATTTTAAGAGACCGGGTACAGTCCACCTCCTCGCCCCATCCCACTACAATGCTGTCCTGTATTCGAAAAGTTGTCCCACTGTACTGGGCTCAAGGGAATCAAAATGAGGTAAGAACGTGAAACTTTCTAACAAAATCTTGGTATGAGGTGAAAATTATATTCTGTATATATTTATAAAATTCAACACAAATCCATTATATGCATTTCCATTTTAATTAGTGTTTTTTTTCTTCTTTGTATAAACCAGAATTAATACGACCATCAGTACCCGGGAGATTGGTGTGTGTGTCTCACTAATGCTGAATAATAATGAATGATAATGACACAATCCTACTTTGTAATCCGTATGCTGCTGAGGAACACAAACACACACAAGGCCGGGTGTGTAGTGAGGGTGATGACGGGGGCCCGGGTGTATGGTGAGGGTGATGAGCATAGGGAGGATGGGGGGGCTAGTGTGGTGATACTTAAGTGCACAGCTCCGAGCCCCGACGACCCCCGACCCGCCCTAGTGAACCTTGGCTGCAACAGAATACAACTCCAGGTACTGTACGCTTGTGTTCAATATTACTAATTAAAGGTAAGGCAGGTAATTGTTAAAGATACTGTTAAAAATATATAGTCGAATATGTAAGCTTCACTTACTGTGGTGAACCCTGTCTGCTGCTACACACCGAGGGAATGGGGTGTTTACAAAGTCCCTTGATGTCTCTGTTTACATAGCTCCTCTTCGGCTTTGAGTAACATCAGCATATCACGACGCACACACCACCACCACCACGACGCACACACCACCACCACCACGACGCACACAACTACACCGCGACGCTCACACACGGCTTACACACCACCACCACGTACACGCCACCACCACGACGTACACACCTGCACCACGACGCACACAACTACACCGCGACGCTCACACCACCACGGCTTACACACCACCACCACGACGTACACACCTGCACCACGACGCACACAACTGCACCACGACGCTCACACCACCACCACGACGTACACACCTGCACCACGACGCACACAACTGCACCACGACGCACACACCACCACCACGACGCACACAACTGCACTACGACGCACACACCTGCACCACGACGCACGAGAATTGCTGTTCGACACCACAACCGCACCCAGCCCATACGAGCACGTACTGATCGCTATAAGAACAGCCCAGTCCCAACCATTGTAAAAATAATCAATAACGTGTAATCAACCAGTTTATTCACTCCCAGTCAATCTTACCTTTTGCACTGTCACTATGTTGAAATGCCCTGTAGTATGACCTTCTCCCCACCTAGTTATTATATATCATATTTGTATCACTTATGTTACTTGTATATTATTGGTAAATCAAGAGACCCATTCCCCTATTATGTAACTGTATATTTTCAGCCTTTTAGTTGCCATGCTCTTTAAATAAACCGTTAATTATTATTATTATTATTATTATTATTATTATTATTATTATTATTAACTGCACCACGACGTACACACCTGTACCACGACGCACACACCTGCACCGCTACGTACACACCAGTACCACGACGTACACGCCTGCACCGCGACGTACA
Source organism: Homarus americanus (assembly GCF_018991925.1). Lineage (NCBI taxonomy): Eukaryota > Metazoa > Arthropoda > Malacostraca > Decapoda > Nephropidae > Homarus > Homarus americanus. The sequence continues at coordinate 24,779 of NW_024719895.1, read as the reverse complement.
CGCCTCCACCACGACGTACACACCTGTACCACGACGTACACACCTCCACCACGACGTACACACCTCCACCACGACGTACACACCTCCATCACGACGCACACACCAGTACCACGACGCACACACCTGGACCGCGACGCACACACCTGGACCGCGACGCACACACCTGGACCGCGACGCACACACCTGGACCGCGACACACACAACTGCACACAATAAGAACCAACTCCTTCTGGAGACAACACCGCCTTGGTCCCCCGCCTCGCCAAACAGAACCACTAATTACATACTAGTTAATGATCGTTACATCTCCTCGTCGGTAGTTTAACCACAATTTGTTGATCCACCAAGCTCTATGTATGTATGTACTGTATGTATGTATGTATGTATGCATGTATGTATGTATGTATGTATGTAAGCTTTTTGGTGGTGATTGGGAGAGACTGAGGAGGATGGACTGAGGGAGGGAGCGTTGGTGGTGAGGGAGGGAGTGTTGGTGGTGAGGGAGTCAGTCTAGGGGAATTTTACACCACCAGCGCTCAATCTAGAGGAATAATATCCAATTTTTGTTATTTTCTCGACGTCATTTCAATAATAATATTATACCCAGGATGAATAATTTATGTGTAAGTATGCATATTCTTATTCATTAACCAGTAAAATAAAACAGAAAAAGTAATTAGTTTCTCATTGACAAAAAATCATCATTAATATATACAAATAATAAAAAATATAACAATGAAAGAAAACGTTAAGGATAATGAAGGGTAACTAAACTAATTCCAAAGTTTATTTCATTATTACAAGTAGTGAGTTTGGAGGAGGTTAGGGAGTGAGGAAGGAAGAAGAAGGCTTTTTTTTTTACTTACATCATCATCATTACCACCTTCTTCTTCCTCCTCCTCCTCCTCACCTCCCTCACTACATCAGGACGCACACTTGCCTCATCAATTGTCTGATGAGAAACAATAATAATAATAATATGTTGTATAAACCTTTGAAGATATGTGGATGATATGTTGGACACAGGGACACTAAGTATAATAATAATGATCAGCTAAGTCTTATTGATCAGCTGTATAATGATCAGCTGTATAATGATCAGCTGTATAATGATCAGTTGTTTAATGATCAGCTGTTTAATGATCAGCTGTTTAATGATCAGCTGCATAACAATCGGCTGTATAATGATCAGCTGTATAATGATCAGCTGTATAATGATCACACACTTGTTCAGGCAGCGTTCTGTTTGGTGGAGGAATGTGGGGGGGGGGTCAGTGAGGCTATAACTGTGTATGTGTGTTTGTTTGTGCTAGAGATCTTATAGAAACATACACACACACACACACACACACACACACACACACACACACACACATCTGCAAATTTGGTAAGAAGCTTCTACACCAACCTCGACACGGGCTCCTACTACCACCTGAGATCCCTCGCCCGAGAATTGCTGTTGGACACCACAACCGCATCCAGCCCATACGTGCACGAACTGATCGCTATAAGAACAGCCCAGTCCCAACCATTGTAAAAATTATCAATAACTTGTAATAAACCAGTGTATTCACTCCCAGTAAATACTACTTCTTGCACTGTCACTATGTTGAAATGCCCTGTAGTATGACCTTCTCTCCACCTAGTTATTATATATCATATTTGTATCACTTATGTAACTTGTATATTATTTGTAATTCGTAACCCATTCCCCAAATTATGTAACTGTATATTTTCAGTCTTCTGGCTGCCAAGCTCTTTCAATAAACCGTTAATTATTATTATTACTATTACACACATGTACAACCATACAGCATCCATACAAACAAACAGACACATAACACACGTACACAAACATACACACACACAGACACACACAGCCATACACACGTGACACAAACACAAATATGTATAAGATCATGTATAAAACCATGTATAAAGCCATGTATGAAGCCACCAATACAGTGAACTCCGAAACATGTATTATGGAAAGACATATATCTGTACGTGTGTGTGTGTGTGTGTGTGTTATTTAAGTCTATAAAAGGGATGTGTATGTATAAGATCATACATATGTATTTATAAACATATGTATACCTGTTTACATGTATACCTGTATGCCAACAGTACCCCAGCCACACACACCTCCACCTGTAAGACTCATCACAATCTTACTAATTATATATCGCTACAGGTAGATCGTACAACTAATGTATTAAAAACTATTTACACACACACACACACACACACATTAAAACAAACGAACAGAACAATTAAAAAACACCCATACACAGGTAATCAAAAACCTTGTGAATTTTTTGGGGGAAGATAAATGATGTTTCTGTCTTCATTTCTACACTTCCATTTTGCTTTGTATATATGACAGACAGACACACACACACACACACACACACACACACACACACACACACACACACACACACCCACGCTACATAAGGATTGATCCATCTTTTAATAACCTCTACAAAATGTCCTGTAGAACAATGCTGTAGTGACTAACGCCTATAAAGACTCCTTCAATCCCAAAAACGTCAAACTCTATAACAATTAAGTTTGATGGAAGATTATTTGGGATCTGTCAATCTCAATTCAGTGTAAAAACTGGTTCTTTTTCTGGGGAGGGGGGATGGGGGGTTGGGGGGGCGGAGGAGGTTAATTAGGCATCGGATGAGGGTCAAAGCTCAGGTGAGGAAGGGGGGTGGTGTGGGGAGGATCTAGACTTAATATTCAGGTGAGCACATGAGTGTATGTACTCAGGAAAGGTGGGCAGACTAGTGTAGACGATCACAGGTGAGAAGAAGCTTTAATAGGTAGATAAAAGGTGATTACAGGTGAAGCTGCTACACTTAAGAGGAGGAGGAGGAGGAGGAGGAAGAGGAGGAAGACAAGAAGCAAGAGGAGGAGGAAGAGGAGGAAGGAAAGCCGTGCATGAGAAGTACGGTCATGTAATTAAAGGTAAATGAGTAGGCAGTGATAGCAGGCAGGTGCGGCTACAGGTGTTAGAGGTAAGAAGAGAGAGAGAGAGAGAGAGAGAGAGAGAGAGAGAGAGAGAGAGAGAGAGAGAGAGAGAGAGAGAGAGAGAGAGAGAGAGAGAGAGAGAGAGAGTAGTAATAATTGTAGACAGACAGACAACAACAAAGACGTACAGTGGTATCGGTTAGGTTAGGTTAGGTTAGGTTAAGTTAGGTTAGGTTAGGTTAGGTTAGGTTAGGTTAGGTTAGGTTAGGTTAGGTTAGGTTAGGTTAGGGTCATACCATACCACCATACAGTGCAGCATCAGTTAATGTTAAAATAGAGAGGGAATTAAGAGTTAATGATCCTCAAGACAGGTGAGGTGACCAAAGCAGAGACGATGACTGCCCAGGACTTGGTGAATTATGTGGACGTGAGGAGAAGGAGGCAGTGTCTAGTATCGGGTCACAGAGGTCATCCAACGACGCTGAGGTGTACAGTACATGTTCCACGACGCTCATGGAACAGAAACATCAGAAACAGGAGGACCAATCAAGACAGTATCAATTGTAGCAGAAGAAGCAGCAGTAGCAGTAGTTGTAGTTGTAGTAATTGGATCAACAGGAACGTGTGACACAGTGGCAGCAGCAAGAGGGAGAACGGACGCGGCAGCAGCAGTATCAAGGACGGGGACGGTGCTCTTGTCATGGGCTGTCAAACAGAAATAAATTACTGACATGAAGCAACAGATGTGTGTGTGTGTGTGTGTGTGTGTGTGTGTGTGTGTGTCATATTACCTGACACACACACACACACACACACACAACCACACAACTACAAAAATACTGTAATTCCACTATATACATTTAAAAGTCGAATAATGTCAGATAACATAATATCACTCATAAAAAACTCACAAAATCTCATTAAAACACAAAGGAACTCATGAAATCACTCAGGAACTCATTAAAACATACAGCAACTCATTAAAACACACATGAACTCATTAAAACACACAGGAACTCATGAAAACACGCAGGAACTCATAAAAACACGTAGGAACTCATTAAAACATACATGAACTCATTAAAACACACAGGAACTCATGAAAACTCGCAGGATCTCATAAAAACACGTAGGAACTCATTAAAACATACAGGAACTCATTAAAACACACATGAACTCATAAAAACACACAGGAACTCATGAAAACATGCAGGAACTCATAAAAACACGTAGGAACTCATTAAGACATACAGGAACTCATTAAAACATACATGAACTCATTAAAACACACAGGAACTCATTAAAACACACAGGAACTTCTTAAAACATACAGGAACGCTTTAAAACACGCAAAAGCTCATTAAAACACACAGGAACACATTAAAACACGCAAAAGCTCATTAACACACACAGGAACACATTAAAATACGCAGGAACTCATAAAAGCACACAGGAACTCATTAAAACACACAGAAACTTATTAAAACACGCAGGAACTCACGAAAACACGCAGGAACTCATAAAAACAAACTCATTAAAACACACAGGAACACATTAAAGCACGCAGGAGCTCATAAAAGCACACAGGAACTCATTTAAACACACAGAAACTCATGAAAACAAACAGGAACACATTAAAACACGCAGGAACTTATAAAAACACACAGGAACACATTAAAACATGCAGGAACTCAAAAAACACACAGGAACTCATTAGAACATGCATGAACTCATAAAAACACAAAGGAAAACTCGAAACACTTACAGCAACGTAAATATACTCAGAAGTGTTGAGGGAAAGCAGGAGAGAGGTGAGGAAAACCCCCTTGGATAAACACGTAAGGACCCAATTTCTCGCCTTGTGGGATACAGTGCGTTACTAAGGGTACGCTGACGACTCGGGTATCTGTGTGTCGTCAGAAAGAGAGAGAGAGAGAGAGAGAGAGAGAGAGAGAGAGAGAGAGAGAGAGAGAGAGAGAGAGAGAGACTCACCTGAGTTACAGAACCTGTCAGCCTTGGGACTCTCAAATGAAGTTATCATGACCCCAGCCACGTCCCAGCTGCCGAAGGAAAACACATCATCACACACACAATACGACACGTCCCCCCCCCCCTCTCCTACCTCTTCCTTATCTCCCTCAACCCCCTTAATCTCATCCCTTCTCCCTTATCTCCGTCTCCCTCACCACTCCTCTCTCTAGCCTCTCATATCTCACTCTCCCTCAACCACCTCTCCATCACCCATCTCTCCCCCAACCACCTCTCCCTCAACCATCTCTCCCTCAACCACTTCTCCATCACCCACCTCTCCCCCAACCATCTCTCCATCACCCATCTCTCCCCCAACCATCTCTCCATCACCCACCTCTCCATCACCCACCTCTCCATCACCCACCTCACCCCTTCTGTTATGTTATGTAATCGTGTTGTGAAGTTAGGCGATAATAATAATAATAATAATAATAATAATAATAATAATAATAATAATAATAATAATAATAATAATAATAATAAAAGGCATTAATAATAATAATAATAATAATAATAACAGGTTGGTGTAAAGTAAAGGCTTGTATGCTTGTAGGTAATATATCCAACAATTTAGGTGCGTGTTGGCAAGTAATATTTTCGACGAATTTTATGTAACTAAAACTCGTATTCCGGGTTTAACTTAAGACTTAACACACTTCATATATCAGAACAATATTTTTCCGGAAAACAATAAAGAATAACAATATTTTCGTCGAATTACCTACCATTAAAATCGGAAAAAGTTGTTATCAAGTCTAATACAACATTCATCTCTTGTTTGTTTGTTTACTTTTTCGTCAAAATGGCGGACTGGGGGGGAATGACGTCACACCAGATGACGTCACACCAGGAGATGACGTCACACCAATTCTCCAATAGTGTGTAATTATTTGTCACTATATTAGATCTGTTTAGTTATGCGTTAAATGACACCTAGTGTGTACCTCAATAAGTGTGAGTGACAGTGTAAGAGTGGGTGAGTGACAATACTCCTCCACACACACACACACGCTTACAGTACACTTACCTTTATATACAAGCCTTGGGTCTGATATTCTGCAGCGTTCATCCTGGAAGAAGAAAATCAAGATGTTAGTGTACCGTTATTATCCCAGTAATTGTACCATTATTGTACCATAGCGATAACCCAGAAATTGCACCGTACCATTGTAATATCCTAGTATTTATAACAAGAGTACCACTTTTCTACCAAATTAATCGTACCGTCACTGTACCATAGAGAAACAGACAATTGTACCAGCATTGTGTTGATACAGACGACATCACCAGCAGACAGAGGGGTGAGTGTACTCGAGTGAGGAAGCTCAACACAAGAAGAAGATTAGCGGATTTCTTACCAGAGCAGGAGACAGGGAGGGTGGCAGGGAGGAAAGGAGGAAGGGAGGGTGGCAGGGGGGAGAGAGAGGAAGGGGAGGGAGGCAGGCAGGCAGGGAGGGTGGCAGGGAGGAAAGGAGGAATGGAGGGTAGGGGGAGAGAGAGGAAGGAGGGAGGCAGGCAGGTGGGAGGAGGGCAGGGAGGAAAGGGAGGAAGGGAGGGGTGGCAGGGGGGGGAGAGAGGAGGAAGGGTGGAGGCAGGCAGGCAGGGGAGGGGTGGCAGGAGGAAAGGAGGAAGCGAGGGTAGGGGGAGAGAGAGGAAGGAAGGGAGGGGAGGCAGGCGGGGCAGGCAGGAGGCAGGCAGGAGGCAGGCAGGAGGAGGCAGAGAGCGGGGCACGGGGAAAGGTTTAAGTAATTATATATAAGTTAAAGAAGCAGCAGGTAAGAAGAACCAGTGAGAGAGGGAGAGAGGGAGGGACGGAAGGAGGGAGAGAGGGAAGGAGAGGACGTAGGGAGGGAAGGAGGGAAAGAGGGAGGGAGGGAAGGAGGGACGACTCAGGGTAAGTAAGTCATTCTGTCTGGCAATGCTTGATCTCAGACCTCCGCCACCTGTGTGTGTGTGTGTGTGTGTGTGTGTGTGTGTGTGTGTGTGTGTGGAATTTAAATTGAGTATGGACTTTAGGACACTCATGTATGGACTTTAGGACACTCATGTATGGACTTTAGGACACTCATGTATGGACTTTAGGACACTCATGTAAACTTTAAATCTATTTGGATGGATTCTGGAATAAGCTTGAAACTGGAACGGAATTGTTTTGGAATCTGGAATTTGGTAGGAATACTGGACTAAGTATAAAGTTGTGGACGGTATTTAGGAAGATATTCAGAATGTATCAAACTGCTGGCCACACACGCATGTACACACAGACACACACACACACACACACACACACGCATGTATATATATGAAAAACACAGTGTCTCCGTATGGCAACACTGACAATGGTCGAAGGTGGGGGCAGCTGGGGGGGGTAGGAGAACCTGGGGGGGAGAGAATGGGGAGGAAGGAAGGGAGGAGGGGTGGACGGAATTGCGAAAGAGATTTTCAGCAAACAAATAAACGTAAATACAAAAACAAAAAGGAACAAATAACGAAATCCAATGCCTTCTCTCTACACATGAGAGATGGGGGAGGGAGCCAGTTTGAAATATCATGAACGTGTTATTATTATTATTTTTACCTATAACTACACAACAACAACAACAACAACAATAACAACAACAACAACAACAACAATAATAATAATAATAATAATAATAATAATAATAATAATAATAATAATAATAATAATAATAATAATAATAATAATAATAATAATAATAATAATAATAATAATTTACTAAGAGTCACGATATGTATTATGCCAGTCATTACCCAACATATCAGCATAGTACCACACACTCACCAGTTCATACGATATACTTCCCTGATATACTTCCCTCATAACAGCAAGAACCAGAATGGCCTCAAAATCACACCTAAACTGTGTTAATTAGATAATAAGTTCACTTAACACCATCATGAGGTCAACTTAACACTACTTAAGGATTATAAGTAGTGGACACAATGATGATGAGTCCTTACTTCACATCTAACCCCTCTGAACCTTAGAGTGCTTATAATCCGGACTTGCTGGGGTACCTATAATCCGGAATTCTTGGTGTACCTATAATCCGGAATTCTTGGTGTACCTATAATCCGGACATGCTGGTGTACCTATAATCTGGACTTGCTGGTTTACTTATAATCTGGACTTAGTGGAGTGCCTATAATTCGGATTTGCTGGAGTACCTACAATCCGGATTTACTGGAGTACCTATAATCCGGATTTGCTGGAGTACCTACAATCCGGATTTACTGGAGTACCTATAATCCGGATTTGCTGGAGTACCTACAATCCGGATTTACTGGAGTACCTACAATCCGGATTTACTGGAGTACCTATAATCCGGATTTGCTGGAGTACCTATAATCCGGACTTCTTGGAGTACCTATAATCTGGACTCCCCAAGAGTTTACCTGTAATTAATAATGACTGTGGCAGGTGTGATGCAGCGAGATGAGTGTAGTTCCAGGTTCATGACTTAGGAGTTAGATTGCTCACTTCATTAGTCTGTCTGTCTGTCTGTCTGTCTACTTGTGCGTCTGTCTCCTGTCTTTGTCTGTCTGTTTGTCTCTATCTCATTCTATCTTGTGAGAGAGTGGGTGAGTGTGTGATGAGTAGAAGTGTGTGAGAGTGGGGTAGTGTGTGTGAGTGTGTGTGAGTGTGTGGGTGTATGAGGGATTGTGTAAGATTGTGTGGGTGTGGTAGTGTGTGGGGGGTGTGTGTGGGATTGTGTGGAAATGTGTGGGACAGCGTGGGAGAGTAAAGGGGTGGGAGAGACTGCATACAAAACTTACAGAAAATATTTATATACTAAAAAAAATAAAGAACTGATGCAACGTGTGGGTGGGGGAGGCGAAGGCTGGTCGACGCCCATTCTGGAACAATGGTTTTAAAAAGTTGTGTTCCTAAAAAAAAAAATGAAAAACCCGTTCTGGCTGTGTCTGGCACCCAGGTAGAGGAGAGGGGGAGAAAGAGGGGGAAGTGAGGGTAGATGAGGGTAAAGGGAGGGGGAAGGAGGGAGTAGGAGAGGGAAGTGTGAGGGTAGGGGGAGGGATAGGGAGGGTGGAGAGTAGTGAGTGAAAGTACGAGTAGAGAAAAGATGATAATTTTTAAAAAATCGTCAAAATATCTTAGAAAATTCTTTCATTCGCCAAAATTTCTTACTATATAGGCCCAAAAGTTCGCCAAAAATCTCTTATCCTCTCTTATTCGCCAAAAATCTCTTAGTAATAGGCTTACAATATCGTCAGAATTTTTCGGAATGGTGATAAAAATTTTCGGTCAAATTTCCTCAAACACGAGAGTTAGGATTTGCCCAGAGAGTAAGAGAGGAGGGCCTGTGTACTCCCCTAGCAGTGTGCCGGGCGGTGTGGACTGGTTCTGATGTGCTCTGGTGATATGCTACTGTAGTGTGGGAAGTAATGATATAAGTGTGGGAGTGTGGGAAGTAATGCTGAGTGCGAGAGTGGGAAGTAATGCTGAGTGGAAGAATGGGAAGTAATGCTGAGTGGAAGAGTGGGAAGTAATGCTGAGTGGAAGAGTGGGAAGTAATGCTGAGTGGAAGAGTGGGAAGTCATAGAGTATTTATAGTTAATTTCCTCAGATAATCACAGGTTGAGATTTGTCCACAAACTAGGGAGTAAAATAAACTTCTTGCTCAGGTAGAGAGTCTGGGTAATGGCCACGATAATTCTGGCTGTCTGGTAAGATTGTCCGCACCAGCGCCATCAGGACACACACACACACACACACACACACACACACACACTGCTTAGAGAGGAACCTAGACAAATGTTCACCGTATTCTTGTCCTGTCAAAGACCATTTTCATTTACGATAAACCTAACCTAACCTAAATCTAACTACAGATCGCTGTTATTTTCACCATTTGTGTCTGGTTTTCCTTGTATAATATGTCGTCCTTGTAGGTTAGACATAAAGCCAGAGTTGTCAGCCACACCTTGTAATGTCTGTCTGTCATGGGTGATAACTGAGGTCCGTCACATATCATTAACAACGTAAATCCTCATTATTTAAAAAAAAATATATCCCCCCCCGTTAACTTTCTCTGAGGAAAATTTGCTGGATATTTTCTCACCATTTTCAAAAGAGATGAAAAAAAATAAAGAGCAGAAAGAAAAAACGATAATAATTTTAAACATTTCACTCTGAGGAAAAATTCTTGGTCATCTAAATTCTGGCACTTCTCTCCCGCGCCAACTTATCTTTCTAACACTTATTAACACGCGGGCAAAAATGAGTAAACGTGCCTCGGCAGGGCGTTTACAGGCACTTGTGTACAAACGTTGTGAGCTCATTGCAGTTGGTGAGCCTTACTTTCACCCGGAGGTAGCGGAGGTCGGAGGCAGGTCAGGGAGCTGTTCTCACCCTCGACACCCTGAGCAGGAGAGGTCATACTCATCTGCCTCGGGCTCTCGCTGTTTCACTCTCCGCTCCATACCTTTGCTAAATAAATTCACTCCAAATGGTTCCATAAATGTAATTGCTGGAAGCCGCTGCAAGTACTGATGACATTTCGACCAAGTTTGGGGTGGGCAATATTTCAGAGGAGCGCGTGTATGTGTGTGTGTACAGGAAAGGCTTTAGACGTTCTTAAAACCAACCAACTAACTTACTCCCAAGAACGGGAATAATTAAAAAAAAAAAAAACTTTGCGGGGTTGAAGAAAAATAAGTTCAGGATTAATTTTCTTAACATGCAACAAATCATCGGAATAAACATGGCGGGAGAGAGAGAGAGAGAGAGAGAGAGAGAGAGAGAGAGAGAGAGAGAGATAGAGAGAGCTAGGGAGAAAATGGAGGAAATGAAGAAAAATGGTGGAGGAGGAGCAGAAGAAGAAGAAAACTGATAAAAAGGTGAAGAAAAGAGACAAAAAGAAGGAATGAGAGAAATAAGAAAGAAATAAAGAAAGAACACGTGATAGAGGATAAAAAACAGGAATAAAACAAAAGAAGAGAATAACCTCAGAACCCAAAAACGAACAAGGAGTAAGAAGCAAAACGATAACTGAGAAAATAACCATAAAAAGAGAGAGTTAGGAAAGAGAGAAGCAATGAAGATAAAAACAAATGAGAAAGATATGTAAATGAGGAGAGACGGAGACGAGAGAGAGGAGGAAGAAGAGGGTGATGGGGGAGGATGAAGGGGGTGGGAAGGATGCAAAGAAGAATAGGGACAGACGGACGATAATGGAATGGATGGAAAGAGAGAGAGAGAGAGAGAGAGAGAGAGAGACAAATAACAAAACCTTCAAGAACGCCAACATATAATCCGACTCTAGTATTAGGATCTACGCGAACGCCAACGTCTCTGTCAACAAACTCTTAAGATACGGCTTGTGGGTAATCTCTCTCTCTCTCTCTCTCTCTCTCAACCACCAATTCCTATGCTGAGTCTGATTGAAATCCTAAACGACTGAGTAACCATAAAATAAATAAATAAATAAGCTTTCGTGGGTATTATGTCGTAACTTTTGGAAGTGTTACCGTTTGCTTGTATCGACGCGTGGGGGGAGGGGTGGGGAGGAGGGTGTGGGGAGGGAGGTGGGGGGAGGGAGGGGGGGGAGGAGGGGTGGGGGAGGGAGGGGTGGGGAGGGAGGAGGGAGGTAGGGTGAGGTGAGGTAAGTGTATTTTCGTTATAAATTCACCTAAATCCAAGTCTCATTCTTTTTATTCATTATTAACACGACAATGTCAACAAAGAGACTCGACACGTGTGTAAATATGAGCATACACCAGAATACAGTATATCAGGTACACCAGAATACAGTATATCAAGTACACCAGAATACAGTATATCTAGCATCGGTTCATGTTTGCGTGAGGTACAGAAGCAGCCAGATATAACCGCCCCATGGTGTGAAATACAAGGATGCTCATCGCTATGTGTGGATCTGAAGCTGTCTTATGGTAGATGTAGGAGGTGGAGTGTATGAATCATTATAAGGTGCGCTAGGGGTTGGATGCTGTCTCCTTTAACATTAACAGAGAGGTCACGGATGTTACCTGAATGTGTGTGTGTGTGTGTGTGTGTGTGTGAGGACTCGCAGATACCATCCCCATTGAGCTGTCTACTGTTAAATACAAGAGGTCACGGATGAATCACCTTGCGGTTCCTGTTCTGCATTAGACATAGGAGGGCAGCACACACATATCCGGGTGTGGTGGAGGATAAGGTGTGGTGGAGAATGAGGTGTGGTGGAGAGCGAGGTGTGGTGGAGGATGAGGTGTGGTGGAGAGCGAGGTGTGGTGGAGGATGAGGTGTGGTGGAGGATGAGGTGTGGAGGGATGAGGGTGGTGGATGAGGCATGGTGGAGGACGAGGTGTGGGTGGAGGATGAGGTGGGTGGAGGGATGAGGTGGGTGGAGGATGAGGTGTAGGAGGATGTGAGGTGGTGGAGAATGAGGTGTGGGAGGATGAGGTGTGGGGTGGGAGGGATGAGGTGGGGAGGATGAGGGGTGTGTGGTGGAGGACAGAGGTGTGGGGAGGATGAGGTGTGGGGAGGATGAGGGTGTGGGGAGGGGATGAGGTGGGTGGGAGGATGAGGTGTGTGGGGAGGAGGAGGTGTGGGGGAGGATGAGGTGTGGGGAGGGACAGGGGTGGAGGGATGAGGTGTGGTGGAGGACAGGTGGTGGAGGATGAGGGGGTGGAGGATGAGGTGTGGTGGGAGGATGAGGTGGGAGGATGAGGTGGGGAGGCCGAGGTGGTGGAAGATGAGGTGTGGTGGGAGGCCGAGGGGGGTGGGAGGCGAGGGGTGGGTGGAGGCCGAGGTGGGAGGAGGCTGAGGTGGTGGGAGGAAGGAGGTGGCGGGAGGATGAGGTGTGGTGGGATGAGGTGGGTGGGAGGACGAGGTGTGGGGAGGACGAGGTGGGGAGGACGGAGGGGAGGATGAGGTGGTGGAGGCCGAGGGCGGAGGCCGAGGGTGGTGGAGGACGAGGTGGGTGGAGGACGAGGTGTGGTGGAGGACGAGGTGTGGGAGGATGAGGTGTGGTGAAGGACGAGGTGTGGTGGAGGCCAAGGTGTGTGGTGGAGGCCGAGGTGTGGCGGAGGACGAGGTGTGGTGGAGGACGAGGTGTGGTTAACAGGAGGTCCAGGTAGTGTGTTTCGCCTAGTGTGAAATATTGAGGAGGACAAGAGGTGACTGACCAGGTGTGGGCGAACCTACATGGAGGTGAGCCTTACCTGCTGGCCTCTGGGGCTCTTTAATATGACCTAAGGTTAGGTTAGGTTACGATGACTTAACGCTTGGGTACAATGGCTTAATTCGTGTCCCAAGTTTCTTTATACCATTTGCCTCTGTCTACCCAGCAGTAATTGGGGACCTGGATGTTAATCGATTTGCGAATCGTGTTCCGGGGTAATGGTTAGCCAGTGCAGTTGGCGAGATGTCCGGTCTTCTCGGACTATTCCTTGACACTGGGTCATGCAACTCGTTAACTCAGGGTGTGGTTGTTGTGTTGGTGACAGCTTCTACACCTTAAACAAATTCACGCCTAGGTGGCCCTTGGGCCGGCCATCCGCGTTACACGATGGGCAACTATTATTTATATTAATACTTGTCTTCGATGAATTGATCCTTGAGTACGAGGAGTTATTTCTTGACTGTGATAACCTCGTACTCAGTAGATCGACACAGTACTCAAGGGGTTAAACTTACACTGCAACCCACCCACCCATCCAACCTATCAACTCACCCTACCACACATCCATCCACCCTTACCAACCACACCCACCCACCCACATCAATATCAGGGGGGGGGGGGGTGAGTGAGTGGGGCAGCGACCAAGACTTAAACAATTGCAGTAAATATCACCACACATTATTTACGGGTTTATTTGGCGGGGGAGAAATCCAAATTAATTTCCACAATGGCGACGGATTTACGACAAAGTTATACGTGAAACTAAACGATTTATTAACGCGAAGTCAGTAAGAAAAGTTAATGATTTATTTCACGCCAAAATGTTTTCTATTAAGAGGAAATAATTATAGGATGGTCTCTTACCTGTCCTTCCCCTCTAGTGGATACCTGACAGGTGAGGAAGGACCGGGGAGGTGATGATGACAGGTGCTTTGGATTAATTACAGGTGTGAGAGAGAGAGAGAAGGAGGGCGCTGCATGGGAGATTCGAGTTCACACGCACACACACATATCAAGGGGTTCGACAGGTCAGTATATTTCGTGCTCCTCCCTCTACAGGTGATGTATTACCGTGAGGAGGAGTCGGACAGCCTCTCCTCTACCCAGAGAGAGAGAGAGAGAGAGAGAGAGAGAGAGAGAGAGAGAGAGAGAGAGAGAGAGAGAGAGAGAGAGAGAGATTTTACTGCATGTCAAATGTTTTCTAAATACTGTATAATTATATAACTGCATATAATTGTCACCACACAATAATAATAATAATAATAATAATAATAATAATAATAATAATAATAATAATAATAATAATAATAATATGTACAGGATCCACTCTTCTATAACCACAGAAATTCGAGGAGAGGGGGAGGAGGTGAGACGGTGGAGAGGGTTAGAGTGGGCAGAGGGGTGAGTGGAGAGGGCAGAGGGGTGAGTGGGGAGGGTGAGAGGGGGGTTAGCTGATTAATCTCCCCCAAGATATTAGCATCCTATAGTAATCTTCGTCCTGAACAAGAAATAAACACCTGTTCTAAATCAATTAACCTGAGGCTACAAAGGTAATTCCACCAGTTGAGCCACGAGAGTTTTACACTAGTTCAGGGCCTCTTATCTCTTAAATAGAAATTGATAATATACAAATCACAAGTGTCACCTGAGGCGCCACTATTAAACCATTTGTTGTAAGTAATTGTTCACTCGACAGACTTACGAACACCTTCATTTTGGTCATTATAGAGGAGAGTGGGAAGTAGGAGGGGAAGAAAGGAAGTGGAGGGGAGGGGAAGTTGGGGTAGGAAGAAGGTGAAGGAGTGTTTGAGGAAGGAGGGAAGGAGAGGTAGAAGGAGGAGGGAAGGAGATGAAGGGGGGTGACCACTGTGAGTGTTTATCGGCCACGCTGACCACCTGAGTAATGGTCCGTTTACAATCCTATTTGCTCTCTCTCGTTTAAGATATTATACCACCATCACCAGAATCACCACCACCATCTGTAACGCATCGCAAAATACACACACACATATTCCTAGAGGAAGATGTCTGAAGAAGAAGAAGAAGAAGAAGAAGAAGAAGAAGAAGAAGAAGAAGAAGAAGAAGAAGAAGAAGAAGAAGAAGAAGAAGAAGAAGAAGAAGAAGAAGAAGAAGAAGAAGAAGAAGAAGAAGAAGAAGAAGAAGAAGAAGAAGAAGAAGAAGAAGAAGAAGAAGAAGAAGAAGAAGAAGAAGAAGAAGAAGAAGAAGAAGAAGAAGAAGAAGAAGAAGAAGAAGAAGAAGAAGAAGAAGAAGAAGAAGAAGAAGAAGAAGAAGAAGAAGAAGAAGAAGAAGAAGAAGAAGAAGAAGAAGAAGAAGAAGAAGAAGAAGAAGAAGAAGAAGAAGAAGAAGAAGAAGAAGAAGAAGAAGAAGAAGAAGAAGAAGAAGAAGAAGAAGAAGAAGAAGAAGAAGAAGAAGAAGAAGAAGAAGAAGAAGAAGAAGAAGAAGAAGAAGAAGAAGAAGAAGAAGAAGAAGAAGAAGAAGAAGAAGAAGAAGAAGAAGAAGAAGAAGAAGAAGAAGAAGAAGAAGAAGAAGAAGAAGAAGAAGAAGAAGAAGAAGAAGAAGAAGAAGAAGAAGAAGAAGAAGAAGAAGAAGAAGAAGAAGAAGAAGAAGAAGAAGAAGAAGGAAGAAGAAGAAGAAGAAGAAGAAGAAGAAGAAGAAGAAGAAGAAGAAGAAGAAGAAGAAGAAGAAGAAGAAGAAGAAGAAGAAGAAGAAGAAGAAGAAGAAGAAGAAGAAGAAGAAGAAGAAGAAGAAGAAGAAGAAGAAGAAGAAGAAGAAGAAGAAGAAGAAGAAGAAGAAGAAGAAGAAGAAGAAGAAGAAGAAGAAGAAGAAGAAGAAGAAGAAGAAGAAGAAGAAGAAGAAGAAGAAGAAGAAGAAGAAGAAGAAGAAGAAGAAGAAGAAGAAGAAGAAGAAGAAGAAGAAGAAGAAGAAGAAGAAGAAGAAGAAGAAGAAGAAGAAGAAGAAGAAGAAGAAGAAGAAGAAGAAGAAGAAGAAGAAGAAGAAGAAGAAGAAGAAGAAGAAGAAGAAGAAGAAGAAGAAGAAGAAGAAGAAGAAGAAGAAGAAGAAGAAGAAGAAGAAGAAGAAGAAGAAGAAGAAGAAGAAGAAGAAGAAGAAGAAGAAGAAGAAGGTACAGTGTTAGACCCCACACACGAGGTACCATCACCGGGTCCCACATTATTAAAACAATAAAACCTCCGACAGATCCTCAGTTTAGTGTCTTGGGAGTCACGATTTATTGAGGGAAAACCCTTGAAGGAGGCGCCATAAATCCTTCAGGACTCTCTGCCACACCGTCAGTAATGTCTTGTTCGTATATAAAAGTCCTAATTGAGTGTACACACCGCCAGGCCCTACAGCTTTCCTCTGACTGTGTGCCACTGAATATTTTACTTGTTTAAATATGACTAGTCCTTATGAGTTATGTAAGCACAATGGTATATATAGTACCTAAGTTGTAACACATTATATCATAGTTGGTCCTATTAAACAACATGCTATAGTAGAGTATAATGTTTTGTTTTGAACTGCACTGTTAACATGACACAATACTGGTATACGTGTCACTTAGGAGGTCATGTCAAAACAATGAGAGGAACTGTGGCCTTCAAGACACACACACACACACACACACACACACACACACACACACACACACACACACACTTGATAAGATTCTAATAACGCAAACTATCATCATCAAAAACCTATATATTGGTGCATAAAGGCGTAGTTCACTCACCTGTTTGTTTGTAAAGTGGATATTGGTGCGTATTGTACGGTGGTGTGCTGTCTGGACGGGTCTAAAGTTGTTGGAGAGGGGAGCGTTGGCCAGGGTGGAGTTACCTTGTCTCAGGGCTCTCAGCTGTCGCATCTACAGCGTCATGGTGACCGGAAGAAACACACAAGTTAATATTACTTCACCAAGACAACAATACTGCTAGATGCTGTGTTTTATTGAGGTCATTCTATATTTATCTTCACAAGAATACTTTTAATGATACTAACCCCCTTTTGTACTTTACTGCCAGCACCTTTCAGTTTAATTTGAACAGTTCAAAACTCGAAACAATTAGGTACCATTCGAATCAGTTTCATAAAAAGCAATATAATTGGAACAATACTGAGACACGCTTCGTAACAGTTAGACAAATATTAATACCACTGATAATATTACAATATATATACAGTAACATTATAAAACACGTGATGCCGCACTGCTAGAAGACTGTTTGAGAATTTATGGGTTCGAATACCGTAAGACACCCATATTCATACCAAGGGCACCCAAACACTAGCAGTACCGCAGAAGGTGACTTTATCCAGGCTAATTTAATATGACTATGGTGACCTATCGGTGTAATATCTGCAAGTCTGTTGAGGTAATCTGATGGAATGATGATTTATAATGAGATGGTGTCAAAGGTCAAGATGAAGTGGTATAATGAGTATATATTATGAATTTCTGTGGGATTAAAGTGCAAAACGGGGCACTACTGTTCACCACAACAGTGACAGCCACACAACAGACAGTGACAGCCACACAACAGACAGTGACAGCAACAAAACAGACAGTGACAACCAAAAACAGACAGTGACAACCAAAAACAGACAGTGACAACCACACAACAGATATACACATGGGGCTAAAATATCTTCCACTCTGTCGTTAATCAAGAGTGAAACAAAAAAATTAAACAAAAAATTATAAAAACGAAATTCGATTTATTTTTACTGTATGACTGAAGACAGGAACATACATGAACATATCGCAGTTTAATGTACTGTTGTTCACTTGATTTAATGAACAAAATATTAATTTTTAACGGAAATAATACTGAAGACAATTTTTTTTTCAGAAGTAAATAAGAAAAACGTTACACTATTTTCATGTGACGTTTATTATAGATGAAAGTCCGGTATATCGAGGGTACCTTTAGATGTGAAACCTTCCATATAACGGATTATATGGTGATGAAAATCCGTTATTTGGAAGTTTTTATGTACTTTTTTGTCCCTTGTTCATTGTTCCCTCCCTTGTTCATTGCCCCCTCCATTGTTCATTGTTCTCTCCATTGTTCATTGTTCCCTCCCTTGTTCATTGCCCCCTCCCTTGTTCATTGCCCCTCCCTTGTTCATTGTTCCCATTGCCCCCTCCTTTGTTCATTGCCCTCCTTGTTCATTGCCCCCTCCCTTGTTCATTGCCCTCCCTGGTTCATTGCCTCCCTCCTTGTTCATTGCCCCTCCCTTGTTCATTGCCCCTCCCTTGTTCATTGCCCCCTGTTCATTGCCCTCCTTGTTCTTGTTCATTGCCCTCCCTTGTTCATTGCCCTCCCTTGTTCATTGCCCTCCCTTGTTCATTGCCCTCCCCTTGTTCATTGCCTCCCCTCCCTCAGCCCCACTCCTCCTTGTTCATTGCCCTCCCTGCCTGTAATGACCATTAACCTTAAGGGCATATAATGATTTAATGAATACTCTTGCCGATGGACCATTTCGCAAGAGTAGGAGGGAGGTGGAGGGAGGGAGGAGAGGAAGAGAGGAGGATGGAGAGGGAAGAGAGGGGATGGATGAGGAAGATTGGAAGGGGAGGAAATAAGAGGAGAAGGGAAAAAGGGAGAAGGAGAGAGAGAGAGAGAGAGAGAGAGAGAGAGAGAGAGAGAGAGAGAGAGAGAGAGAGAGAGAGAGAGAGATTCAAATTCCAAACAACAGTGGTAAAACGATTTAATTACTTTCATTCATAGTATTTCTTCTTCATTCACAACAAGAGCGGAGTGGCCTGGTGATCACTGACCCTACACACACACACACCAGTAATATGTGAGACAGACAGTGTGCACCTTTAATCTGCTAGAGCTGTTCTCGTCTACACAATGGCTCGTTGTGGTAGAAGTATCTCAGCATTATGTCTGGCCAATTTAATTTCCCTTGTAAGAAACTTTTTATTTGGATGATGAATCAATTCTTCTCTGACTAGTGTATAACTGGGATAGTTACTACTACTACTTTTTTTCTTTTTTCTTTTTAATAACGTGGCCTCCAGCCTCCCCCAATAGCCACACCTTCGCCGCCATTTTATTACCTTAATATTTAATATCCTAATACATAAGTAGCTATCCTAGCTGTGTTGAGATAGTTGAGCCGCAGATCTATGTGGTATTCAGTGACTGTTGCCTCATAGTCAATATCTGCAACTGTTGTCGGCTTTGGGGTTGAAGCTCTCGTTCCCCTGAGGCAGAGCAAACCCGACCGAAGGAGAGAGAAGGACAGTCGACATCTCATCCAGGTTGTAACATAACTTCTGGGCTGCTGCTTCTGTTCGGAGATCACCTCCGCAAGTCTGGCGTAGAAACATCTTGCACTTGGTCCCATCCCACCAGAGGTTGTGAACACCAGAGGAGTGAAGCTGCCTTGATCAACGTTCTGAATTCTCTCCCCATATGCCCTTATCTTGTCGTTCTCGTTCCTCCTGTGTGCAGCGTCGAGAGCTAAGTTACGGTGACATACGGCCATGGGATAAAAAATCCTGATGTCGAAGAAGGCTCGCTGTCCCAGCGTCCAGAATCGTCGAGCACTGACGTCAACACGGGCTTCGTTAGATGTGTTTCCAGTCCTATGTTGGAAGATCTCACCGTCCAATGGAAGGAGGGTCGGTTCTACCATGACATCACGGCAGATTTACTTCAAGATATATGCTGTGAGATCCCTTACTTCGTCATGCCTCATGCATACGAAGCCCCCTTTCTTGCACACGATGGCGTGATCAACGTCATAGGAAGAGCCACACACGCATTGGGAGGGCAAACCTTCTACTGGCCTACCTACCTTAGAGCATTGGCATTTGTAAATTCTTGTTTATTGAGACTGAAACCATTTGTCCTAATCGGTAACGTAGTTAACCAGTTCGAGGCGCCCACCTCCTGCGCTATAGCTACATTTTTTCTTCAAATTCTCTGGTACTTGCAGCAACAGTTGCTGCAACTTATCACTTTGGCCGTGCTGTCGTCCTGTCGTAATGGACCTTCGAATCTTGTTTACTTCACTGGTATCCACCTCCCCTGTTGCGTTCTGGGCTATTATGTGGTCCATGAGGGCTGCCGTGAGCTTAACTGAGTTTTGATGTTCAGTGGCAGCAATCTCCTCTGGATTGGTTAGTCCCATTCCTCCCAGTCTCGGTGGCAGTGCAAGGAGTGATCTTTCTGCCGGGGTTAAGTGAGGGTGTTTCACTAATTTGGGAATGAAATTGACACTGATAGCTTCTTCCAGAGGGTGGAGGAGGGGTCCGATATCAGGGATAGTGCGCATCAGGTAGTTCCAGCGATGCTTGACTCCATGGGTGAATGCCGCAAAAGCCGCATGTGGCTCTGTGTTAGCAGTCTCAGACAGAGCTTGGATTTCCCTAACCCACTCATTCACCTTTCCCGTTACGTACTCGGTCTTGAAGTCCGTCTTGCCGATTACTGCGCCTAAGTGTCTTTGGCCATCCTTTGTTATTTTGACCTCACTTCCATCGAACACCTCCATTGCCCGTTCATAATGTTCTGGCTTCACAATGAGGAAGGACTTGCTGGCGTTTGGGTGGTACCCTATTTGTGGGCCTCGTGATGTTACCAAGTCCCACCACTTTTTGATGTCCTCAATTTTTCCTGCTCCTGTAAGGTCATCAGCGTACGCCACTTGTTTGACCTCAGTTGTTTCAAATTTTATTGTGTGTTGGAGCACGGATAGGCCTATTGCATACATTACCATTGCAACAGGGTCCCCCTGTGTTGTTCCCTCTGTTGACTGTATGATGGTATCCCCTCTTAGAGCCTTGTTGTTTACTATATAGAGGTCTGATGGATTCCTATAGGAGTTTTCAACATACGATGCAAAGCTTGGACATTTGATTTTGATGTTGTGCAGTGCGGCCTTGCGGTTAAGTATGATGAATGCGTTTGAAGCGTCCACCTGGAGAACGGCCTCACAATCGCGCTGCTCAAATATCGTTCTCATGGCGTGAATGGCAGCTTCCCCTACAGCTTGTTGGCCGGCACAAACTTGCAGGTTCCCTGCTGCTGCCCTGACATCGTCCTTTACCACCTCCATTATGCATTTTCCGATGATTCGCCTCAGCACTTCCCCCACCCCTATAGGCCTACATCCTGGATTCTTATCCAGGGGAATGAGGCGGCAGGCCGTCAGAGCATGGAGGTGCTGGCAACACGAGGATGCCAGCTTTCTTGCAAGGACGGCAATGGCCGTGCAGAGATCACTTGCTACGGGGCCAAAGTTGTTAGTGCTGAGGATGACTCTCCAACCGTTTGCATCCAGACCTGAAGGGCCTGCACCTCCCTGAGCCTTCAGTGCCTTTTTCCACACCATCCCTCCTGTTATTTTCTCGAACAGGACAGCATTTGGTGGGATATAGTCACCCTGGAACCTGATGCCTTCATCTCCACTTGCAGGGGGATGTTTTTCTTTCAGTTGTTTTAATGTCTCTGTTTATTGGCAGGACCCCACCGGCGGATTCCTCTGTGAGAGATCTTACCACCAAAGACACTTTTCCCACACGCATTTTGTTTCCAACTTTCTTGCAACGTCATCGGTGTGTTGCTTTCCGTTTCCTGTATATTTTAGTCTCTCCTGCAGTGTTCTTGCTTCACATAGGAGATCATCAAGGGCCCCAGTCTGCCACATTGTCAATCTTCTCTTCATTGCTGCCGCATTTTCTTTGTGCTTAGTCTTTGTGTTGTCCTCTGACAGAATAGATGTGGTATTATTGCCAGTATATGAAGATCTAAAGGGGCAAGGAAGCGGTCTTGAGTGTACTCAGTTATGAGGCGAATTATCTCCCGAATCATTTCTTTGGTGGCCGCACACTTGGGTGGTTCAAACAGGTTTGCTGGCGCCCACCTAACAATTACTACTACTACTACTACTACTACTACTACTACTACTACTACTACTACTACTACTACTACTACTACTATCACATAGACGACAAATATACACCATACTCACCATAGCAACGTTGATGTAGAGAGGTTTGTTAGGGATGATCCAAGTGACGGTCTCATGGCAGGCTGGCTCAGTGAGGGAACCGTCGTAGGTAA